>NW_019942584.1:392854-696731 GCF_002910315.2 Salvelinus sp. IW2-2015 | reverse complement strand
TTGGTTTAGACATAAACGTGCTTCTTAATCCAGAGTGAATAGTGATTGACTTTTATCACAATGTCTACTTACTGTAGGCCTACATAGATTCACAGCAGTCGATATGATGTTGAAAAGAGGAGTTAAAGGGATATGGGAAGACTGGTAGATCTCTTGTGATCTCTAGATCTCAAGTTGTCTGCTGCTGAACTTGTCTGACTAAACCATCTGCTTGTCTGATTTTCAATGAGGGGTTGAGGAGAGAGAGGTGTGTGTGTGTGTGTGTGTGTGTGTGTGTGTGTGTGTGTGTGTGTGTGAATGAAGAGCTGTTGGATGACCCCACAGGTGGACGATAAGGTCCCACTTGACCTCAAAGCCACCTTTTAGTTCTAAAATCCATCGACGTGAAGTGGATGCTGCCTGCAAATGAAATAAAGACAACTTTATTTGTGAACGTGGATTGTGTTGCCACAACACAGCAGAGCTATCCAAATAGCTTGAACGTATTTCTACATGTTCTTCCGAAGGGTTAAATGCCGTATCTTCTGCTCCCTCGATAGTGAGAGAAAGCAGCAGTTTCACTTGATCCATGTTCTGACAAGTATTAATTGCCTAACTAACGTCCACCGAGCCACTAATCCACTAATCCTACATACCCCCTTCTATTGTATTTTGACCTCCAGTCAATTAACTTACTGACAAAGCACACAAGTAATAATGTATGAAGTAATAAAGATACTTGAATCGTCCCGTGCATACATGCATATATCTCATTGCTAAGAAATATGACAATGGGTGTGTAGTGACCAGCAGGTTTCGCAGCTTCTATACTAAAGACATTATGGAGATAGGAGGAGGGCAGCCTATTTTTTTTCTCACCGTAGTAACAGTCCCCTGGCAACGGACCAGAGTGCCAATTATTGCTAAAGTCCCCCAGGTTCTCCCATCTCACTCTGTGTATTAGTAGCATCAGCAGCGCCGGGAAAGTTTAGAAGCTTCATCGCGTCAGGGGAAAACGCCATCGCTGACACAGTAAGTCATTGGGATGTGTTTAATTATTCTTTTACCGTGACATATTAGATTCCAAGATAGAGCTTTAGAGTACATTTGTGATTTCATTTTATTAATGTGTATGGTTTTTACAATCCTGTTTTTTCATATTTCTGTTACCATGAGTCAGAATAGTGAGAACATTTCAAATGTCTTGATGGCAGTAGATGGAAATGTTTCCGCAATTATGAGATGATAGGAATGGATTGATTATATTTTATCAGTGAATTGAGTGTGCAGTTGAAAATAATAATGCAAAATGAAAAAATGTTGATGGTCCTTTAATTGTTTTCTGGATTATAGATTCATTGAGACAGTACAATCAATAAATGTTGTAATTAATACTTTTCAAGTCTCAGTTCCGATGTAGTCTATTGCAGTATTTCAATAGTGGCTCCTGTGTTGCAGTCATAGCATCTCTCTGTATTTCCCAGGGCTCTGACCCTGGCCATATAGGCTCCTCTGCCGGAGGACGGGGGCTCCAAACCTTCCTCCTGCTGGATTAGTGAGAGCGAGAGAGAGAGAGAGAGCTAGAGAGAGAACGAGAACGAGAACGTGAGAGAAACAGAGAGGATTCAGCATGGGGTCCAGCTCCTCTTCCTATGCCCCAAAAACCATATATCTGGACGTGGATGGAAAGGTTCAGAAGGTGGGTTCTCCTCTATCAGGTTTATATTATCTCTATTTTCCCCATTCCTTTTTTTTTTTCCCCCCGATTTCTAACTGTTACTAATCTCTCTAGATAAGGTAGGTCCACCTCTTTATGAAACCTCACAAACTAATTGTCTCTCTTTTTTTCCCATTCTTTTTATCTTCAAACATTTTCTCGAAGTGTATCTATTATTCTCCGGATCAGCCGACTTAACAGATTGCGCCATCAGCTATTTTCTCTACCGTAGCTAGTCAGCATACTTGAAATGAAGTAGTGAACACCAAGATTGAATCTCTTATTACCTGTCCATGAGTTCCATCCATTTTCATTAGCGCATATCCTGGTTGACCAGAAAAGGAGATCCACAGACACAGTATCCATGTTCTTCTCTCTGTGTGAGAGAGGATGTACTCTGAGCTCGTCAGTGGGAGTGCTGGGGTCTCTCCGTGGGGACTCCTGTATCAGAGTTAGACTCTTATCATAGACAGCATCCAAAGTACCTTGTGTGATTACATCTCTTCGATCATTGAGGTCCCTGGCTGCAATGATGGAGTCGACCAATAGACAGACTGGATGGTGAAATGGTGTGTGTTTTTTTTTCGAGTAATGGCAGGCTACACTTAGAATACAGTATGGTTTGACTACTGTAAGAATCAGGTGACCAAATCAAAGTCATATAATCTCTACAGGTGTCTAATGATATTGACACAATATGGCTCCACGGTTTTTGTTGGTTCCCACACACCTAATCTTGTGCACCAGTCATTCTGTGCACCTTGTTGCCTGTATTCTCTATTTTATTTCTACATTTGTGGTGAAAAAGTTGTGAATTCCCCTCAAAACATGAGTCAGGTGTGAGGCCTCTGAAATAGCTGTGTTTTCAATAAACCAAGAGGTGGTGTGACATTGTGTTTCACAGGTGTTTGTGGCATACTTTAAACGAGCACAGACGGTGCCACCTGTTGCTAGCATGTTCTATGTCTCCATTGTTTTCTACTCCCCCCTCAGTCTGAGGAAAACTAGAGATGGTCCCGTGTGGCTCAGTTGGTGAAAGCTCGTTTCTTTCAAGGTTTTCGGGTTAAATTCCCGCAAGGATCACATACAGGAAAACGTATGCACTCACTGTACTGTAAGGAAAACCAAAATTGTTTGGTGGACTAATTCATTATCAAAGGGGGAAGAAACAGAACGTGATATTTGTGAGGGTAGAAACATCACTAGCCTACCCGGTATGTTCTTGTTATCGCAGCTCCCGGGCCATTGCACTGTAATCATGTAATACACATACTGTAGATAACAATATAGGCTACTGTGTCTCATATTTGCTCTCATCATATGCTTCAACATCGTGGTGATCACCGACTCAGAAGATTAGGTGATCTCGCTCTCTGAGGCTGACGTGAGTAAATCACGAAGAACTTAAAATGCTATGGGCCCTCAAAGTCTTTCGTCAGGTCAAAGGTTTTCCAGGGCGCGCTCTCAGAGCATGCGCACAACAGCTGGCATGCATATTCACGGGCATTTTCAACCTCTCCTCGTCCCAGTCTGTAATCCCCACATGTTTTAAGACGACCACCATCATTCCTGTTCCCAAGAACTGTAAGGCTTCATGCCACAATGACTACCGCCCTGTAGCACTCACATCTATAATCATGAAGTGCTTTGAGAGGCTGGATATGGCACACATCAACTTCATCATCCCAAACACCCTAGACCAACTCCAATTTGCATCCCGCCCCAACAGATCTACAGACGACACAATCTCAATTGCACTCCACACTGCCCTCACCCACCTAGATACGTAAGAGGAATACCAACGTGAGAACGCTGTTCATTGACTTGAGCTCAGTGTCAAACACTATTGTCCCCTCCAAGCTCGTCACCAAGCTTAGGACTCTGGGTCTGAACACCTCCTTCTGCAACTGGATCCTGGACTTCCTAACAGGCCGACCCCAGGTGGTGAGGGTAGGCAACATCACCTCCGCAACGCTGACCCTCAACACGAGGGCCCCACAGGGGTGTGTGCTTAGTCCCCTCCTGTACTCCTTGTTCAACCACAACAGCGTGGCCACGCACGACTCCAATACCATCATCACGTTTGCTGACGACACGGAGGTGGTAGGCCTGATCACCAGCGACGATGAGTCAGCATACAGGGAGGAGGTCAGTGACCTGGCAGTGTRGGGTCGGAAACAACCACCTCTCCCTCAACGTCAGTAAGACCAWGGAGCTGATCGTGGACTACAGGAAAGGGGTGGGGCAAGCACTCCCCCATCCACATCGACGGGGCTGCAGTGGAGCAGGTCAAGTGCTTCAAGTTCTTCGGTGTCTAAATCACTAAGGACTTAAAATGCTATGGGCCCTCAAATCCTCAAAAAGTTCTACAGCTGTACCATTGAGAGCATCTTGACTGGCTGCATCACTGCTTGGTATGGAAATAGTACCGCCCTCGATCGCATGGCACTACAGAGGGTGGTAAGGACAGCCCAGTGCATAATTGGGACCGAGCTCCCTGCCATCCAGGACCTCTATATCGAGCGGTGCGAAAGGAAGGCCCTGAAAATCGTTAAAGATTCCCACCACCCAAGCCATTTAGACTATTCTCTAGTGCTGAGCGATTAATCGAAATGTCAGTCATTTTTCCATGTCGGCTCAATTACTTGAGTTCCATTTCATTCATTTTTTTTGGTGTGAGAACAATGCGCACATTGCACTGCAGTTTCTTTAGAGATATATCAGATCATTTGCCCGACCGGTGCGATGTAGTAGGGAGTTGTAGTTTCCAACAGTTCTACATAGTTTATTGCAGAAAGAGTGATAATTAACCACAATGACCATTATCCATTGCGGGGCTAAACTTCTCCAGTCTGTGTTTCTTTTACGCTATGTAGGAGACAGAAGAATGTGAGATCAAGAAATGGTACGTAGAGAGCAGTTTCTTCAAGAGGTACCTCTACGTGAAAATACATGATCTAAGTGATTGATCGTTGGTATTCAGCAGTCATAAAAGCGTGCTGTATTTACCTTGAAGAACTACTAAAATAGTGATTTTGTCAGACAGCATAGGCAGCAGCTCTATAGCGGTGAGATGATGACTTGGAACGAAATAATAAAGTCATCAAATAAAACAAATAGAATATACACAACTGAAATATTTTATTAAAGTAAAGTAATGTGAATAAATTATTGTTAATAGGTGATGAGCAGGAATGGGCAGTCACTACCATGGGACTTTCATTAATTGTTTTAATCTGTGTTGTTACAGCATTCAACCCACATAATGCATAGTGCATTTAATGTTGGAAAAAATTATTGAAACCGAAATCAAACATTTTGATACTTAAAAAAATATATATATAATCCGAAACAGAAACAACCTCAGAAAGCACGAAACACTTTTTGTTCTACTTTGTCATTTTTACATTGTTATTGATTGCTGCATTGTTGGGGTTAGAGCTTGCAAGAAAGGCATTTTTACATTTAAGTCATTTAGCAGACGCTCTTATCCAGAGCGACTTACAAATTGGAAAGTTCATACATATTCATCCTGGTCCCCCCGTGGGGAATGAACCCACAACCCTGGCGTTGCAAGTGCCATGCTCTACCAAGTGAGCCACACGGGACCATGTCCACACGGGACCATCGCACATACACACGGGACCATGTCCACACGGGACCATGTCCACACGGGACCATGTCCACACGGGACCATGTCCACACGGGACCATGTCCACACGGGACCATGTCACATACTTGTGCATGTGACATTCAAACTTGAAACTTCTCTTATAGAATGTTGCATGTTATACAATGGGTGGATTTAATCCTGGATGCTGATTGGTTAAAACCCCTTTCCAGCCTGTGTCTATTGCGATGTTGCATTTGGTAGCATTTCAAATAGCAACTGCTTCTCTAATGGATATGTCCTCCAATTTCTTCGGCTCATTAAATCTTGAACGCATTCCCGGAATAAAAATGGTAAATTCCCCCGGCATATTTAACCCACTTAGCACAAGTGAATCCACCGGATTTTGTTACCTTTGTACACCAACTAGCCTATTTCTTCAAGTCTGCTTTGATTTTGAATACATAGAGCCAGGCACTTAGTAAGCCCAGTATACTTGTGATGACACAAACCCCTGTTGTTGTGGTCGCATAGAGTGGTTCAAGTAGAGACCTGAAAGTGACACATGTCCATTCGAGGGCTCGAGAGTTTGAGGGATTGTCTACTGCATCTGCTTGTGCAAAAGGTCTTCAAGTTGTTGGAGGCTAGCCAACATCGCAAGCTTAGATACACTTTACTTGACAATGAATCTCAGACAGGCACAATATGAAACGAATATGTGTGCCATCAGTATACCACAAATAGGAACTAACATTGTTAATGAAATGTATAATCTGTTTGGACATTTCTGTGTATATTGCTGTGGTTTACAGAGAATGATACACACTCTCTCGCTGGGTTGATGACGCAAGTATTTGTTGCTAGTATGTTGATGGAGTGTCGTATTATCGACGAGTTTGGGTTGGTCCCTGACAAGGGTAGGCTACACTGGGTTGAGTTAACACACATTTTCAACTGCATGCCTTTGTGATTTAGTCCTCAATATTTGAACTCGTAACATACAGGGCTCACTTGAAAAAGAGATCTTAATGTGACTTCCCTGTTTAAATAAAGGATAAATATCTTTAAAAAAAACACTATTGTTTTCTACCCCCACTCTTTCCACTGTAGCCTTTTTTTTTTTTTTACAACAGACTCAGGTCTCACAGAGAGCAGACTGTTTTCAGGTGGCTTGAGATGCATAGGGAGACGGACGACTCTCACCATTCGTCTGCCTTTTTTCCCCCAGGTGGTTTTCAGTCGGCATTGTAGCCCATGTGACATCAAGGAGCTTCTTTGTTCCTCGTCCAACATCCCCAGGTCAGTGACATTTCAGCTGCGGCTGCCTCCTTCCCTCGTCTCTCTCACCATTCTCTCACCATTCTCTCACCGTCACACATCAGTCGAAAGTATGCATGACACACGGCACATTTGTTTCAAGTTCACCACAAACCTATCGTCTCTCTATCCTGACTGAGCTTCGTGAACGATAAGTCAACTACAAGTAAACACCAAACGACAAKCATCGCGTGTGTTGTGTTTTAGAGCATGTTAACAAGAAATGTAGGTTGCAATCTTAATGGATCCCTATACAGTGCACTACTTTGGTGCCCTGGTCAAAAGTAGTGCAATTTGGGAATAGGGTGTGCTTCCTGGAACACATCCTTATTATTTATTATTGTTGTTCCCCCTCCGTAGGAATACTGCCATCATGATGGTGGATCTTGAAGGGGCTCTGGTGTCCATAGACCCGACCATGCCTACCAACTCTCCCAAGTAACACGTCACCTTTACCCTCATCACCAAATCTCAATGATACAGTATTTGCTCTATTGAGCTGGGTCATAGAAAAGCATTCCTGACCGTTGTTAATCCAAGGAACGCATTGCCTATGTACCGTGTGTTGAAATACTTTTCAAATGTGATGTAATCAACGACTTGACGACTGACGTTGGAATGTCACTGGCATGTTTTACAGCTCCTTGTACAAAGTCGTTTCTTTGTCCACCGGTCAGCTAGGAGGTGACGTACCCCATCGCGATATTTCAAATTCAGCATCACTTTTTTAACCTTTGACCTTTTAGATCTTAATTCATTCTTTACTCACATCACTCACATAAAAGCTATCGCAACCAAACTTAAAAAACAACGTTAAAACAACTCTGGGTACTAAACGTGATTTTTGATGACTAGAGTGATTGCTTTTTGTTTGTGTGCGCCCACAGAGAAAGAAGACATGTTTCAGAACGTGTTATCTCAGGTGGCAGAGCAGTTCAGTAGGTAATTGGTGTGTTTATGTTTCACTGCAGACAGAAGCATTCCGCTTTAGCCTTTTCCCTTTCCGCAGAAGTACCTCTATGACACCTAGGGCCTTTTCAAACAAACCCCTTTCGCGTATTTTTTTTGCAGGGCTTTCCGGATCAACGAGCTGAAAACTGAGGTGACCAACAGACTGGCCATGTTGGAGAAAAGAGTTGAGTGTATGTGCAAGTTTTTTTTGTTTGTTTGACTATCGGTGTGTTTCTCTCTTTGTGTGTGCGTTGCTTCACTGTTACTGAATTCACCATTTTAGGTACTAACAGTCGTGTTGTCGTTACAGTGGAGGGACTGAAGGTGGTGGAGATTGAGAAGTGCAAAAATGACCTAAAGAAACTACGAGATGAGATGACATCCAGAGGAGGAGGGAGGTACGATGACCTTTAACATAAATGACACTCACCAAGCCATGCTTCAGATTTCTTAGGATATTCTATAGTAAGACTTTTATGTTGGTTTTAAAATGTTGTTGTGATTTATAGGAATTATACAGCTAGCAGATTAATGATACAAATATGATGTATTTTCTCCCATCTCTTCAGAGTTGGGAACTGTCCCTGCAAATACAACTTCTCAGACGACGGGAAGAAACTTAATCCCAGACGTGACGTCCCAAGTTATCCAAAGGTACGGAATTAGGTGATTCTAGTAATACACAGTAGGCTATACGTTTTTTTCTCAAACCTAAAGATATTAATCACTTTGACATCATTAATCCTAGAACTGAGGCTGTGACTTCCCTCTCATTTCTACAGTACACCTTATCCCAGGAGACTATTGAAGCACTGAAGAAGCCAACATTTGATGTCTGGCATTGGGAACACAATGAGGTTAGTTCTCTTGAGATTCATCTATCATCTGATATCTATCATAATTCCATCCAGGCCTATATAATCACATTTTCGTAGTAAAACATTTTGAAGTATTTTCTCTACACTCAAAAACGATCTTTTAGTATTTTCTTCATGAGTCCAATTGTGCATGTCAGCAATCATGTTTTCAAGATAGAACACTTGCTGCGCCTTATGATGATGCGTGTAGTGTTCTTTTAACTGTGTCTTTGATCGGTGGCTTAGATGCTGAGCTGCTTGGAGTACATGTACCATGACCTGGGATTGGTGAAGGAATTCAACATGAACCCCATCACTCTCAAACGTTGGCTGGTACAAGTAGAACTGTATAAAAGCAATTATCTCAATGTACAAGTGGATATGCAATTGATATGAAACAATGGCTTCCAAGAAGAGAACCTAAAAGTATTGATGACCATTTGGATAGTTTGATTGACAGCTTTCTTTCTCACAGCTGGGCATTCAGGAGAACTATCGCAGCAACCCGTTCCACAACTTCCGCCACTGCTTCTGTGTCAGTCAGATGATGTATGGGATGATTAACCTGTGTAACCTGCCGGTAAGAAACGACGGTACTAATATAATATAATACGTGCCATTTACCAGACACACATGGTCTATAACTAGGGTCCAGACTTTTTTTCCTGGTCAGGTCAGGTGGTCAGGAAAACCTTCTGGCACCTTGTATTAGAGATCAGAGACATTAGCACGTTCTGTGTATGTTCCTCAGGAGAAGATGACTCTGACGGACATGGGCATTCTCATGACAGCTGCAGTGTGCCACGACCTGGACCACCCCGGCTACAACAACACGTAAGCGCCCAAAGGTTCCTACTCTGCGCCTCAGTTCCCACTGCTCTACAGCCTTGACTTAGATCGCTGAATAGATGTGGACGACAGACACAATACGGATGTTTCGGAAGTCCTTCAATTCTGTTATTACATCGTGGAAATGGTCCAATCTATACTTCCAGTTTTGATGTGAGGTCGGGAGTTCCGGTGAAACTCTGGGTCCTGGTGATTATAGGCTTCCCTGGTCAGGTCATGTTGTCAAGGAAAACTGATTCATGTCACAGAGGTTTATTTTGCCTGTCAGGTATCAGATCAACGCTCGCACAGAGCTGGCCGTGCGTTACAACGATATATCTCCCCTGGAGAACCATCACTGCGCCGTGGCCTTCCAGATCCTCTCGCTGCCCGAGTGCAACATATTTGCCAACGTGGAGTTGGAGGCCTACAAGCAGATCAGACAGGTATGCGGTGACCTAGGCTAATGCACAGTGATTCTTTCTGCATACCAAATGGCACCCTATTACCTACATAGTGCACCACTATTGACAGAAGTAGTGCACTAAATGGGGCGGCAGGTAGCCTAGTGGTTAGAGCTTTGGACTAGTAACCGAAAGGTTGCAAGATCGAATCCACGAGCTGACAAGGTAAAAATCTGTCGTTCTGCCCCTGAACAAGGCAGTGTTCTTAGGCCGTCATTGAAAATAAGAATTTGTTCTTAACTGACTTGCCTAGTTAAATAAAGGTAAAACAAAAAAATATAGGGAATAGGGTGCCACTTAGCATACAACCTTTGTCTTTTTGCATTTCCCTCTCTCCAACTAACCACAAGATGTTTTGAGGCAGGAGGGGGATTTCATMATTTCTGATGATTCCATCTCCCTTACAGGCCATCATTACCCTGATCTTGGCCACAGACATGGCCCGGCATGGAGAAATATTAGACTCCTTCAAACATAAAGTGGACAGCTTTGACTTCACCAACGAGGAGCATGTCACATGCGTACGTATTGTACATCACATGACATCAACTGACTATGTATACTGTCATCAAGATGTGCCAAATAGGCATACCTTTGTTCAGGTATAGCCTCAGCAAACGACAGAAACTAGGAGGAGTGCACTATATCAAAGACAGGGATGGAAAAATAGGGCATACCCAAGAAAGACTTTGAATAGTGGCCTGGAGATACACTATATATACAAAGGTATGTGGACACCCCTTCAAATTAGTGGATTCGGCTATTTCAGCCACATCCGTTACTGACAGGTGTATAAAATTGAGCACACAGCCATGCAATCTCCATAGACAAACATTGGCAGTAGAATGGCCTTAATGAAGAGCTCAGTGACTTTCAACTTGGCATTGTCATAGGATACCACCTTTCCAATAAGTCAGTTGGTCAAATTTCTGCCCTGCTAGAGCTGCCCCGGTCAACTGTAAGTGCTGTTATTGTGAAGTGGAAACGTCTAGGAGCAACAACGGCTCGGCCGTGAAGTGATAGGCCACACAAGCTCACAGAACAGGAACGCTGAAGCACATACTGTGGCACGAAAATAACGTCTGTCCTCGGTTGCAACACTCACTACCAAGTTCCAAACTGCCTCTGGAAGCAACGTCAGCACAATAACTGTTTGTCGGGAGCTTCATGAAATGGGTTTCCATGGCTGAGCAGCCGCACTAAGACCACAATGCCAAGTGTCGGCTGGAGTGGTGTAAAGCTCTCCGCCATTGGACTCTGGAGTAGTGGAAACGTGTTCTCTGGAGTGATTAATCACGCTTCACCATCTGGCAGTCCGGTCTGGCGTATTCCAGGAGAACACTACCTGCCCGAATGCATAGTGCCAACTGTAAAGTTTGGTGGAGGAGAAATACTGGTCTGGGGCTGATTTTCATGGTCCGGGCTAGTTCCCTTAGTTCCAGTGAAGGAAAATCTTAACGCTTCACATACAATGACATTGTAGAAGATTCTTCCAACATTGTGGCAACAGTTTAGGGAAGGCCCTTTCCTGTTTCAGCATGAAAATGCCCCCATGCACAAAGCGAGGTCCATACAGAAATGACTTGTCGAGATCGGTGTGGAAGAACTTGACTGGCCTGCACAGAGCCCTGACCTCAACCCCATCGAACACCTTTGGGATGAATTGGAACACCGACTTGCGAGCCAGGCCTAATCGCCCAACATCAGTGYCCGACCTCACTAATGCTCTTATGGCTGAATGGAAGCAAGTCCCCACAGCAATGTTCCAACATCTATCAGAAAGCTTTCCAGAAGATTGGAGGCTGTTATAGCAGCAAAGGGKGGATCAACTCCATATTAATGCTCATTTTGGAAAGAGATGTTCGACGAGCAGGTGTTCACATACTTTTGGTCGTGTAGTGTTATGTGATTGTAATGGAGCTAAGAATGTACTGTAAACTCACTCCACAGCTATCTGGAAATGTTGCAGACGGAGATATCGAACTAGATCTTTTTTGATAGCTCAAACGGTTGGTATGTTGTCAAGGAGGGCAGTCACGTGTGTCTCCAAGCAGAGGATCACTGGTTCAAGCCCGATACAGGTACAGTGGAAGACAGGGACAGGGGAGGACGCTAAACTGTTAGCAGCACACGGATGTCCGTTCCATGATGTCAGTCCGGTCCTATCCTATGGAATAAAGCCAGAGGGTTCTAAGATAAAGTGCCTGTGTTCATCTCGATTGCTCCAAAGCCTTTTACCACAAGTACAGTGCCGTGAAAAAGTATTTGCCCCCTTTTATGATGTTCTCTACTTTTGCATATTTTTGATTCTGAATGTTATCAGATCTTCAACCAAAACCTAATATTAGATAAAGGGAACCTTAGTAAACAAATAACACAACAATGACATACTTATTACAGGTTCCCTTTATCTAATATTAGGTTTTGGTTGAAGATCTGATAACATTCAGAATAAAAGAATATGCAAAAATAGAGAAAATCAGAAAGTGGACAAATACTTTTTCACCGAACTGTAGACCTTTCCTGAAAAGTCACACTAGCTAGCCAATGCTAAAAAYGATGGTTGTGTTGCCATAATGCACRGTGAAAATGACTCTGTATTCCTTGTCTGTATGTGTGCAGCTGAAGATGGTTCTGATCAAATGCTGTGACATCTCCAACGAGGTCCGGCCAACCGAGGTGGCCGAACCCTGGGTGGACTGTCTGCTGGAGGAGTACTTCATGCAGGTGACCTCAATCAAGTCTAATCATGTCTAATAATAATAACGTCTAATAATGTGTAATAAGAAAGTCTAATAATAGTGAGTCTAGTAATGTGTTGATTGGATTTTTGGAGTGAAAACGGGTTCAGATGTCACTCTTGAAGTTGTGCATGCTTTCTTGAGAAGGGTAAAAATCGTTGACATTTCGGCCATCTTGGCCTTCATCGGGACGAATCTGTCGATAAGAACGATGTCATGAAAGAGTGGGGTGACATGTACAAACCCTCCTGTCTCGGGAATTGACAGAGTGACAGGGAGAAGACTGAAGGGCTGCCTGTGGCTCCGTTTATGGACAGAGACAAAGTGACCAAGCCCACTGCCCAGATCGGATTCATCAAGTTTGTCCTCATCCCAATGTTCGAGACAGTCCTGAAGGTAGGCGTGTGTGTTTTTAACTACAAAGCAAATGACAATATAGACATAGTGTGTAAGTACAGTATGTGCGTGGCAGTGTTGGTGTTTGTGCACACGAGCGTGTGTGCATGTGTGCCGCCTGTGAGTGTTTGTGTGTGCTTCCGTTTGTACACGTCTCTTATATTTCATGACCTCTTGAAAACAATGCCAGTGGATAATTGCATATTGACTAGAAAAGGCTGCAGTCCTGAATACCTACCCACCAAMCTCCCCTGTGTGTGTTGCAGCTCTTCCCCCAGATTGAGGAGATCATGGTGCAGCCTCTGAGAGAYTCTAGAGACCACTACGAGGAGCTGAAGCAGATCGATGACGCCATGACAGAGGTATGAAAACAGTTCACACTTAATAATTACAATGTCCTTCAGGATCGGGGTCAATTCCATTTAAACTCCAGCAAATTCCAATTCCCGATTTTCCTTGTTGAATAACATTGGACAGAATTGGAATTTCTTATTACTCACGATCAACCAGGGTATTTGTATCCTGGGGGGTGTCAAACCACTTTCTAACATAAAGGTGTGTCTTTTGTTCAATGAGGCACAGAAGAAAAAAACGGAAAATATGTCATTAGGAGGGAAGAAGAAGTAGGCTTTGCTGCTGCTGCGAGCACAGTGGTACTGTGTAAGTAACTGACTCTGATTGGCCTGTAGTGTTAGTCCTGAGTGCCCCCTCTCTCTTCTGCCTCTCTCCAGTCTGCCAACAACAACACTGCTGCAAGCTAGTGAGCTAGCTATAGTAGGACCGCAAAGTTTTTTTCTACTACGACCGCACAATATTTTCATCACTCTGAATTTGCTTTCGAAAAAAGAACTGAATAAACAAAAAGAATCAGCTCAACTCTACTGCATTCAAAAATTTTGTTTTCACAAAAACAACAACAGACTGTTGAGTACTTGGAACCACTAGCAAGATTAGGCTCTTCCGTTGAAGACGACGTTTATAGTTCAAATATTCAGTTCTATAGTATTCCCCTCCAATTTGCACCAATCAGTCCTGGCCCTTGGGAGGGAGGGCACTCACCTCAACACCAAAAACGAAGCGGGTCATTTACATAGACCTGCAGCCCAGTGGCAAAAGCAAAGTGGTGAAAACGTTGTGCTGTCTAAACGTCATCAATGTGTGTAGTGGGATTCGKCACAAACTCATTGATAACGTTTTGACGACCGAATGGTATCTTCCCCGTCTACGATTTTACAGTTTTTCTCTCCCATTGCTGTGTGTGGTGTTGCAAGTTCATAGTGTGCACGATTTTCCACAGCGAAGAGCATTGTGATGAATGGAGCCAAATCACAATCAAGAATGCTTTGTCCTCTTATTAAAACACATTGTGTGTGTGCGTGTGCATGTGKGTGCGTGTGTCACTTAATCAGAATCCTGTCTCTGGAGAATGCAGTCTGATATCCTGAGGTGCTTGTTTCATTTTAGGGCTCTGGCTCTCGTTTTATGATCCAAAAATTCAAGAAGGTCGTGGGTCGTCCTGATCTGCGTCTTTGAAGACAAGATGGAGGGTGAAAAGAGTTCTCTTCTACACACTGAGCCAACCTCAGACAACATGAAACCCCCTGGTTGATCTCCACTGTTTTGTTATGGACATTACAGAAGGACAATGGCTCTGTTTCAATGTCCACRCTAGCATACTACTTAGGAAGAATTAATGTATCAGGTACATTGGAGAGATAGCCAATGTGTTTTATTGGTGTAGTCTGTATTTTTTTTTTTTCATTTTTACTGTAATTTCTGAAAGCTAATTGGTCATTGTAGGTATCAATTACTGTGTTCACACAGGCAGCCTATTTCTGATCTTTTTTGCCCAATAATTGGCAAAAGATCTGATCTGATTGATCAAAAGGAAAATTGGTCTGTCTGTGTATACGCAGCCTATCATCATTTCGGAGTGACAATTGGTCATTGTAGGTATCAACATGCCATATTTTCTGCTTTCTGTTTTTAGCCACACTTGTTGGTGTTGCCTATTACAAATAGCAACTAAGTTGTATGAACACTCTCTTTTCCTTTTCAGTTCTCCTATTCAAATGCAAAACTGTTTCTGAAACCGTTTGAATAAATTGACTCTCGATTTAAACATGTCAAGTACACAGCATATTTTAACATAATTCTGAGGTTTAAACATTATTCCAACAAATTCAACAAATTATTCCCCGGTGTGTGCACTGAATTAATTTACATAAATTCATATTTTGAGGTTCGTGTAATAGCACATCCATTGTCGTGCAATATATTCATTCTGAGATACATGTTGTAAGTTATTACAGAAGTAGTTAATTACAATCTGAAATGTTATTCTTATATTCTATTTATTTTTGCATAGCACATCCTACATAAACTGTGTAAAATACAGTACAGTTGTAAAACATATAACATCCTTTTATATGACATGTGTCACCTAGTAATAAACTCCACCAGTATTTTGAAAAGGTACAGGTTATTAAGAAGAGATTAACATGCACAGTAGTGTCTGATTTTCATCTCAGAATGTAATTCTCATCGAAGGTTCATGAGTCATGCCATTGACTCTTCTCTGATTGGTGCAGGGGTGAATGAACCAATGGGAGGTCAAGCTCGGGCGTCTTTGAAAACGTATGTACTTGACTTGATATCTGTACTCTATTGTTTATGCTTCATGCACAATACGGATGGCCCTCGCTTACGCTTGGATTTCCTACTCATTGTCATTTAGGAAAACCATTTTAAGAGCGTAGTAGCCTATAGCTCAATGCTTTGACTGGGTATGTGTTGAAACAGGACCTCTTCGCCAGTTTTCTTGCACCACCCCAAGCTACCACATTTCTCTTTAGTGTCCCTCCACAAAGATAAGTGGGTGGTATTCAACAGGTACAGTAGATTTACTAGTGCCTGTTTCATAACCGTTGTTTATTGCAACCTGTTTCACATTTCCAAGAGCGATTATTGTCCATCTGTAAGACGATACTTACATAGGATTACACTTTTTATGACCCACGTGATTCTGATGACAATTGGATGATAAAGTGTACGGCCCCGAAGAATCTAAAGAGATAGGATGTCAATACTGACATTAATGTTTGCTGCGGGTCTGCTGCTAAATACTGATGACAAAACAGGGCTGGAAAGAACTTTCCTTTGTTTGTTTTCTTTGCCAGTTGGCTTCATGTCTAAGGCCTTTTCACCTCTTTTCTCAATCTGTTTGATGGGTTCTTGGGGCTGAACTTAGGTCCTGAGTATAGCCTAGTCCTTTTGTTTAGAGGGAAGTATCTTTATTCCTCGTGTTGCATGAAAGTAATCACTAGGCCTTGCTATCGCACTCTCCCGCCCTAAAATGTATCTTTCTGATAAATGATGCTTTGCTTGTAAACTATTTGTTTTAGGTCTTTGTTTGATTCTCACTGCAGTATGATTTTGCTCTTTTCTTTCATTTCAATTACTCATAAACACCCCTCAGACATGTCCTACTCTGTTGATGATGGGGCGGCAAGAGACTGAGATAACTCCCGAGACAAGTATAACCTTTTTACATCACTCAAGTTTGTTCAAAGAAAGGACAACTCTCAGTTGACACTGAAAGACACGTCTGAAGTCTTTGAACGAAAGTAATTACCCTCCAGCCCCCTCTCCCTCTCTCCTTCCCTCTCTCCCTCCCTCCTTTGCGCAGTTCTCACTTGCGTGCAAGACATCAAGACCTCCAGTATTTACATTAACCAGAAGGAATGCTTTAATTAGCCATGACATGCTCTTATCACGAAGGAGATGCTGTTGCTTTGCCAAGCAGAGCTAAAGGGACATATTGTTATCCTTTAATATACACTACCGTTCAAAAGTTTGGGGTCACTTAGAAATGTCCTTGTTTTTKAAAGAAAAGCACATTTTTTGCYCATTAAAATAACATCAAATTGATCAGAAATACAGTGTAGACATTGTTAATGTTATAAATTACTATTGTAGCTGGAAAGAGCAGATTTTTTATGGAATATCTACATAGGCGTACAGAGGCCCATTATCAGCAACCATCACTCCTGTGTTCCAATGGCATGTTGTGTTAGCTAATCCAAGTTCATCATTTTAAAAGGCTAATTGATCATTAGAAAATTATTTTGCAATTATGTTAGCACAGCTGAAAACTGTTGTCCTGTTTAAAGAAGCAATAAAACTGKCCTTCTTTAGACTRGTTGAGTATCTGGAGCATCAACATTTGTGGGTTCGATTACAGGATCAAAATGGCCAGGAATAAAGACCTTTCTTCTGAAACTCGTCAGTCTATTCTTGTTCTGAGAAATGAAGACTATTCCATTCGAGAAATTGCCAAGAAACTGAATATCTCGTACAACGCTGTGTACTACTCCCTTCACAGAACAGCGCAGACTGGCTCTGACCAGAACAGAAAGAGGAGTGGGAGGCCCCAGTGCACAACTGAGCAAGAGGACAAGTACATTAGAGGGTCTAGTTTGATAAACAGACGCCTCACAAGTCCTCAACTGCCAGCGTCATTAAGTAGTACCCGCAAAACACCAGTCTCAACGTCAGAAGTGAAGAGGTGACTCCGGGATGTGGTAATCTGACCCCACTAAAAGCTCTGTACAGGCCCTTATCATGGCCTATCAAGTAAATGTTGTTCTTTAAACTGAATTTGTCAGTGAAAGTGTGTTGGAGATAAGTTCGCTGGAATGTTAATCATAAGTGATTAAATCTGCGCTCACCACAATGTTTGAAACTCATAGAGGAGCGAAACGCATTAAGCGAGACTGACAGATAGTTATGTCTACGTGTTTTAGTTTTTTGGGTTACTTTGACTCACCCATCAGGGATAGGYCAACATGGGCCACATTCAGATTTCAAAATTGAACGGAGGGCCACACTGATTTTTTTTAAACCAATTTGTTCTTCAAAATCAATTTKCAGCCCAAAAAAAGGGCAATTATTTCATTATAGCTTGATTATGATTTCGGCATATTTTGGTATCATGTTTAAGAAGTTCAAGTGTAGCCTGGAGTCCTTTTTTMATGTAAAAAAATATTTTGTGCATCTTGTGGAAAAGAGAACTATGTACGTTCTTTCCTCCATGTGCGTTTAGAGACAAACATGATATGTAGAAGCTGGCAATGTGATTAACTTATAGGAACACAGAAAATTATTTGAAGTTGCAGAGCCATTTTGGACTGCCCAGTACATGCATCTCCCCTCACCATGCTCTCTCGATCTCTCTCTCTGTCTCTCTCTCTCTCTCTATCTCTCTTTCTTTCTCTCGCTCTCTGCACAGAGCGCCCCCTAGGCTCAGAGTCTCTTCCCTGACTGTTTTTCTGTAAATGACTAGGGTCAAAGGTCAGTGTGTGGGCTAGATGACAGTGCTGTTGCTTTAAACCCCTCCATCATCAGTCCTTTTTCGAGGGGAATTTCTGCTGCAGGCTCTATCATGACCCATGAACCTATAGCCTTCATACCAGCATTCTTCACAGAGCAGCAACATGGCAACCTTTACATGCCTTGTACATACCAACTACTTTCTCGAAGAACGGTCAGTGAAGATCGCATTTAAGATTCTCCGCATTTAAGCTAAAAAAGGGGTTGTTTGTCTTCTTCAGACCAGGCATAACGGCTATACGGTATTGTGAGTCACTCTCGTTCTTTTCATTGCTGACCATGCAGACAGAGAGGACGACTCAGTGCTGACCAGTCCAGACACAGACCGTTTCAAGTGCTCAGTCGAGAGACAAAGGAGAGCACTATGAGAACTGCTGTTAAACTCAAGGATGTTCCGTTCTTGACTCCCACATGCACGAGAACGTCAGATTACTACGGATCTCTGGGTAGGGGCTAGGGAGGAGAAGACAAGACAAACACAGATGAAGGTCGTACGCCCCTCTTTTCTCACGCCATTCTCTGGACTATTTATGGGAGTATCGCAACTCACTGAACTGTTCCACTTTCTACATGTTTGACAAGACGGGAAGACCTCGCACATTGGAGGCAGAGTACTTCACGGGGACACCTGTGTCAGCTCCAGGTCGTTAACTTTACAGGATGTCAGGACGCAGCGTAAGATTCCTAAAAAACAGAGAGCACATAATGTTTTTATTAAGCCCGGTCCATTCTCCTATTCTCATTCAACATTTAATTCATCACAACTTCTTATGACACATGAGAGCAGTTTATTCAGCATGTGAGTTATCCCTTGACTATAACATCTCTGTTTTTCATCAATAAGGCAATCTTTCAAAGGCAACATTCTTTTACGAAAATGTTGAGAGATCTTGTTTCCTAAAGAGCTTTGGTGGCTATGGAGGCTAACCCATCTTAAAGTATACATGTCCTGCATACCAGCATTTACCAGTGCTCTATCCACAAGATGTGATAGCATAACATCCCACATCCGGGCAATAGATGTTCTCAGAGAATGGTCTTATCTTGGACGGGCTTCTGTTTTTCTGTTCCTCTTATCAAACGTCTTTCTTCAGTTAGTAGGAGAAGAGCTGGAACTCAATGTTAGTTACAGTAATACTGTCGTGGAATGTTCCTCTTCCCTAACCTCTATTTGTAGACTGTGAAGGGTCTTACTTAACTTAACTTTAAAACGTTGCAGGGACGTTCATACTGTACTCGTTCATTTTAGGAAGAGATATTGGAACCAGTCGATTGATTTGAAACAGACAAGTAGGGCCTTGTTAAAAACAACATGGAAAAGGTTTATATTTCGAGAGCTGACATATGTGTCACGCAGTGGATGGTTCTGAAATACCCCCATCATATCTTCATTTGCACTACCACTGAAAAACGGGAGGGAAATTTCTATTTCACATCACACAACAGCTTATTAGTGGTCTATGCATTGTAGATTACCATGAAGAGTAACTCCCTTGCAGTTGTCAAATAGCATCGTTATTTTTTTCTTGATTCTTCCACATATTATGTGCAGCCTGCTATTAAACTCTATTAGGCCTACAGCTAACAATTGCAAGAAGTACAGTATCTACATTCAAAAGCAAACGTCAGCGTTATTTTTTTTTACAACAGTCTTTTCCTGCTGCTGTAGACGGTTAAATTAGTGGTTATTTAATCCAAATTAGACTGTCAGAAGACTCCAAAAGCTAAGATATTCAGCTTAATCCTGCTCAGAGCAAAAAATCAGGTTGTTAAAAGAAAACGACCAAACGGAATTGTTTACGCCGCAATAATCTCGTGCAGGCATCTTGATTGTGTGTTGGCAAAACATCAGCAGCGGCACAGCGACCGCTGGCCCACACGGCAATTACACTGTGCTCTTATCTGAATGAATAGCAGGCCTGTTGTCAGCCCGGGCCTGACGGCAGGCAACCATTCTCTCTCTCTCTCTCTCTCTCTCTCTCTCTCTCTCTCTCTCTCTCTCTCTCTCTCTCTCTCTCTCTCTCTCTCTGTCTCTCTCTCTCTCTGTCTCTCTGTCTCTCTGTCTCTCTCTCTCTCTCTCTCTCTCTGTCTCTCTCTCTCTTTCTGTCTCTCTCTCTGTCTCTCTCTCTCTCGCTCTCTCTCGCTCTCTCTCTCTCTCTCGCCATGAATGCACACCTATTGCAGACCGCTCGCCTTGCACTCTGTCATTCCTGTCACCAGCCACTCATGACCTCTCTCATACTTATGTGGACTTTCACTCGCCAAAGCAATTTGGGGATTTAAAGTGCGGCGGAGAAGACTATAGGATAACAGTTGGAGAAGTTTATTTCAGTACACAATCTTCTTATCCTTTTATTCATTGCATGTCTTTTTATATAACTAGTGTCTCTGACGAAATTCGGAAAAACCAACAGAAACCCTAAACGTATACAACTATCTTCAGTAGGAAGGAACGGCTGAGCAACGAAAAGTGTGTCAAAAGGTTCCCTCAGAATGACCCCAACACAACCGTGACATCTTCCAGATCAACCTCCCCCAGTACGTAATTGTTCCTTTGACATTTCGAGTCTTAATGCCATTTGTGGTAACCGTTCCATAAGTTTGATTAAATACAGCTTATCCTAACATCCACAGCAGATGAGCCGGGATCATGTGCTTCAGTACCACAGCACCCTAATTTAATCAACAGCACCTGATAGTTTGCAGGAGATTCTTGGCAGACCAGTCCTTCATACAGCTCTGCACCGCTGTATTGCAGATATTTTCCTCTGGTTAGAAAATTACCGGGTTCCGCGCAGCCAACCCTCTTGTTGGCTGTTCGTCCAACCCTCACGGTGAGCTCTTATTTATAACTTTGGGTGTCAGTAAATATAATAATTCTGAGGATTGACGGATCAAGGCCCCATCTGATCTGTACACCCAAGGATATGACAGGCTCTCCCTGTTCTGTAATTAGGAAGTTGTAGATGGGAGAAACTAAAGACAAAGTCTTCTTGCGTACGGCAGCAGTCTAAAGATAAGAGGAGTCCTAGCAGGTATTACATTATAACAGCTTTGACCTGACATAATGGGGAAAGATAAATTATACCTTCATCGGCTGTGTTTAAAGTGGGATAGTCTTTCATCATGCACTGGGATCTGGCAGGAAGGGTCTTCCCTGGGGTTTAATTCTCCCCCAATGAGTCCAAACATGTTTGTTTATTTTTATAATTCAAAATACTTTTTTGTCTCTCTTCTCTCCCTTCGACTCCTTGAAATTTCATGGAATTGTGCTTAGGATTCCTGCTGTAGAGCTGTGTGCGTATCCCTTGGAACGAGAGGAGTTAGATTCYCTCTCGCTCTTTCCTCTTCTTCATTCTGTCTTTACTTTGAGCTGTTCCCCCTGGACGTGCTGCCGCTGGAAGGATCCCATCTGGACGCCACTTGTCTGGGCTATTGGGTAAACAACAGACAGGCAGGGGAGGGAAAATGGGGCAGTTGAGCATCCCAAGAGTTGAACCATTGGATTTCTCTGTGAACAACCTCTAGACAATGGAATTGCCATGCATTTCCATAGTCAACGTTTGGCAAAGTTAACGGTGCAGAGCAGACATCAAGGCTATTATGGTTCCACTTTCTGATGACCTTATTACCTTCATAACAGCTAATGAATGG
Organism: Salvelinus sp. IW2-2015; assembly: GCF_002910315.2. Lineage (NCBI taxonomy): Eukaryota > Metazoa > Chordata > Actinopteri > Salmoniformes > Salmonidae > Salvelinus > Salvelinus sp. IW2-2015. The sequence continues at coordinate 674,826 of NW_019942584.1, read as the reverse complement.
CCTTGTCTGTGTCATTATCTTCTGTCATCACTGTGCCATGTAGAGGCAGATAATAAGTCAAAACTTGAGTTGAAAAAAGTATTTTTACATTTTTAACTAGAAGTCTATTCCTCTACTTGTAGTTTCATTTCCAAGGGGACTTTTAGAGTTTAATGCTAACGTTATGTTGAAGGAGCACTGTGTTCTTGCTAAATAAAGTAAACTAAGGACTTTTACAACATTGCCATTTAGCTTTCATTTACCATTCTACCAATCGCCTTCATTGCCCTGAACACATCTTAATGAGGTCAGGAGAGGTCCTTTCATCATCAGATCTGGGATGACCATCTAGACATTGGTTTTCTCCTTGATATACAAATCAAATCAAATGTACTTATATAGCCCTTCTTACATCAGCTGATATCTCAAAGTGCTGTACAGAAACCCAGCCTAAAACCCCAAACAGCAAGCAATGCACGTGTAGAAGCACTGTGGCTAGGAAAAACTCCCTAGAAAGGCCAAAACCTAGGAAGAAACCTAGAGAGGAACCAGGCTATGAGGGGTGGCCAGTCCTCTTCTGGTTGTGCCGGGTGGGAGATTTATAACAAGAACATGGCCAAGATGTTCAAATGTTCATAAATGACCAGCATGGTCAAATAATAATAATCACAGTAGTTGTCGAGGGTGCAGCAAGTCAGCACCTCAGGAGTAAATGTCAGTTGGCTTTTCATAGCCAATCATTAAGAGTATCTCTACCGCTCCTGCTGTCTCTAGAGAGTTGAAAACAGCAGGTCTGGGACAGGTAGCACGTCCGGTGAACAGGTCAGGTTCCATAGCCGCAGGCAGAACAGTTGAAACTGGAGCAGCAGCACGGCCAGGTGGACTGGGACAGCAAGGAGTCATCATGCCAGGTAGTCCTGAGGCATGGGTCCTTGGGCTCAGGTCCTCCGAGAGAGAGAAAGAAAGAGAGAAAGATTAGAATAGAGAGAGCATACTTAAATTCACACAGGACACCGGATAAGACAGGAAAAGTACTCCAGATATAACCAGACTGAGCCCTAGCCCCCCGACACAAACTACTGCAGCATAAATACTGGAGGCTGAGACAGGAAGGGTCAGGAGACACTGTGGCCCCATCCGATGATACCCCCGGACAGGGCCAAACAGGCAGGATATAACCCGACCCACTTTGCCAAAGCACAGCCCCCACACCACTAGAGGGATATCTTCAACCACCAACTTACCATCCTGAGACAAGGCCGAGTATAGCCCACAAAGATCTCCGCCACGGCACAACCTAAGGGTGGGCTCCAGCCCAGACAGGAAGATAACTTCAGTGACTCAACCCACTCAAGTGACGCACCCCTCCTAGGGACGGCATGGAAGAGCACCAGTAAGCCAGTGACGCACCCCTCCTAGGGACGGCATGGAAGAGCACCAGTAAGCCAGTGACTCAGCCCCTGTAATAGGGTTAGAGGCAGAGAATCCCAGTGGAGAAAGGGGAACCGGCCAGGCAGAGACAGCAAGGGCGGTTYGTTGCTCCAGAGCCTTTCCGTTCACCTTCACACTCCTGGGCCAGACTACACTCAATCATATGACCCACTGAAGAGATGAGTCTTCAGTAAAGACTTCAAGGTTGAGACCGAGTCTGCGTCTCTCACATGGGTAGTCAAACTGTATTCTAATTATCACAGTTTGCTGCAGACTACACGCACTTCTCCACTCTTTTCTATATATTTCGAATGCTTCTTTTGCCTTGTTGCTGTTCCCTTCTCCACCATGCGAGCATGTGCTCCCGGAGGTGAGCTAGCTAAGAGTACAGCTCTACCATCAGAGCCACATGTGTAAGAGGATATCCCCCCCACAGCCCGCAGTGCCACGGCAGATTCCAAATAGCCGAGCCAGGGACCTGGGAGACTGGAAAACAACTTAATCTGAGCCCCTACAGTCCTTATATAAATTAGACAGTCATTCAGCCTCAGCCCCCCACTCCTCTCACATCTGTCTGGGATAGATATCAAGCTAGAGTACATAGCTCTCTCACCCACCACAGGCTGGAGCGGAAGACGGCGGACTGACTCATGGGGCCAGAGGTAAACAGTTCCTGGCCAATTTATTGTTTTGGGAGACATTTAGGAAAATAACATAAAAGTTAAAGGGTTCATGCTGTAGGAAGGTTGCATCATGTGCTACGTGGTCATGTTCTCCCAATGTTTTCTAGAGAGTGGGAGAATGTTGGCGATATATTATAACTACAACTGCAAAAATGTACACGCACACTTTTTTATTTCAAGACTATCATTAGCTTTTAACAGAGGAATAGGTTAAAGGGGACTTTGGTGAACAATCTGGGCCCCATGTGATGTTTTCATTCCCTAATGTAAATACTTGCTCAATGACTCTTGTCATGTCAGCCTGCTCCACATATGCTGTACTCCTCTGCAAAAATGCCAATACTTAAAAAGAGGTTGAAATATACTCACCAGATGAGCGCCTGAATCACGATCATTGTCCAGTGTTTGAGTTTCAGAGATAGTTTATTATAGGCTTAATAACTACTTGAAAACTATGTTGTAATAACTAATTGACTAAATTGTTATATGATATCCTGCTTTTAAACCCAACAGCGTCTACCTTTGATAGTTATCAGTGTTAAAAATGGTTGGTATTCAACAGAGTAGAACTATAGGTCAAATCTCAGCTAAACACAAACACCTGACAAATAGGCACAATTGTCCTTAATTAAACAAGAAGAAATGCTACAAAAACAATTATAACATGGTTTACATGTACCTTTGTGTAATACAATTATTAAAAACTAGTTTAAAAAGAGGTATTATTATTAGTTGAAAAATTAGTAGGGCTGAGTTGCATATATTACAATTGTACATATGGTGTGTACATATGGTGTGAAATTCTCTTGTAGAAGACAGAGCTACACATTCACCCATCTGCAGTGGAATGGCAGTGACCATTTCAAATAAAAATCTAAACCTTGAGTCATGTTAACGTGGCAACTTGATAAAGTGTGTGTGTGCATTCCATTCGGAAAGTATTCAAACCCCTTGACTCTTTCCACATTTTGTTGCGTTACAGCCTATTTTAAAATGTATTAAATAATTTTTTCCTGTCAATCTACACACAATACCCCAAAATGACAAAGCAAAAACAGTTTATTTTTTTATTTTTTTATCACATTTATTAAAAATAGCTATTTCTGTATTTTTTTCTAAAAACCTGTTTTCGCTTTGTCATTATTCGGTATTGTGCGTAGATTGATGAGGAAAAAAACAATTTTATCAATTTTAGAAGGATGTAACGTAACAAAATGTGGGAAAAGCCAAGGCGTCTGAATACCTTCGAATGCGCTGTATACCTGTATGTCAGGGTGTGTGCGCTTGCGTGCATGGAGTGCATGCGTGTGTATGTTCATGCATGTGTGCGTATGTAGGGCAGAGAATGTAGGGTACAAACACTCCCCCTGAGGCTGTAAAGATAGAGCCAATAATAGTACACAAACAGTCTTGGCGCTAGTTACTGCTTGTTCTGCCCACTGTCATGCGCTTATAATTTTGAACTCCCAGATACTACACAACACCTGTAGACCTCTGCCCTGTTTAGACTGAGAGATACAATATGCATGTACATTTAGAGTAGAGTAAAGAGAAGAGTAGAGCAGAGCAGAGTAGAGTCGAGTAGAGAGTTGGGTGTGATAATTCCTTCTCTGAACTGGTGTGGTTAAAGTGCGATGTCTAGGATAGGAAACCTCTGCGGCTGTGCTGTGACAATAACAAAATGCAAAACATTGAGTTCTCAGGCCAGGTAGACAACCATAGCGTCAATTTTACAGGTCCTGCCTCAGGAATGCTTACACCTTTCCTCCATCTACGTCTCTTGGCCAACCAATTTCTTACCCAGACCCCCCCCCCCCCCCCCCCCCCCCCCCCCCCCCCCCCCTCGACAATGTCAGAAGCAGTGGAGGAATGAGACGTCTGCTTACGTGAAACTGTGCATTGTGCCACAAGAGACACAGCTTGGCTGATTTGCTTCCATTTGTCAGATGAATTATAAACGAACTGTAGCTCTTAGTCGTAAGAACAGCATGCAGATTGAACATGATGATAACAGCTTTATTTCAATGTCATAGCCTATTACGGAGGATGCTGAAATCAACTGAGACATAATAGCTAGTGATTTTGCAACCCGATATTTGAAAAGCCGTTGTTTCGGTTCTCCCCAGTCATGCAGAGGAGGGAGGTTGAATGACCCGAGTGCGTTCCCGTCACAGTTGGTCCCTGACGCCCACTCTTTGTCTGACCACAGACTAATAATTCAACACTTTTATGGGTCTGTATGTGTTTTTATTGGTTCAAGAGATCCTTTGACGTAGAGAGGAAATTATACAAAAGGCAAGGTGAGCATTCATTCATAGACAGACAGGCCTTTGTGCTCTTTTGATAGCCGGATCACTAAATGCTTAGTTAATTATGAACACCTTTTGTACACGGTCGTGACTAACCTGTGTACTGTGCACTGGCAAGTCAAACAGTCCTACACGAGCTGTGCTCTTTGGACTGAGATGTTTGGATATACAATACGGAAATTATTAAGTAAATGGGAACAAGCAAACAAACAAAGTCTGATGCTGAAAATACAGTATAAAGTTGTATCTCACAAACTTCTTTCAGGGAAAGTGAGGGGTTATAATTCTAGCATGACCTTTGTTAACTCTTTGACTTACACAGTTGTAGGCCTATAGATTTGTCTCATTGATTCATAATGGGCTATATTGGTATTATCAACACTTAGGTCAAGATCTTGTTACAAAACCTTTGTCTGATGTGACTTGGAATGAGTGTCATTTTGCTGTATCTGCGGAGTCACAAGTGTTACACTCTTAAGCAAGTAAGAACATTAAAGCTGCAATATGTTCCTTTTTGGAGACCTGACCAAATGCACATAAACATATAAATTATAGATCTGTATTATCACTAAAAGCAAGTCTAATGTGTTCTATGTGTGCTATTTCTATGCTTCCTGTTCTTAAGTTTTGTTTTTGCATCTTTTACTTTCAGTTTTATACACCAGCTTCAAACAGCTGAAAATACAATATTTTTGGTTATTGAAAATATATTTCAGAGCGGTTTATATGGTAAAATGATTCTCTACATTCTCTATGCTTGTTTTGTCACATAAACTGAAATTAGGCAAACTATTAGAATTTTTGCAACCAGGAAATGGCTGAGCGATTTCTGCATAGTCGCCAAATGTGATTATCCCATGCTAAACAAATATAGATATTAGTTTCAAGGCAATTCGATTTTATGACAAATCAGTATGTTCAACAAGGCACTATTTCTTTTTTCACCTTTATTTAACTAGGCAAGTCAGTTAAGAACAAATTCTTATTTTCAATGACGGCCTAGGAACAGGCCTTGTTCAGGCCTGAACAACAGATTTGTACCTTGTCAGCTCAGGGATTCGATCTTGCAACCTTTCGGTTACTAGTCCAACGCTCTAACCACTAGGCTACTCTGCCGCCCCCCTCAAACCCACACATGTTTGAGGATTGCACACACCACAAAAGATCTGTTTGCATGACCTCCTTGGCTCCTCCAATTCATCATGAGTGCGGCCCAATGTGCCTAACCAGCTGACACTGTTTGTTCAGGTTTAGAGCCCTGGCCCTTTGTTTTCCCCTTCAATGGAGTGCCCGGCCACTTGGTTGCAGCAGTGAGTAAGTGCTTCTCCACCGGGTCACCAACCTGGGGGCCACCCAGCAGATAGTGCGTCACCTGGAAATATGAGATCTGATGATGAGGTCTGGCTTTGGAACATCACTGCCTTCAGAGGTAATCTACCATTTAATGTGACACTTTGATTGAGCCACAGATCTCCAGATGTTGGTCTCTGTGTGTGGCACTTCCTTCACACACCTCTGTATTGTCAAATTTCCCCCTTAAGGACATCATAAAAGTATAATATCAAGAGTGAGTAGGTAAGAGGAGTGACTTTTTCCAACAAGGAAATCAGTGAAAACCACATGTGGCTTGACACAACTAGTAATTATCTGAAGCTCACAAGCTATGATTCAATGGTCTCATAAATAATGTATGACATTGGGTTACAGAGCTTATAAGCACAAATAAAAACAATGTCTCTGTTCTTTTAAATTGTTTTAAATCATAAGATATTTTTWGTCACAACTTTTATACAACTTAGAATCCATAATCATATTCACACAATCACTTTCACACTGCAGTAGGCCTATCTTCTTGTGCAGTAGTGGCAACAATGCTTCACAATAACAAAATATGTTATTATAAATATTCAGTTTACCTTATCTTGTGGCCTAAATCTATTGTGCAAGCTTGGATTTTCTTGTTGGATCACAACCAAATCATTACATGCCCTTGTGCTACATGTCGAGGGTGGTGTGCCTTTAAGAGTTTACAACGCTCGTTGAATTTACAGCGCCGTCCCTGAAAGTTTCGAGGCCATGCAAGTAGCCTACTCTGCAGTAGTTTGGATACCGAAGGAAGTGACGGGACTGAATGAGAAAAAGAGAGAAAAAATACGAGGATAAAAACAGAAAGCAGAATACGAAGTAACGTGCTGTGTTACGGTCAAGAGAGCGTGTGTGGTTTACTACATCGCGTATGATTCTGATATGCATGGAAGTCGGGCTGGGTAAAGTTTTGGAATGGTTACAAAGTAGCTGTGAAATGAAAAGCCGAGATTGAGGTTTTAATCGAGGTGGGTTTACCTACGCGTATGGTGTCGCGTTAATGTTCGTACAAAATACATCACTCACGTCATGAATTCTAGTTTAAAGGTATGGAAGACGAACAATTGCTTGGATTTCATAATTTTTTTTTTTACAAAGAATAAATAGCAGAAGGGCTATCTGAAACGGAAATGCAACTAAATAATTAGCTAGTGATATTGAATAGAGACCGTTGGATTTCACCTGGACTTATTTTTCCTCTGTCAAGTTCAGTTCTGCGTCTTCTGGAATGTTTGGGAGTTGTGTTCTACCGGTTTCAGCTCGGATAAATGCATTTCTCTGGGCACTAATATTTTTAACAACGTTTGGACTTTGTTCAGAGCTGAAGGTTCGAGTTCGTTTAGCTGATGGACAAATCACAGAGGAAGTTCTAGAAGCAGACAGTGAAAAAGACTCCATCACACTTGAGTTCAAACAGGGAGATGGAACTCTCATAACATTTGTCGCTGACTTCAAACAGGTGAGTGGATTCAAATGTGTTTTTCCCTATGCCTTTACTGTTTTGTGTAGGGTTGGGTTATTACCCAATGGCTACATATGTTGCCAGGCTGATCAGGGGCAATACAGTTCAGGAGGAATGCAGACTTATATCTCCATGCAACCCATTTAGAAAACAGTATACCATAGCATAGACTAACAGTGTTAGTCTAGCCTGTGTCATTTCAGTGCTGATGAGTTGACTCCCTGGTCATGGGCCCTCCTCTCCTCATGCTGGTAAATTCCTCAGCATGCATGAGTGGATAATGTTAGGTGGCACAAACTGATTATTGAATTAGGCACTCACCTGTAATGATTGGTTTAGGAATGCTATTCCTACTCTTCTGCAATACAACTCATGCCTTTACTCTGAGYCTGCTCAGTCCCATCAACATAGACGGGCCTAGTCTGAGAGCAAGGGCGTCCATCGACTCCAGTGGTTCACAACCTTTGTTGTAGCAGGGACTGGAAAGCTACGGTCCTTCTTTCTCGCAGGACCAGTTACATTAAATGAAGTGGCTACATTAAACAAAATAATTGACTATGCCTAAACCAGTGTTGGCTAACTATAAGGGACCGGTGCCGGTACATGGGCCAGAGGTTGAGAACCACTGGTTCAGTGTGTATAGTGAACCAGCAAACAACAAGCAGCCTGTTCCCAGAGTGCCTCTGGTCCTGTGCACTATGCTCTCAGACATAGACCAAAGGCATGCGTCTGTGATTGTTGCAGTCCCACAGAAACTGACAGCCTGGCAAGAAGTGAAGGGGGAGATTTTCTAGGATTAAGTGGGCATGTCTGACCTTTTTGATCGGGGTATGGGTCACAAACCAAATAGCTCATTTTGATGAAAAGAGGGGCCGGCACATCGCCAAATCGGTGACGACACATCTCTGAGCACATCACACCATAGTGGTGAAGCCTGGTTCACAGCACACACAGTTTAGCTAAATTAGCTTCAGGCACAGGTTTTTTCCCCCCCTCTGTTTGATCAGTTCCACTCGGAGGCCTGCCTCTCCATTCCGTTTACATGTGGTTCTCATCTAACACTCTATCTCAAAGATTTATGGAAAGTTGGATCAACTGACTTCAAGCTGCCATGCAGAATTTACTGCTCAGAGCCGCATGAGGAAAGGAAAACGCTGAAACAGGGGGTTATCAAACAATGGGTAGCWGTAAASGGACAGAGTAGATATATGAATSGCTCTGTTGCTGTTTATAATGTGTTCACGGGACCAGCCAGCTAGGTGTGCAGCTGCTGTTATTATCAGTCCTAGCCTTGTGCCAAAATCCACATGAGTTGGCATGGGTTGTGGGAACAGGAGTTCTGTAATCTATGGGATCAGTACAACTATGAGAATCGGAATGAGTCATTCCATGATAAGAAGAGGGGGGATGAACTGAACATTTACACTAACGTGTACCTGTGGTGAAATTATATGGCTACCTAACAAACCACACCTCATTCTGCGGGAATGGATTATTCTTATTCTCCATGTGCATAAAAACAGCGGGAATGTGTATACTGGGGATGAATTTACCCATGATCGAATACAACAGGTGTGAAATGCTTACTTACAAGCTCTTAACCAACAATGCAGTTTTAAGCAAATGGTTAAGAAAATATGTACTAAATGAAATAAAATAAAAACTACAATGAAAAAATAACACAATAACAATGATGCAGCTATACTCGGTACCACTACCGAGTCAATGTGTGGGGGTACAGGTTAGTYGAGGTAATTTGTACATGTAGGTAGGGGTAAAGTGACTATGCATAGATAAACACAGAGTAGCAGCAGTGTAAAAACAAAGGGGGAAGGGTGTCAATGCAAATAGTCCGGGTGGCCATTTGATTTAATTGTAAAGCAGTCTTATGGCTTGGGGGTGGAAGCTGTTAAGGAGCCTTTTGGACCTAGACCTGGCACTCCGGTACTGCTTGCCGTGCGGTAGCAGAGAGAACAATCTATGACTTGGGTGACTGGAGTCTGTGACAATTTTTTTGGTCCTTCCKCTGACACTGCCTAGTGTATATAGGTCCAGGATGGCAGGAAGCTTGGCCCCAGTGATGTACTGGGCCATTCGCACTACCCTCTGTAGCGCCTTATGGTCGGAGGCCGAGCAGTTGCCATACCCGGTGGTGATGCTCTCGATGGTGCAGCTGTAGAACCTTTTGAGGATCTGGGGACCCATGCCAAATATTTTCAGTCCCCTGAGAGGGAACGGTGTTGTCGTGCCCTCTTCACGACTATCTTGGTGTGTTTGGACCATGATAGTTTGTTGGTGATGTGGACACCAAGGAACTTAACCCTCGACCCCCTCCGCTACAGCCCCGTCGATGTGAATGAGGGCGTGTTCGGTCCTCTTTTTCCTGTAGGTCACGATCATCTCCTTTGTCTTGCTCACGTTGAGGGAGAGGTTGTTGACCTGGCACCACACTGCCAGGTCTCTGACTTCCCTATAGGCTGTCTCATTGTTGTAGTTGATCAGGCCTACCACCGTTGTCGTCAGCTAACTTAATGATGGTTTTGGAGTCATGCTTAGCCACGGAGTCATGGGTGGACAGGAGGGGACTAAGCACACATTCCTGAGGGGCCCCTGTGTTGCGGATCAGCGTGGCAGTTGTGTTGTTGCCTACCCTTACCATCTGGGGGTGGCCCGTCAGGAAGTCCAGGATCCAGGTGCAGAGGGTGATTAGTCCTAGGGTCCTTAGCTTAGTGATGAGCTTTGTGGACACTATGGTGTTGAACGCTGCGCTGTAGTCAATGAACAGCATTCTCACATAGGTGTCCCTTTTGTCCAGGTGGGAAAGGGCAGTCTGTGTGGAGCGAGATTGAGATTACGTAATCTGTTAATCTGTTGGGGCGGTATGCGAATTGGAGTGGGTCTAGGGTTTCCTGGATGATGGTGTTGTGAGCCACGACCAGACTTTCAAAGCACTTCATGGCTACCGACATGAGTGCTACGGGTTGGTAGTCATTTAGGCAGGTTACCTTCACTTTCCTGGGCACAAGGACTATAATGGTCTGCTTGAAACATGTAGGTATTACAGACTTGGTCAGTCAGGGAGAGATTAAAAATGTCAGTGAAGACACTTGCCAGTTGGTCCGCGCATGCTCTGAGTACACGTCCTGGTAATCTGTCTGGCCCGCGGCCTTGTGAATGTTGACCTGTTTTAAAGGTCAGCTATAGAGTGCGTGATCACACAGTTGTCCGGAACAGCTGGTATTCTCATGCATGCTTCAGTGTTACTTGCMTCGACGCGAGGATAAAAGGCATTTAGCCTGTCTGGAATGCTAGCGTCACTGGGCAGYTCGCGACTGGGTCTCCCTTTGTTGTCCGTAATAGTTTGCAAACCCTGCTACATCTGACGAGCATCAGAGCCGGTGTAGTAGGATTCAATCTTAGTCCTGTATTGAAGCTTTGTCTTTTTGGTGGTTTGTTTGAGGGCATAGCAAKATTTTTATAAGCTTCCAGAATAGTGTCTTGCTCCTTGAAAGCGGCAGCTCTAGCCTTTAACTCAGTGCGGCTGTTGCCTGTAATCCATGGCTTCTGGTTGGGATATGTACGTACGGTCACTGTGGGGACGTCATCGTCRATGCCCTTATTGATGAAGCCGGTGACTGAGGTGGTATACTCCTCAATGCCATTGGATGAATCCCAGATCATATTCCAGTCCGTGCTAGCAAAACAGTCCTGTAGCGTCCATGTCATCTGGCCACTTCCGTATTGAGTGAGTCACTGGTACTTCCTGCTTTAGTTTTTGCTTGTAAGCCGGAATCAGGAGGATAGAATTATGGTCAGATTTGCCAAATGGAGGGCGAGGGAGAGATTTGTACGCTGCACATGTGACATGCTGGTAGAAATTAGAAAACTCGTTGCGTGCAGTCTTAGTGCCAGTGTCGGTTTGTGGTGGTAAATGGACGGCTACGAAAAATATAGATAGTGTGGTCTACAGCTTATGTAGTACTCTATGTCAGGCGAGCAATACCTCAAGACTACCTTTTAATTTAATTTGGGCAATCTTGCATCAGCTGTCATTGACAAATAGACCCCCCCCTCCCCCTTCTCGTCTTACCGGACGTAGCTGTTCTGTCCTGCCGATGCACGGAAAGCCCAGCCAACTGTATATTATCCTTGTCATCGTTCAGCCACGACTCTGTGAAACATAAGTTATTACCTTTTTTAATGTCCCATTGGTAGGATAGTCTCAAACGGAGCTCGTCCAGTGATTGCACGTTGGCCAATATAACGGATGGTAGAGGCCGGTAACCCACTCGCCAACTAATTCTCTCAAGGCACCCTGATCTGCGCCCCCTGTATTTTCTTCATGTGAATGACAGGGATTTGGGCTTTGTCCGGGAGCAACGTTATATCCTTCATGTCAGACTCGAGGTGAGCAATCGCTCTTTTGATATCCAGAAGTTATTTTTGGTCATAAGAGACAGTTGCAGCAACATTATGTACAAAATAAGTTACAAACAATGTGAAAAACACACAAATAGCACAATTGGTTAGGAGCCTGTAAAACGGCAGCCATCCCCTCCGGAGCCATTCTTCAAGCAAGCACTTGACCCTGATATGTATCCGCAGATTCACAAAAATGCCATTTCACAAAAAAGGTGGATGCAATTGCCAAAGTTTGTAGAATCGTCTCAAAAGACCACTCTTACATTGAACTCTCCTGTTCTGGCACAAGACGATCAGTTATTCATTCAGAATTACCCAGACATAGCGGATAAGATAACAACAGAACTAGAGCCATCATAACAGTGCTTTAATGAGAGCTTTGACCAAACTGATAAGGTAATGATTACATTAAAACAAGTAGGGCATCATATTCTAACTCTTTTATTTTTAAGTCTCTAGACTAAGACTACCTAATGTGAAAACAAGTGTAATGTTACCTTGAATGAAAAGGGAAACCTCCCTAGAGTTTCACTTCAGGGAGCAACCTCACTCTCCCACCCCATGGCGCTGGTGGAATATAATAGAGCATCAGTCCTTCCTTTGGAAGACGATCAACTGGGAATGTCTCAAATTTTTKGGGGAAAAATGTCTGGGATCGGTCACGATGATGCAGGCCGGGCTTGCACACTCCCATCAGTGAGAGATTGTTTATTTGGTCTGTCCCAACAGCTTGAATGAACCCCCAAACTACCTTGCCTGTGTCTCAAATGGCAACTTATTCCTCATACACTGAGTATACCAAACATTAGGTCCTTTCTATAATTGAGTTGCTCCCCCCCACCCCTTCCCTCAGAACCGATTTAATTCACCGGGGCATGAACTCTACAAGGTGTCAAAAGCGTTCCACAGGGATGATGGCCCATGTTGACTCCAATGCTTCCCACAGTGGTGTCAAGTTGGCTGGATGTCCTTTGGGTGGTGGACCATTCTTGACACAAAGAAACTGTTGAGCGTGGAAAAACCCAGCAGTGTTGCAGTTCTTGACACATGGTACGCATGGCACCTACTACCGTACCCTGTTCAAATGCACTTAAATCTTTTGTCTCGCCCATTCACCCTCTGAATGGCACACATACACAATCCATGTCGCAAGGCTTAGAAATCCTTCTTTGACCTGTCACCTCCCCCTTCATCTACACTGATTTTAAAGTGGATTTAACAAGTGACMTCAATAAGGGATCATAGTTTCACCTGGTCAGTCTGTCAAGGAAAGAGCAGGTGTTCTTAATGCTTTGTATACTTGGAAAGAAACCAAGAGACAATAAAAATACTATTTACACACTATAATACATAGTCATATTCTTACAGTACGGTTAAATGATTGATATTTAGAAATAGGAGCGGTGCTGTGAAACAATGTGTTTTCTAAAGCTAAACTTTGCTTTTTGCCTGAGTAACCTCTGGTGGCAGAGCATTCCACAATRACATGGCTTTACAGTGTATTCAGACCCCTTGACTTTTTCCAAATTTTGTTACGTTACTGCCTTAATCTAAAATGTATTCAATTGTTTTCCCTCATCAATCTACACACAATACCCCATAATGACAAAGCAAAAACAGGTTATTATACGTATTTGCAAATGTGTTAAATAAAAAAACTGAAATTGTACATTTACATAAGTATTCAGACCCTTTACTCAGTACTTTGTTGAAGCAGCGATTACAGCCTCGAGTGTTCTTGGGTATGACACTTCAAGCTTGGCACACCTGTATTTGGGGAGTTTCTCCCATTCGTCTCTGCAGATCCTCTCAAGCTCTGTCAGGTTGGATGGGGAGCATTGCTGCACAGCTATTTTCAGGTCTCTCCAGAGATGTTTGATTSGGTTCAAGTCCAGGCTCAGGCTGGGCCACTCAAGGACATTCCGAGACTTGTCTCAAAGCCACTCCTGCATTGTCTTGTCTGTGTCCTTAGGGTTGTTGTCCTGTTGGAAGATGAACCCCCCCCCCCCCCCCCCCAGTCTGAGGTTCTGAGCGCTCTGGAGCAGGTTTTCATCAAGGATCTCTCTGTACTTTGCTCCGTTCATCTTTGCCTCGATCCTGACTACACTCCCAGTCCATGTCGCTAAAAAAACATCCCCACAGCATGATGCTGCCACCACTGTGTTTTACCGTAGGGATGGTGCCAGGTTTCTTCCAGACCTGAAGCTTGGCATTCTGGCCAAAAAATGTAATCTTGGTTTCATCAGACCAGAKAATCTTGTTTCTCATGGTCTGAGTCTTTAGGTGCCTTTTGGCAAACTCCAAGAGGGCTGTCATGCCTTTTACTGAGGAGTGGCTCCAGTCTGGACACTCTACAATAAAGGCCTGATGGTTGTTCTTCTGGAAGGGTCTCCCATCTCCACAGAAGACCTCTAGAGCTCTGTCCGAGTGACCATCAGGTTCTTGGTCACCTCCCTGACCAAGGTCCTTCTCCCCTGATTGCTCAATTTGGCTGCGCGGTCAGCTCTAGGAAGAGTCTTGGTACCCTTCCCCAGATCTGTGCCTCGACACAATCCTGTCTTGGAGCTCTATGGACAATTCCTTCAACCTCATGACTTGTGTTTTTCTCTGACATGCACTGTCAACTGTGGGACGTTATATAGAAAGTTGTGTGCCTTTTCCAAATCATATCCAATCAATTGAATTTACCACAGATGGACGCCAATCAAGTTGTAGGAACATCTCACGGATGATCAATGGAAACAGGATGCACCTGAGCTCAATTTCGAGTCTCATAGCAAAGGGTCTGGATACTTATGTAAACAAGGTATTTCTGTTTGAATTTTTTWAATTTTATATACATTTACACCAAATTCTAAGCCTTTTTTGCTTGTTATTATGGAGTATGTGTAAATTGCAGAGAATGTGTTTAATTTAATCAATTTTGTGAATAAGTCTAACGTAACAAAATGTGGCACATATTTAAATCTGTTTTTGGTCTGGGTACTGTGAAGAAAGCCATTGTGGCATGTCTGATGGGGTATGTATGTCTGAAGTGTATGCAAATAGATTATACAAGTGGATAGGGATTTTTAATACTCAAATGTTTCTTTAAAGGCGAAGTTGTTAATTTCTCCTCAACCCTCAATGACTATCATGCATGTTGATGTTTAGGTCTAAGAGTGTGCTTTGAACCCAACACAATGCTTTTGGTTTTAGATGTATTTAAGACCAGTTTGTTAATTACCCATTCTGACTCCTTGCTAGCTAGCTGTAGGTGCTGATGGGTAGAGTGTAATCATCAGCATACACAGTCATTTTAGCTTCCTGTAAGACAAATGGCAGATCATTTGTAAAAATAGAGAAGCATAACGGCCCAAGGCAACTACAAAGGTTGGCTAGATATGCAAGAGTGGGTGTATGTGTGAGAGCACGAGTAAGTGAGAGAGGATGTGGGAGGGAGAGTGTAAAGTTATCTGAACAGTAGAGATGGTTACACTGGCCGTGTCCAAATACCCATGCTACATACTGTACTTAAAGATGCACTATGCAGAAATCACTCCGCCATTTCCTGGTTGCTAAAATTCTAATAGTTCACTTAATTTCAGTTTGTTTTGTCACAATCAAGTATAGTGTAGAGAATCATTGTACCATCTAAACCGCTATGAAATATATCAATAACCAAAAATATTGTAAACCCGAAAGTAAGACAAAAAATTAACTTAAGAACGGCACACAGAGAACAGATCTACCACTTCTTAGACTTGCTTTCAATGAGTGACAGATCTATTACACACATTTCTATGTGAATTTGGTTGGGTCACCCCAAAAAGTTACATACTGCAGCTTTTAAACTGCATACTATTTACTAATCGTCGCGTACTATTTAGCATGTACCGTTTAGTAAAAAGTATTCCACGGCCGCAATGCAGTTTCAGCTCCTGATTGGCTGAGTATATGGTGTGGGACTGAGTGCAGGGGGAGTTTTCCCAATTCAACAGACATGCGTCGCAATAACCAGTCTTCTAATAGCTCATTTCCAATTTGATTAATTTCTCAACTCTGAAAAGAATAGGAATGGAGTTATAGGCCTATTCAGGCGGGTTATAGGCAGACTGTCACATTTGACCTATACAGTAGTAGACCAAATAGCCCATCTATCTTATTTAAGGACTGAAGAAAGAAACTGATTTTAATTTGGTTCCATTTCAACATATTAGTGAAACCAAAGTGCTGGAACATACAATGCCAGTCAAAGTTTGGACATACCTAATCATTCCATTTTTTTTTATTATTTTTTTTACTGTTTTCTACATTGTAGAATAATAGTGAAGACATGAACTATGAAATAACACATATGGAATCATGTATTAACCAATGTATCATTTTCTCAACCAGCTTCATGAGGTAGTTACCTGGAATGCATTTCATTTGTGGAATTTCTTTCCTCCTTAATGCATTTGTGCCAATCTGTTGTGTTGTGACAAGGTAGGGGTGGTATACAGAAGATWTGGTAAAAGACCAAAAGACCAAGTCCATATTATGGCAAGAACAGCTCAAATAAGCAAAGAGAAATGACAGTCCCATCATTACTTTAAGACATGAAGGTCAGTCAGTTTCGGAACATTAGCATTTGAAAGTTTCTTCAAGTGGAGTGGCAAAAACTATGATGAAACTGGCTCTCATGAGGACCGCCACTGTAAGGGAAGACCCAGAGTTATTTCTGCAGCAGAAATAAAAGTTCATCAGAGTTAACTGCACCTCCGATTCAAGTAATGGACACATCTCACCATCAACTGTTCAGAGGAGACTGCGTGAATCAGGCCTTCATGGTCAAATTGCTGCAAAGAAACCACTACTAAAGGACACCAATAATAATAATAAGAAACTTGCTTGGGCCAAGAAAATACGAGCAATGAGCATTAGACCGGTGGAAATCTATCCTTTTTTGGTCTGATGAGTCCAAATGTGAGAGTAGGTGAACAGATCTTCACATGTGTGGTTCCCACGTCTAAATATTGCTGTTACATTGCACAACCTTCAATGTTATGTCATAATTGCGTAAAATTCTGGCAAATTATTTCGCAACCAGCCAGGCGGCCCAAACTGTTGCATATACCCTGACTCTGCGTGCAATGAACGCAAGAGAAGTGACACAATTTCCCTAGTTAAAAGAAATTCATGTTAGCAGGCAATATTAACTAAATATGCAGTTTTAAAAAGATAGTTGTTTATTGATTTTAAGAAAGGCGTTGATGTTTATGGTTAGGTACACATTGGTGCAACGACAGTGCTTTTTTCGGGAATGCGCTTGTTAATCACCCGTTTGGCGAAGTAGGCTKTGATTCAATGAGAAATTAACAGGCACCACATCAATTATATGCAACGCAGGACAAGCTAGATAAACTAGCAATATCATCAACCATGTGTAGTTAACTAGTGATTATGTTAAGATTGATTGTTTTTTATAAGATATGTTTAATGCTAGCTAGCACCTTACCTTGGCTCCTTGCTGCACTCGCATAACAGGTGGTCAGCCTGCCACGCAGTCTCCTCGTGGAGTGCAATGTGATCGGTGTCCAAAAATGCCGATTTTCTATTGTTATGAAAACTTGAAATCGGYCCTAATTAATCGGCCATTCCGATTTTAATCAGTCAACCTCTAATTGAGAGCATCCTGTCGGGCTCTATCACCGCCTGGTACAGCAACTGCACCGCCTGCACTGCAGGGCTCTCCAGAGGGTGGTGCGGTCTACCCAACGCATCACCGGGGGCAAGCTACCTGCCCTCCAGGACACCTACAGCACCTGATGTCACAGGAACGCCTAAAAGATAAGAGRCAACAACCGCCACTGCCTGCTGACCCCGCCATCATCCAGAAGGCAAGGTCAGTACAGGTGCATCACAGCTGGAACCGGGAGACTGAAAAACAGCTTCTATCTCAAGGCCATCAGACTGTTAAATAGCCATCACTAGCACATTAGAGGCTGCTGCCCTATATACAGTTGAAGTCAGAAGTTTATATACTGTACACCTTAGCCAAATACATTTAAACTCAGTTTTTCACAATTCCTGACATTTCATCCTCGTAAAAATACCCTGTCTTAGGTCAGTTAGGATCAGCGCTTTATTTTAAGAATGTGAAATGTCAGAATAATAGTAGAGAATGATTTATTTCAGCTTTTATTTCTTTCATCACATTCCCAGTGGGTCAGAAGTTTACATACACTCAATTAGTATTTGGTAGCATTGCCTTTTAAATTGTTTAACTTGGGTCAAATGTTTCGGGTAGCCTTCCACAAGCTTCCCACAATAAGTTGGGTGAATTTTGTCCCATTCCTCCTGACAGAGCTGGTGTAACTGAGTCAGGTTTGTAGGCCTCCTTGCTCGCACATACTTTTTCAGTTCTGCCCACAAATTTTCTATAGGATTGAGGTCAGGGCTTTGTGATGGCCACTCCAATACCTTGACTTTGTTGTCCTTAAGCCATTTTGCCACAACTTTGGAAGTTTGCTTGGGATCGTACATTTGGAAGACCCATTCGGGACCAAGCTTTAACTTCCTGACTGATGTCTTGTGGATATATTGAAGCAACATCTCATCATTTTCCACCCTCATGATACCATCATTTTGTGAAGTGCACCAGTCCCTCCTGCAGCAAAGCACCCCGACAACATGATGCTGCCACCCCCGTGCTTCATGGTTGGGATGGTGTTCTTTGGCTTGCAAGCATCCCCCTTTTTCCTCTAAACATAACGATGGTCATTATGTCAACAGTTCTATTTTTGTTTCATCAGACCAGAGGACATTTCTCCAAAAAGTACAATCCTTGTCCCTATGTGCAGTTGCAAACCGTAGTCTTCCTTTTTTTTTATGGTGGTTTTGGAGCATTGGCTTCTTTCTTGCTGAGCGGCCTTTCAGGTTATGTCGATTTATAGGACTCGTTTTACTGTAGATATCGATACTTTTGTACCTGTTTCCTCCAGCATCTTCACAAGGTCCTTTGCTGTTCTGGGAATGATTTGCACTTTTCGCACCAAAGTACGTTCATCTCTAGGAGACAGAACGCGTCTCCTTCCTGAGCGGTATGACGGCTGCGCGGTCCCATGGTGTTTATGCTTGCGTACTATTGTTTGTACAGATGAGCGTAGTACCTTCAGGCGTTTGGAAATTGCTCCCAAGGAAGAACCAGACTTCTGGAGGTCTACCATTTTTTTCTGAGGTCTTTTTGAGGTCTTTTTTTCCCCATTTACTTTAGATTGTGTATTGTTAGATATTACTGCACTGTTGTAGCTAGAAACACAAGCATTTCGCTACCCCTGCAATAACATCTGTTAAACACATGTATGTGACATTTGACTTGAAATTCAGAACTGCTGGACATCAACATAATAAACTTAAGCACTGATAATTGGGAATGAGATCAGAATGATTGCCAAGGCTTGATCCATAAATGAAACCATGAAATGGGTAGCATAGCCAACAACTAAAACAATCCACATGTTCAAATCAAAAGACCTGATTTTAGCATAACATCAATAACGCAGAAATTATTTAGTATTTCGTTTTTAAATGCTCTGACGAAAACCAGGAGAACAAGAAACACTTTTTAGTGAGAAAACAGAAATCCACTGAGTAAAAAAAATAAATGTACATACTTATTTTTAAAGATGTAGCCTACGATGCAATACTCAATAATTTTAAGGAGAGCAAAAACTACTTGGCCTACATTTGAAGACCACTGCAGATGCTTCGGGGATCTTCCCAATTAAGTAGCCTAGTTTTGTTATTAGGCCTTAGTTCTCTTCAAATAGCCAATCACTCACAGGCCACCTCTTCCAATGCATTGTGGGAAAGTGTGCGTCTAATTCTACTAAAACAAGAGCCGAAATGAGTATAACATCCTGGCATT
Source organism: Salvelinus sp. IW2-2015 (assembly GCF_002910315.2). Lineage (NCBI taxonomy): Eukaryota > Metazoa > Chordata > Actinopteri > Salmoniformes > Salmonidae > Salvelinus > Salvelinus sp. IW2-2015. The sequence goes on along the minus strand of NW_019942584.1, from coordinate 655,284 downwards.
TAAACCATACTACATTTTTGAAATGTCGCATTCTATTAAACGTTCTATTTTTGCATACTGATAATGTGTCATGTGATTGCGTTGTTGCGTTGTTTTCCCGCTATTTGTTGGTTTCGGTAGCGCATCGCCATATCTAATTGATCAACTGTTGTCAAAGCCAAGATGAGTGACATCCGGGCATTTCTAATGCACTTGATTTTCTAAATGTCACATACTATTAAACGTAATAGCCTACTATTTAGGACTCACTATGGGTAGATACGGACAGTGTTTTCATAACATTGTTGGACAAGTTTAAAAGCTCATTGTTTGTATCCATAGAGACAATTCTTTTTTTTCACCCTATATTCACACTAATTTAGAATACCTGACGTTTTAACAGTACTTAAAGGTTGTGTGTGTGTGCTGTGCACATGTGTTAAACTTCAAGAAAATKACTTTTGTTGTTTATGGTGAAAATACTATTAAAACATTCTGATGTAGATCATTTTAGTTTTTCTGTATTTTACTATTTATTTATATTTATTTAACTAGGCAAGTCAGTTAAGAACAAATTCTTATTTACAATGACGGCCTACCAAAAGGTCTCCTGCGGGGACAAGGGCCTGGGATTAAAAATACAAAAATAAATACAGGACAAAACGCACATCACAACAAGAGAGACAACACTACATAAAGAGAGACCTAAGATAACAACATAGCAAGGCAGGAACACAACACAGCATGGTAGCAACACAGCATAACAGTGTGGTAGCAACACAACATGGTAGCAGCATAAAACATGGTACAAACATTATTGGCCACAGACAACAGCACAAAGGGCAAGAAGGTTGAGACAACAACACATTACGCAAAGCAGCCACAACTGTCAGTAAGGGTGTCCATGATTGAGTCTTTGAATGAAGAGATTGAGATAAAACTGTCCAGTTTGAGTGTTTGTTGCAGCTCGTTCCAGTCACTAGCTGCGGTGAACTGAAAAGGGGAGTGACCCAGGGATGTGTGTGCTTTGGGGACCTTTAACAGAATGTGACTGGCAGAACGGGTGTTGTATGTGGAGGATGAGGGCTGCAGTAGATATCTCAGATAGTGGGGAGTGAGGCCTAAGAGGGTTTTATAAATAAGCATCAACCAGTTGAGACAGGTATACAGAGGTGACCAGTTTACAGAGGAGTATAGATAGATAGATACAATCAAAGCAATGTATGACTAACTCAATGCACTGCTTTTGAAATGGAAAAAATATTTTATTTAGGGCCAAATTGTGAGTAATCACGATTAACTAATGCCGTTAACTCGATTTTAATTGTTTGACAGCCCTAATAATTTAACATATTTATCTGGCACACTTGGCTCATTCGGTTGTGTTTTCTACATCACTATGAAATATTTCTGGGCAAACTACAATTACATTTCATACAGTTATGGTCGTGCGAAATTGTCCAATAAGACCCCATTGATTTGTTAGTAGGGCTGGAACGATATCACAATGTTTTGCATGGCAAAAATGAAAACGCGAAGCAGACAACTCTTTTTAGTCCTTTAAAAACCTGCTGTATGCAAAAGATTTTGTGCTATAGCTTGGGAAATGAATAATGGGACTCTGGATGACAACATAATGATGTTTATGCCCAACATTAGGGCTGTTTTCCGTTTAATCCGCTTCGTGTTTTGTTTACTTGCCACGATACTAATAAGTATTGCAATATTGGTATCGTCTGGCCCTAGGGTGGTCATATTGGGGGGAAAAAACTTCTGTGGGGTTAATGCGTAAATTCTGTGATGGCTGTGTATCTATACATCTTTTTAAAACCCTGCTATAGCCGTGTGTGCGCAATTTGGTGCTTCTATCACCGAAGTTACAATCCAAAAACAGAGATGCCCCATTATATGGCTAAGCTTCCAATATTCTAATGTCAATGGCACAATATGGGTGATTTGTAAACAATAGTTGTAGCTGGTGAGTTTTTCCTTTTTAAAGCCATTTATACAGGTCATTCTGATATGTACTCTAAAGAGGTCAAAGTTCTGTTGACCTGAACATCACAAAAACGTTTGATGGATAGCTGTGAATCTGCTTTCCAATGCCTTCAGAAAGTATTAATACCCCTTAACTTATTMTATATGTTGTGTTACAGCCTGAATTAAAAAATGTATTGAATAAATGTGTTCCCTCACCCATCTACACACAATACCCCAAATTCTTTGCAAATTTATTGAACATGAAATGCATTACATTTCTCACTTATATAAGTATTCACACCCCTTAGTCAATACCTTTTAGAAGTACCTTTGGCAGCGATTACAGATGTGAGTCTTTCCGGGTAAGTCTATAAAKGCTTTCCACACCTGGATTGTACAACATTTGCCCTTTTTACTATTTAGAAAATTCTTCTGGCTCTGTCAAATTGGTTGTTGATACTTGCTAGACAACCATTTTCAGGTCTTGCCATAGATTTTCAAGTAGACTTAAGTCAAAACTTTGACTTGGGCAGTCAGGAACATTCCCTGTCTTCTTGGTAAGCATCTCCAGTGTAGATTTGGCCTTTTTGTTTTATCTTAATGTCCTGCTGAAAGGTGAATTGGATTTGGCCCAAACATAACATTTAGCATTCAGGACAAAAAGTTAATTGCTTTGCCACATTTTTTGCAGTAGTATTTTAGTGCCAACAGGATGATTTTTTTTTTTTTGTACAGGCTTCCTTTTCGCTCTGTCAATTAGGTTAGTATTGTGGAGTAACAACAATGGTAATCCGTCCTCAGTTTTMTCCTACCACAGCCATTAAACTCTAACTGTTTTTTAAAGTCACCATTGGCCACATGGTGAAATCCCTGAGCGGGTTCCTTCCTCTCTGGTAATGGAGTTAGGAAGGACGTCTTTATCTTTGTAGTGACAGGATAAAAAATAGCAGACATTGAATATCCCTTTGAGGATGGTGACGTTTTTAATTACACTTTGTATGGTTGAGACACCATCCAAAGTGTAATAACTTCCCCATGCTCAAAGGGATATTCAATGTCTGCTATTTTTATTTTTACACATCTACCAATAGGTGCCCTTTGAGGCATTGGAAAACCTCTCGGGTCTTTGTGGTTGTATCTGTTTGAAATTCACTGCTTGACTGAGGCACCTTACAGATACTTTTATGTGTGGGGTACAGGGATGAGGTAGTCATTCAAAAATCATGTTAAACACTTATTGCACACAGAGTGAGTCCATGCAACTTATTATGTGACTTGTTAAGCACATTTTTACTCCTGGACTTATTTGCGCTTGCCATAACAAAGGGGTTGAATACTTACTGACTCAAGACATTTCAGCTTTTCATTTTTTTATTCATTTTTAAAAACATAATTCCACTTTGAATGTGTGTAGGCCAGTAACCAAAAATCTAAATGTAATCCATTTCAAATTCAGCCTGGAACACAAGAAAATGTGGATAAGTCAAGGGGTGTGAATACTTTCTAAAGGGTATAAGTGAGCAATAACTTATTGTATACTGACATTGATTGTCATGAGGTAAAATCCCGAGGGGGAAAATTAATGGAATAGAGGGTTGAAAGAGTAACACACAGAGAACTACCAATGCTGCACTGCCGTCACATTTTCCAACTCTAGGGACATACTGTAGACCTTCAACAAATCACTGCGACAACACCGTACCAAGTGAGCCCGACGGACCCACATTTGGGGGTCTGTCTCATGGACTATATGTAGGAATTTGGGTACCATGTACACTATATAACCAAAAGTACATGGGCAACTGCTCGTCGAACATCTCATTCCAAAATCATGGCCATTTTAATATGGAGTTGGTCCTCCCCTTTGCTCGTATAACAGACTCCACTCTTGTGGGAAGGCTTTCCACTAGATGTTGGCACATTGCAGCAGGGATTTGCTCCCATTCTGCCACGAGCGTTAGCGAGGTCCAGCACTGATGTTGGGCGATTAGGCCTGGCTCGCAGTCGATGTTCCAATTCATCCCAATGGTGTTCGAGGGGATTGAGGTCAGGGCTCTGGTGCAGGCCAGTCAAGTTCTCCTACACCGATCTCGACAAACCATTTCTGTATGGACTTTGCTTTGTGCATGGGGTCATTGTCATGCTGAAACGGGAAAGGGCTTTCCCCAAAGTTGGAAGCTCAGAATTGTCTAGAATGTCATTGTATTCTGTAGCATTAAGATTTCCCTTCACTCTAACTAGCCCGACCATTATTCCTCCACCAAACTTTATAGTTGGCACTATAGTAGTTTCCTCCTGGTGTCCGCCAAAACCAGATTTGTCCGTCGGACTGCCAGATGGTGAAGCGTGATTCATCCCTCCAGAGTCCAATGGCGGCGAGCTTTAATCCACACCAGCAGACGCTTGTCATTGCGCATGGTGATCTTAGGCTTGTGTGCTGCTGCTCGGCCATGGAAAACCATTTCATGAAGCTCCCGACGAACAGTTCATGTGCTGACGTTGTTTGGAATTCTGTAGTGAGGGTTGCAACCAAGGACCAACTATTTTTACGCGCTTCAGCCCTCGGCGGTCCCGTTCTGTGAGCTTGTGTAGCCTACCACGTCACGGCTAAACCGTTGTTGCTCTTAGGCATTTACACTTCACAATAACAGCACTTACAGTTTAACAGGGCAGCTCTAGCAGGGCTCTTCCAGTGTGTCTGGCATCACTCAGACATTCAGTGCATGTTCTGTTCTTAAACCAAGGGCTGAAGCGTCATATAAACACACTTAAATACATACACTGGAGTGCTTTTTTTTTATTGCCGGTAAATATTGACTTAATATCCAGCACTTTCTCAGACATTGGATGTGTAGGTTCTACACATTCTTTCTCTCTGCCCTGATATCACCCCTACGTGTGACCAAAACTATAATTGCAGCTTATTTGTCACACACACACACTGGCTGAGATGAGCAACAGATGTTGGGAATCCACCTGACACACTATCACTCTAAATTTACTGGGCCTCACTTCCAACAATGCCACGGTTGTGTGAACGAGCACATTGGCCCTCTCTTAAATCTTCCTTTTATCTGTGTTATAAATGTATTGTGTTTCACAACTCACTTAGCTCTCGGGCTGTCTTATATCTAGACATTTTTTCTCTTCAAATAAAGGGAAGTTATGAACACGCCCAAACGGTAAGCAACTCGCGGAATGAATTGATTTGGTTCTCCCACACACCCACATGTTTGTAAAGAGCAGCGAGCACAGCGGTTGGCCTTTATGAGCCAATTCCCATTGGGCTACATCTCTGACCTGTTTGGCAACTGCCTATTCCTTTTTAACCTTTCACAGACATTGCATATTTTTTKGGGCAAGTAGTTGGAAACTTGAACAAGCACTTGGAATCCGTTGCGGCCCAATTACCATCGCGCCATTGTTTTCCGACCTTTTTATTATTATCATCTGGGTGGCTTACACTATCTCCGGTTGCTCATGTGTGGGAATTCTGGGGAAATKTCTCTCAGCATTTCCTTGTAAATATGAAGTGGGGGTCCGGTTTTGCAATGCATCTGAAGTTGACTCATTTACTGCCTCGCCTTCGGGATCCTACCTGAGGCCATCCCAATTGTCACTTGCACAAACTTGTCAGACTTTTTTTTTTTAAATGGGCAAGCAGTGTCACAACATTTCTTGGAAAAGGTGGTTTTAGGAATGGATACCATTCTGGTTAGAACTCTAAGACCACSCGGGCCATCCAGTGAATGCACCCGCTGCAGTTATGTAAGGTCCCACTACTGCACTGAGTCATGTGGGAAGGATGTGAACTCCATCTCCCACCATGTATTGATCCCTGTGTGGGAGATCTGCTCCACAGATAACAAATGGGTAGTTGCGCAGTACAGGGATGTGAGCAATACACAGGAACTGCAGGGCATTTCCTCAATATCTTTGAAGTTTAGCAGACCGTCAGCATGAACACTGAAGACGGAGGTGTGGAGAAGAAGAATGGTGTCTAGTTTGTCTTTTCTCTTAAGACAAGCGGCTTAAGGATGGTAGCCTCGCTGTTTTGGTGTGAAATCATCATTTAGGCAGCTTTTTTTGGTTCACTTTAGGCCAAGTTAGCTGTTTTGGCGACAGCCTGCTGTTTTCAGATAGCCTGTTCCCGTATCTGTTTGTGCTGTAGCCAACTCACTCCTGTGGTTGTTGGCTACACAGAACAAACAGAGCAGGCACCAGGTTAGTTTGAAGAGCCTTTTCCCCCATACTCATTGTCCTCTCCTCTGGGCTGCTCTCACTGAGGACTGCCTCCTGGCCTCTCGTCCACTAGCTGATGTCTTTCTACTGCGCCGAGTCGCCAGGCAGATTTTTGGGCTTTAAACACGGCTAATAATAAGGTCTCTTGTCGTTCCCACAATCGGAGCCAGGCAGGAGAGGAACAGGGCAGACACCGTAACACCAAATACCTTTTTGAACTTTTCACAATCAAATTATGCACAACATTGAACCTTTTTTTATTTTTTTTAAGACAATTTTATTAAAGAAAAAAGACTTGATATGGTTTCTGCTTGGTTTGACCCATCTGTACTCTCTGTGGATATTTTGAACTGCAGCTCAACAAGGAAAACAAGCCACCTTGTAAAATCTATCAGATATGGCCAATTTTCAGTGTAAATTAAAAAATGTCAAAGGGGCCTGAACTTATCAAGTAATGGGAAAATGTCGATAAAACCTATTTTGATGGTGTAATTCTTAAACTTTCATGCGTCTTCCTTTTTCAAGGGATAGTCAACTCCATCTCAAATTAAAGTTCTCTGTTTATATTCTGGATCTTGTTGAGCCACCTTGTCCTGTGTGGTTACCTTGGGTTGTCACTGTTGTGGCCTCCCAAACATGATCCCCTCGTGATTGAGCTACAAAACTTTGACGGTCCATAACTAAATTCATGTTACCATTTCTTCAGGTCATAAAAAGAGAATTCGTACAGCTTGTCTTATCTGCATTGCATAATTTACAGTGCTAACTTTGGCAAAAGGGAAGGAAAAAATGGGTGGTTAGAACCATTTACTATATCCTTAAGAAGAACTGTAATCACTCGCTATTGCTCATTAACATCCACCAAACAACAGGAAATGAAAGTAACTAAAAATATGGTTCAAATTTGACGTAAAAGCGGAAGGATACTAGAAAAATAGAAATTTCTATGACCCCATGGAAATGATCGGATAAGTATTTACTCAAATGCCTGAGCAATTTGGATTCTGAAGAGGTTGCTCTGGATCTTTGATGTCCGCTGCCTGTTGCAGGATGTGAAGTCTGTGCGACAAAGGTTGGGGTTGRAGCCGTATGGGACTGAAGCTACAGCCAAAGGTCATCACTTATCAAGCTACTGATGTTGATCCGAATTGCACGTGAATAAACCGGTATGTTTTTCTGCTAGTTTGGAGAAACTGGCCTTTCCAAATACTTTAATTTTGGAAAATACTGTTGTGAATTGCTAATTCATTTGAATTATCTGTTGGCCATGCATTACGAATATTACATACCATCTTTACATTTTGAGTGTGTGTTTTGTCAATGCCTTTAGGCGTGTTCTCATTCTCACCTAGATAGCCATTTTAATTAAAGCGTACCTTTTTTATTGTCTGTTTAAATACCCACTAGGACGCCTTCCAGCAGCAGTACCCCCTGTGTTTTCATTGTCCCTTCACTCCTGCCAGCATTTGCTAATTCTCTTGACAAAACAGCCAGGTGTAACCGACCCCCAAATCTGACTTCACATTCCTTCTCTTAGTGTTTCCGTAATTAGTCTCAACTCCAGCATTTCTCAGCCAAGCTCCTTTCCTTCCCCCTGTTTGTTTGTTTGTCTTTCTTCCGAGCAGGGGAGGCTTAATCCTCCTCGTACACCTGTGCCTTTTCACCCAGGTCTCTGAGACACCAATGCAAATATCTTTACCATCACAAAAACGAGTGGTAATCCCTTATGATGCTTAACTTTWAAAAAAWATATATTATATTTATTTATTCCCTCCACAAAAATGAGCCGTGTGCATCTAAGCCGGCTTGTTGCTTTTCGAGAAGTTTGTTTGCACTGCGTTTGGATGTCTCGGCTGAGTTCTCTCTTACAAACGACTGCCCTATGTGTGCTCGACGTAGTAAACTTTTTTTGTTTACTACGTTTGACATTTTTCCATATTTTGGTGTAATTATTTWWAAAAAATGTCCTCACCAGTATACCTGCATTTTGGCAGTTGGAGTAGAAGATAAGAAAAAGCCTACCATTTGGCTTTCTCACAGATTTATTTCATCCTCTACCACTCACTGGGTAAACCACTGATCCCGAATGTCAATCTGTGACTGCTGGGCCTCTCCAAACAGCAGCCTTATCAAACAGACAGGGTCTTAGAGTGGATTGGAAAACAGGAAGCGACGGGAACTCTGGGGATGGCCTTTGGCACAACTTTACTGGCGTCGAAAAGTTCACTGGCTGCCATTAACCCCGCTAGCAGTCAGTGACCAGTCTGATTTCAATGGGTTCGTTCAATGTTACGGGTCGACAGAAGTTTACTACTCTCTTTCACAGCCACGAACAGCATATTCTCTCTCAAGGTATCGGGGTAGCATGGCTACAGCGTAGCTACAGAGAATGATCACTGTAAATAGGACCTTTTTGAGTGTGTGAAAAGGCCTTTTGTGGACCTCCTTAAATAAGCTTCCCACGAAAAGTAACCACCCATGAAAAGGGCCCTAACCCTCTCCTATGTTGTAGATCATACGTTGAGCCTGCAAGTGGAGTTGTGTGGGTACACTAGCTTTTGGCTTTTCTTCCCCGATGCAGATAGTCAGTTTGGATACAAACCTCCGTCTTTGGCGTACTTAGCTGGTGTAGCCTATTTATCAGTGCACGGACATTTTAAAACGTTAGATAACAAATGGGCTAGGACTCCTAGTAAATGAGGTGGTCGATTTGAGAGTCATGTCTCTTTTAATTTTGGATATCAATGCAACACACATTTTGTCAGGGATTTTTCTGAATGTTGGGTGAAAAACCAAACATAATTATGTGGCCATATTCTGCTTTTAGCAGATGGGTTTTTTAATCATAACTATATCAAACAGTTGTTGTAAATTTTGCGCTTGGAGCATGTACTTTCATGAGGCATAAGTTATATATTTCAATCAATTGATTGAAATGTATATAAAATAATTTGTTTAACCTTTATTGAACTAGGCAAGTYAGTTAAGAACATTCTTATTTACAATGACGGCCTAGGAACAGTGGGTTAACTGCCTTGTTCAGGGGCAGAACGACAGATTTTTACCTTGTCCGCTCGGGGATTCGATCTAGCAACCTTTCGGTTACTGGCCCAACGCTCTAACCACTAGGCTACCTACCTGTGTCCACATACTTTTGTATGTGGACACCACTTCAAATATTTAAGCGACACACGTTGCTGACAGGCGTATAAAATCAAGCACACAACCATGCAATCTCCATAGTCAAACATTGGCAGTAGAATGGTCTTACTTAAGAGCTCAGTGACTTTCAACGTGGCACCGCCATAGGATGCCACCGTTACAACAAGTCAGTTCGTCAAATTTCTGCCCCGCTAGAGCTGCCCCGGTCAACTGTAAGTGCTGTTATTGTGAAGTGGAAACGTCTAGGAGCAACAACGGCTCATCCACGTAGTGGTAGGCCACACAAGCTCATAGAATGGGACCGCCGTGTGCTGAAGCACGTAGCGTATAAAAATTGTCTGTCCTCGGTTGCAACAGTCACTACTGAGTTCCAAACTGCCTCTGGAAGCAACGTCTGCACAAGAACTGTTCGTCGGGAGCTTCATGAAATCGGTTTCCATGGCTGAGCAGCCACACAAACGCCTAAGATCACCATGCACAATGCCAAGTGTCGGCTGGAGTGGTAAAGCCCGCCGCCATTGGACTCTGGCGCGTGGATACGTGTTCTCTGAAGTGATGAGTTACGCTTCACCGTCTGGTGGACGAATCTGGGTTTGGCGGATGCCAAGAGAATGCTACCTGCCCGAMTGCATAGTGCCAATTGTAAAGTTTGGTGGAGGAGGAATAATCTGGGGAGGGGCTGTTTTTCATGGTTCAGGCTTGGCCCCTTAGTTCCAGTGAAGGGAAATCGTAACGCTGCAGCATACAATGACATTCTAGACGATTCTGTGCTTCCAACTTTGTGGCAACAGTTTGGGGACGGCACTTTTCCTGTTTCAGCATGACAATGCCCTTGTGCACAAAGCACGGTCCATACAGAAATGTTTTATTGAGATCGTTGTGGAAGAACTTGACTGGCCTGCACAGAGCCCTGACCTCAACCCCATCGAACACCTTTTGGGATGAATTAGAAATCCAAACTGCGAGCCATGCCTAATCTCCCAACGTCAGTGTCCGACCTCACTAATGCTCTGGTGACTGAATGGAAGCAAGTCCTGCAGCAATTTTCCAACTTCTAGTGGAAAGCCTTCCCAGAAGAGTGAAGACTGTTATAGCAGCTAAGGGGCGACCAACTTCATATTAATGCCCATGATTTTGTAATGAGATGTTCGACGAGCAGCTGTTCACATACTTTTTGTCATGTAGTGTACCAATCACGGATTGCCCCTTTTTTTTCTTCACACAGGAACCCAGTTACTGGTTTTATTACATCAGTAATACTCTGTCACCATCTGCTGCTAAAGACATTTGCTTTTCCCATAAACAAATTAGCATAATGCGCATATTTTTTWAATTTTTAACAATACCAACCCACTTGGCATATTTTTAAGTAGGATCTATCTTTTGATCGCTTAGGCTTGAATATTCCCTTGCATGGTTCCTTGCTCTTGACATGGCTTATTTACAGTCTGTCATTATTTGAGCAGGTGTACTACTTTTTTGTGCCATTTTCTGACACGGCCCATCATTGGTTGCACATTATATCTCACTTTTATCCTGTAACCTAATGTCTTTCTTTTCCTCGATCACACAGTGTAGCTGTGGTACTTAGGACTGGGAGGGTGCCAACCTAGTGTGACTTGGCACAGAGCTTCTGTTGCAGCCAGAAGTTAGGACAACTTCAAACAAACAAAAAGCATGGTCCTTCTCGTGCGGTTGTATTTATAGAACAGAGGGTGTCATCTTATTTATTTGAATAAATTATACCCATTTACTGGGTTAGTGAAAGTATCCCAAAAATCCCATACATAAAATGTTTTTTTTAGCTCTTATTTTAACAACAAAAAAATATATACAAAAAAAACCACTTCTCAGTTTTTGCCTTTTTGAAATTCACATAGGTCTCCAACATAGTTTAGAGCAGGATGTTAAATGTAATATACAGATGTCACTCAGTCTTAACACCTGGCATGACGACATGAAGCTTTGGCTGCATCACCATGTCCTCCCGTTGTACTACCCCCATCTGCTGCTCTCTGCCTGGGCTTCTCCCCTCTGACGGTGGCTGGGGTCGGAGGTGGTTTTAAAGGAAAGGAGCAGTGCTGTTAGAGCTTTCCTGAAATGACCCCGAGGGTGCCTGGGAGCAGTCCACCCCCCCAACCCCCTCTCGCTATCTGACAGGAATGCCACACACACACAGCTCTCATCTTGCCACCCAGTGCCGCTGCGCCATTTTTCTACTGACTGGGAGGTCCTATACTGCCACTACTTATATAAGATATATAGCTACCTCCCCTTCTGTGTTTTCTTAAATTCTCGTTCCCTTATGCCATGATTCCTTCATGTCTGGCTCTGATTTATACTTCAATTATGTGCTTTGCTATTCCAACACACAGATCAGCTAAGCAACGACAACATCACTGACTTATAATAACTGGAGGAATGTCCGAGTCATTATCAGCTGCTTGTTTGTCTCCGGTTGAGCTCGTTAATATATGCCATATAGCAGAGCCTTTTATGCAAAGTAACTAACAGTCGTGTGTACATACACTTTCGTTTGGGTGGCTCCAGCGGGACTCGAACCCATGAACCTGGCGTTTACATGCAACATGTTCTACCAACTACCAGATTTCCCATCCAAGGCGGTGAATGAATTACGAGTATCTCTGGAGACCAAATAGATGTGTGTGCTCTAAAGTACAGTTTCCCAAACAGGAGAGTGAGACGAAAGAGCTTGAGAGGGCAAACAAAACGGGGGTTGGAGGCGGCTGTAGATCTAGCTTGTTTATCTGAGTTGTCCGAGAGTTCCTCCTTATTCCCCGGGAGTAAAAGCCTTAAAGTTGGTTCTCCTCTGCGGGCTGTCTGCTTGGGATGTGTGTGAAAAGCTGAGGAGGAGGAGTGTGTGTTGTGGGGTGTGTGTGTGTGAGAAAGAGCCAAGAGGATGTCAGGGAAGGGAGAGCTGATGAATGGGGGAGACAGGTCTGTGGCTTTGCTGTCCTCGGCTAGAGCTGCTCTTTATGGCCTTGGGGCCCAGCCAGATCTCTTGTTCGGTTGCCAACAGCAACAAAGTCATGCTAAAACCTTCCAACATCTTTCTGTTTTGTCAACATAAAGTGTAACTAAATGATTCTTCTTTTGAAGTTATGGGTGTTGATTTAGTTTAACTCTTTGGGCACCGATTTGACTGTGCAAATAAGCAGTTCTAGTGAAAGGAGACTGTAAATGTTCGATTTTTTTCTTCTTCTCCAAATCTCTCATTCTAATGTAGATGCAGAATTAAGTATTCAGTTGATTAATGTGCATTCCAAACTTGTTTCAAGCCTACTATACTGGTCCAAAACAGTATGGCACACCCTGGCAAAACATTTTTTTTAAATGGCAAATTTAAATCTTTCTTATTGGACAAGTCTAAGAAGTCCCTCGCTGTTCAACATTCTTTTCCATTTGGTGCATAATGAACACTACCCAGATCCTATGTAGTTGCAGTCATGCTGCCTCACGATCTGTCTCCTTCCCTCTTTCCGCTTCAGGATGTGAAGATTTTCCGGGCGCTCATCCTTGGGGAGTTGGAGAGGGGCCAGAGTCAGTACCAGGCCCTGTGCTTCATCTCGCGCCTCAACCACAACGAGTTCATCCCCAGCGAGTCCATGGCCCGACTCAGACAGGTATGTGTCACCGACCGGGGTTCTAACTCTAGTGCTTCAAGATTGTTAGTCGCTGAGTTAAAGCCAAGGCATTAGCTCAGGGAGGGATGGGATATTCGCTTACTGAATGGCCTTGTTTGAATGTTACATTTATCCTTTCTTTCTTCCTCTCCTTTGGGTAATCACTGATCTAACACAACATGATACTTGCTAGCAAGAGCTTCCTTTGTAGTTCCACTATGTTGCTTTCACCTATTCCTGCTGTGTCGGATCAGTGATAAAGGAAAGGAAAGATACAGGGAATAACAAGTAACAAATAAGGCCAGTGAGTGTCCTTGCTCGGAGTGGGGGACGTGAATGAGCATTATCCCATTTGATAAAGTGACCTTGGCGACATGACTGACTTTGTCCTGCTGTCCATCAGAAAAACCCTCACGCCATCCGCATGGCGGAGGAGAGGCGTGGTCACGACCAGCTGACCATGAACGTGGCGCTGAACCTGAGCCGGGCGTGGCAGCTCAGCAGCCACATCTACAACATGTGCAGCGAGGCCCGGGAGGCCATCTACACCCGGGAGAGGGACGTCCAACATTGGCTGGAGAGAGGTCAATAGAATGAATGTGGGCACAGCGTGTCACAGATAATGTCATCCCAAAGGGAATTAATACAAATGGAAAATGAGAGGCTGGGAGACAAAACTGAAAGGTGGTCTAAAGTAAAAATATTTTAAGGTACTACTTAAGTAGTTTTTGGGGGGTTATCTGTACTTTACAATTTATATTTTTGACATCTTGTACTTCATTCCTGAAGAAAATAATGTACTTTTTACTCCATATATTTTCCCCAAGACCCAAAATGACACGTTACATTTTGAATGCTTAGCAGGACAGGAAAATTGTCCAATTCATGTACTTATCAAGAGAACATCCCTGGTAATCCCTACTGCCTCTGATCTGGCGGACTCACTAAACACAAATGCTTTGTTTGTAAATGATGTCTGAGTGTTGGAGTGTGCCCCTGGCTATCCGTAAAAATACATTTAAAAAAAGAAAGAAAATGGTGCCTGCTGGTATGCTTATTATAAGCAATTTGAAATGATTTTTACTTTTGATACTTGTGTATATTTAAAACTAAATACTTTTAAGCTTTTCCTCAAGTAGTATTTTACTGGGTGACTTTCACTTGAGTCATATTCTATAAGGTATCTTTACTTTTACTCAAGTATGGCAATTGTGCACTTTTTTCACAACTGCTGATCTGTATCTTTCAGTCAATGTTTTTGTCCTAGTGGCCTTTCTCAAGACACGATACACATTTGTCCACCATTGTGCGGACGTGGAATAAAATATACATTTCACCTTTTCATTTTTGTCCTCCCAGCTTCTCTTTTTCATTTGGAGAGGTCAGCCCCCACCCCCTCTCTCTCTCTCTCTCTGAAGTATGATGAGCTGGAATAAAAGCCACCACACTATGGCCTCTAGGAATGGCGTTGCCCATCCTTAATCACATACTCGCACTAATGTAAATGAATCCAATACATTTTAGCTCTATATGTACACTACCATACCAAACTAGCCCAGTTCTACTTCAATAACACTATTAGTCTTTGACAATGTAAACAAAGATTACACTCTCCCTGAAAGTCTGTTTTTGCTCCTAAAGCTCTTTTTCTATATGAGTGTATACTTGGCTCAACTTTAAATAATTACGTTTCGTGATAGTTGTATTGCGAGAGCTGTTTTGCTGACTGAAAATAGCCCTGGGTCTAGTTTATCTTTATTTATTATGGACCCCCATTAGCTGCTGCCAAGGTAGTAGCTACTCTTCCAAAATTTAAGGCAGTTTATACAATTTTAAAAACATTACAATATATTCAGACTGTGTGCCCTCAGGCCCTACTCCACCACTACCACATATATACAGCACAAAATGTGTGTGCGCTTATGTTTGTGTTGCTTCGCAGTTCCCTAAGGTGTTTTATTGTTTAAATCTTTTTTATCACATTTTACTGCTTGCATGAGTTACTTGATGTGGAATAGAGTTACATGTAGTCATGGCTCTATGTAGTACTGTGCGCCTTCCATAGTCTGTCCTGGACTTGAGGACCGTGAAGAGACCTCTTGTGGCATGTCTTGTGGGGTATGCATGGGTGTCTGAGCTGTGTGCCAGTAGTTCAAACACACAGCTCGGCGCATTCAACATGTCAATACCTCTTATGAATACAAGCAGTGATGAAGCCCATCTCTCCTCCACTTTGAGCCAACTTGCTCAATTTCCACGTTATTTATTACAAGTTTTAGTTGAGGTTTAGTGAATGATTTTTCCCAAATACAATGCTTTTAGTTTATATTTAGGACTAACTTATTCCTTTATCTATGCCTAGACACTGGACTTAATATAATGTACACTACAGTACTGTAAACAGTGTTGCATGAAGGTCATAGTACAGTGCATGGTGAACCATCTGTGAGTGAATAGAGATAACAGCATTCTTGCATGACAAAGTTCCTTATTACTAGCCTGGTCCCATATTGGTTTGTGTCGTCTTGCCAAATCCTATGGTCATTGTCACAGTGGGAGTTGTCAAGACCGCACAAACAGAACKGGGACCAGGCTACCTTATTAGAGCATTGACTCACAAATATGTTCCTTGCTGCACCTGTAGGAGTGGAGGGCTCCATGTTTGAGACCCTGCCCCAGACGGTGGACGTGGTCCCGGTCCTGCTGTCGTGCCGCTCTACGAGAGACGTGTGGCAGCCCTGCTCCTGCAGCTTCAGCCTGCGCCTGGAGTGGTACCCCTGCCTGCTCAAGTACTGCCGCAACCGCGACACCACAGGCAAAGGCAGCCCCTACAAGTGTGGCATCAAAAGCTGCAGCAAAGGCTACCACTTCACCTACTATGTCCCACACAAACAGCTCTGTCTCTGGGATGAGGAGACTTAGCAGTACACTAGCCGTGTGGTCAGACTCYTCCCCCCCCCCCCCCCCCCCCYCMAACAAACCAATGTTTTTCTTGTACTCCCTTATTTAATTTGGACATCAGTTCATCCCAAAACCATTGGGCTGCATCCTGTCGTGAGATGATAGTAGTTTGATGCCTTACATGGGGAAGGTTGAAATTGAGACAAACCTTTTTTTGCGACAGGAGCTATTTTCTCTCAATAACTTTATAGGGGACATTTCCTATAGTTTGGATATGATGCCTCCGAAGTGTCCAGGTACCTACTGTGACCCTAAATTACTCTTGCACGTTTGTGCCAATGTTGGGAAAACATCTCAATATGGCGCAGCTAATAAAAATGACTACAAGAACCTCCTCTCATAAGGACACGTTTATGCATACGGCTGGACAGTGCAGCTTCTTTTCTACATTTCTTGCCCCGTGGGATGACTGGTGAAGGAACAACGTTCCCATTATGTTGTCACAGGAAACCGTGGGATCGGAACGGTCAGTTAGACAATGACTTATGACATCAATAACACAGCTTTAGCCAGCTCCCTTCCTGGTCGATGGCAACTCGGGTTGCACTCGATAATGTTTCTCTGATGCTGGCATTATTTATTTGGTTGCAAGGTGAAATTATWCAAGATTCTTATGTCTAAAATGACTCATCTTTAAAAAGTTTTATCTTCATCACATTTTGTCTTTGGTTTGTCAAATACAAGCTTAATTTCCTCCAATTCTGCATCTGTTAGCAAATAGACAGAATTGTAGCAAGACATTATATACACAGTGTACAAAACAGTAGGAACACCTTTCTAATATTGAGTTGCACCCCCCTTTTGCCCTCAGAACAGCCTCAATTCGTCGGGGTATTGACTCTACAATGTGTCGAAAGCGTTCCACAGCGATGCTGGCCAATGTTGACCCCAATGCTTCCCACAGTTGTGTCAATTTGGTTGGATGTCGGACCATTCTTGAAACGCACAGGAAACCTGTTGCGTGTGGAAAAACCCAGCAGCGTTGTAGTTCTTTCCCATTCATCCTCTGAATGGCACATACACAATCCATATCTMTAGGCTTAAAAATCCKTTGTTAACCTGTCTTCTCCCCTGCATCTACACTGATTTGAAGTGGATTTAACAGGTGACAGCAATAAGGGATCATAGCTTTCACCTCGTCAATGTCAWGGAAAGAGGCGGTGTTCTGAAAGTTTTGTACCCTCAGTGTATATTGTGAAAATCTATTGGTGTTGTATTTAGGTAACAGTATAGAAATGTATGCTAATTTAATGTATGTTGTTGAAGAGCAAGTTACTTCTATCTATTCTATGACAGTAGCTTCAATGTTGTTTTTCTTCTGTCAATGTGATTTTCTTGGGAGCACATTTTCATGAATCCCAATTCACAATGGAAGATCACCTGAGTATTTGTAAATAGTCTGGGGTTGAAGAGAATGCCACTCACTTGAACATCATTTACAGCTCAATCACTGATGGYCATGATTTTACATAGGTTTCGAAGTTGATTTGCTTATATTTCATTATTCTTTCCAAGTTTGTGGCTAAACCAAAGTAAAGATTCACAAAGGAAATATTCTCCAGGGAAGGGCTAAAGTTGCAACCTATCAGATTTGATTTCTGTCCAGAGCCAGGCTGTGTTGGATCTAGTGCTTACTCAACTGCCTGGCCACTTTCATTTATCATGCAATACTTCCACCCCCTTTTAATGCAATGCATAGCTCATTTTTTCCTTTCAAACTCCGACACATGGATTATTGAGAAAAACAAAGTCTAACAATAGTCAGTGGAACCCTTACCACCATTGTCATTTCATTAACATCACAATTTATTATAAATGTACATGCAGGCCTTGATTTTCACTTTGTGATTCCATTCCACAAGGAACACTTTGTTCAGGTAGGACTAAAATTATCAGCAGTCTGTAGGAAAGTCACATTTTATTCCACATATGATCACTTGTCTGCTATCCGATTCCAATACCTCACCACATCATTTTACATCTTGAGTAGCCTAATGTGTGTTTAATCATATTCAGTAGTAACTGGCACCTAATTGTTTTGTTTAATTCTCCTGATTATTCTGTCACATGCTAATTCCATGTCTTTGTTCACTTTTGTTTGTGTATGACCTCTTCCCAACTGACAAACCAAATGTCCTTTTTTTTTTTTTTTACCTTCAAACTGGCCATTCTATGGTAACCTATGTGCCTTAACGCTTAAATTGATTTTTTTGCTATGTAAAACTAGAATAAAGTCTCAAACATATTTTTCTATGAAAGAGTTGTGTACGCTCTTCGCAAACACCACAGAAAAAATAATGCAATTTACCATTCAAAAGTATATTTTGCCTTCAATAAAGACACGTCTTTTGCACTGCACTTTATGGGGGGGTTTATTCAGCAAAGGTCTGAGCAGATTCTAAATATCCGGAAAGAGATGGAAAATTCACTGACACCTATCATGCTCCAAGTACAGTATGTATATTTTCATGTAGCTTTCATGTTTCTCAGCCGTACCAGAGAACATTAATACAAAATGTTTATGCCTGCATCTCACCTTTTCACCGCCATGTACTGATGGGAAAATACGTCAATATTACCAGCGGATGGCGCCACAACCCCATTCTAGATGACAAGTTGACAACTAGACACCACCCGACGACGATAACGCTGCTGCTACATTCGGAACCAGGCTAGCAGTAAATATATTTTGTTTACTGACTGAGTGTTGGAAACTAACTCACTAATTTCGTTTTGGGTTGGGCAGCAATCTGCAGCACCAGTTGCTGACACTGCAAGGTGGGGGAGTAGGCTGTTGAGATTAGATGCTCGAGAGACATTTTTTTTGTGTGTTGATGAGCCGAGTAACATGGACACAAAGAACAAAAGATGAAGTGACTGTCACCCGAGGGAGCATGCTGGCCACAAAGGGACAGAAGATTAGATGTCACCGACATGAACGCGGCACATAAATAAGGTGATGTTACAAAGTAATTRTTTCGCATTGTTCTGTTTGCCAATATTTGATAGCTTATGGATGCGGGCTCTCCTTGTCTGTCTCGCTCGCTATCCAAAGCCTGCCTTATCGAACTGATCTTGTATAGTCTAGACGGCTCACCAGGACTCAAATGTATTCACTTTAATGGCTCAAATATTCTCATTTTTATAAAGGGCTCGGTTTCAATCCATCTCAATTTGCTATAGAGCCCCAGCGTGGAGGTGTCATAGTACCCATAAAGCCTAGCGGTCAAACAGGGAAATGGTTCCAATCGTTTTTCCACCATTTTTCCGTAGGGGATTTTAGAGTAATTTAAGGGCAGTGTTTTGTGTGGACTTATTTATTTTTTACTTTTTATTTAACTTGGCAAGTCAGTTAAGAACAAATTATTATTTACAATGACGGCCTACCAAACCCTTACCTGGACGACGCTGGGCCAATTGTGTGCCTCCCTATGGGACTCCCAATCACGGCCGGTTGTGATACAGCCTGGACTCGAACCAGGGTCTGTAGTGATGCCTCTAACACTGATATACAGTGCTTTAGACCGCTGCGCCACTCGGGAGCCCATGATACAGTTGAAGTTTCAACCACTCCACAAATTACTTGTTAACAAACTATAGATTTGGCAAGTCGGTTAAGACATCTACTTTGCATGACACAAGTAATTTTTCCAACAATTGTTTACAGACAGATTATTTCACTTATAACTCAATGTATCACAATTCCAGTGGGACAGAAGTTTACATACACTAAATTGACTGTGCCTTTAAACAGCTTGGACAATTCCAGAAAATTATGTCATGGCTTTAGAAGCTTCTGATAGGCTAATTGACATAATTTGAGACAATTGGAGGTGGATGTAGTTCAAGGCCTACCTTCAAACTCACTGCCTCTGCTTGACATCATGGGAAAATCAAAAGAAATCAGCCAAGACCTCAGAAAAAAGTTGTAGACCTCCAGAAGTCTGGTTCATCATTGGGAGCAATTTCCAAATGCCTGAAGGTACCACGTTCATCTGTACAAACAATAGTACGCAAGTATAAACACCATGGGACCACGGAGCCGTCATACTGCTCAGGAAGGAGACGTGTTCTGTCTCCTAGAGATGAACGTACTTTGGTGCGAAAAGTGCAAATCAATCCCAGATCAACAGCAAAGGATCTTGTGAAGATGCTGTAGGAAACCGGTACAAAAGTATCAATATCCACAGTGAAACGAGTCCTATATTGACATAACCTGAAAGGCCGCTCAGCAAAGAAGAAGCCACTGCTCCAAAACCGCCATTAAAAACCCAGACTACAGTTTGCAACTGCACATGGGGACAAAGATCATACTTTTTGGAGAAATGTCCTCTGGTCTGATGAAACAAAAATAGAACTGTTTGTCCATAATGACCATCGTTATGTTTGGAGGAAAAAGGGGGAGGCTTGCAAGCCGAAGAACACCATCCCATCCCTGAAGCACGGGGGTGGCAGCATCATGTTGTGGGGGTGCTTTGCTGCAGGAGGGACTGGTGCACTTCACAAAATGATGGTATCATGAGGATGGAAAATGATGTGGATATATTGAAGCAACATCTCAAGACATCAGTCAGGGCAGGGCGTTAAAGCTTGGTTGCAAATGGGTCTTCCAAATGGACAATGACCCCAAGCACACTTCCAAAGTTGTGACAAAATGGCTTAAGGACAACAAAGTCAAGGTATTGGAGTGGCCATCACAAAGCCCTGACCTCAATCCTATTGAAGATTTGTGGGCAGAACTGAAAAAGCTTGTGTGAGCAAGGAGGCCTACTAACCTGACTCAGTTACACCAGCTCTGTCAGGAGGAATTGGCCAAAATTCACCCAACTTATTGTGGGGAGCTTGTGGAAGGCTACCTGAAACATTTGATCCAAGTTAAACAATTTAAAGGCAATGCTACCAAAAACGAATTGAGTGTATGTAAACTTCTGACCCACTGGGAATGTGATGAAAGAAATAAAAGCTGAAATAAATCATTCTCTCTACTATTATTCTGACATTTCACATTCTTAAAATAAAGTGGTGATCCTAACTGACCTAAAACAGGGAATTTTTACTTGGATTAAATGTCAGGAATTGTGAAAAACTGAGTTTAAATGTATTTGGCTGAGGTGTATGTAAACTTCTGACTTCAACTGTATGTTGGTATGGTATGTATTCATTTGTGAATGTCGATCATCCATTTCGTATGGTATGTTACGAATTTGCTAAACATACACTACCGGTCAAAGGTTTTAGTACACCTACTCATTCAAGGGTTTTTCTTTATTTTGACTATTTTCTACATTGTAGAATAATAGTGAAGACATCAAAACTATGAAATAACACATATGGAATCATGTAGTAACCAAGAAAGTGTTAAACAAATCAAAATATATTTGAGATGATTCAAATAGCCACCCTTTTCCTTGATGACAGCTTTGCACACTCTTGGTATTCTCTCAACCTGCTTCACCTGGAATGCTTTTCCAACAGTCTTGAAGGAGTTCCCACAAATGCTGAGCACTTGTTGGCTGCTTTTCCTTCACTCTGCGGTCCAACTCATCCCAAACTGTCTCAATTTGGTTGAGGTCGGGGGATGGTGGAGGCCAGGTCATCTGATGCAGCACTCCATCACTCTCCTTCTTGGACAAATAGCCCTTACACAGCCTGGAGGTGTGTTTTGGTCATTAACCTGTTGAAAAACAATTGATAGTCCCACTAAGCCCAAACCAGATGGGATGGCGTATCGCTGCAGAATGCTGTGGTAGCCATGCTGTTTAAGTGTGCCTTCAATTCAAAATAAATCGCAGACATTGTCACCAGCAAAGCACCCCCACACCATCACACCTCCTCCTCCATGCTTTACGGTGGGAAATACACATGCTGAGATCATCCGTTCACCCTCACAAAGACACGGCGGTTGGAACCCAAAATCTCAAATTTGGACTCCAGACCAAAGGACAAATTTCCACCGGTCTAATGTTTGTTGTTTGTGTTTCAAGTCTCTTCTTCTTATTGCTGTCCTTTAGTAGTGGTTTCTTTGAAGCAATTTGACCATGAAGGCCTGATTCACATAGTCTTTTCTGAACAGTTGATGTTGAGATGTGTCTGTTATTTGAACTCTGTGAAGCATTTTTTCAGGCTGCAATTTCTGAGGCTGGTAACTCTAATGAACTCATCCTCTGCAGCAGAGGTAACTGGGTCTTCGGTTCCTGTGTGGTCCTCATGAGAGACAGTTTCATCATAGCGCTTAATGGTTTTTGCGACTGCACTTGAAGAAACTTTCAAAGTTATTGAAATGTTCCGTATTGACTGACCTTCATGTCTTAAAGTAATGATGGACTGTCGTTTCTCTTTGCTTATTTGAGCTGTTCTTGCAATAATATGGACTTGGTCTTTTACCAAATAGGGCTATCTTCTGTATACCCTGATTGGCTCAAACGTATTAAGAAGGAAAGAAATAAAACAAATTWACTTTTAAGAAGGCACACCTGTTAATTGAAATGCGTTCCCTTGACTACCTCGTGAAGCTGGTTGAGAGAATGCCAAGTGTGTGCAAAACTGTCATCAAGGAAAAGGGTGGCTATTTAAAGAATCTCAAATATTAAATATATTTGATTTGATTATTAACACTTTTTTGGTTCCTACATTATTCCAAGTGTGCAATTTCGTAGTTTTGGTATCTTCGTAGAACATAGTACAAATAAAGAAAAACCCTTGAATGAGTTGGCATTCAAAAAAATTTGACCGGTAGTATATGATGTTACAAATTCCAGTTTGTTGTGGCTAACGTTAGCTAGGTCGCTAATGTTAGCTAGGCTAGAGTTTAGGGTTTATGTTAGGGGAAGGGTTAGCTAAAAGGCTTAGGGTTAAGGGAAGGTAACATGCTAAGTAGTTGAAAAGTTGCTGAAATTCTAAAGTTGTCCATGATGAGATTCAAACACGCAACCTTTGGGTTGCCAGACGTTTGCGTTATACGCCCACCCATCCATCCATCCATCCCGACCAACCACCCTCCTATTGTTTTTGCCTTAAATAACCTTCTGTCTTATGTAACCATACCAAACATAACATACACGATATATACAAAAGTGTGTGGACACCCCTTCATATTAGTGGATTCCGCTATTTCAGCCACACCTGTTGCTGAAAAGTGTATAAAATCGAGCACACAGCCATGCAATCTCCATAGACAAGCATTGGCAGTAGCATTGGCAGTAGACCTGGCCTTACTGAAGAGCTCATTGACTTTCAATGTGGCACCATCATAGCATGCCACCTTTCCAAAAAGTCAGTTTGTCAAATTTCTGCCCTGCTTGAGCTGCCCCGGTCAATTGTAAGTGCTTTTATTGTGAAGTGGAAACGTCTAGGAGCAACAACGGCTCAGCCGCGAAGTGCTAGGCCACACAAGCTCAGAGAACGGGACCGCTGAGTGCTGAAGCACACAGCGCGTAGAAATCGTTTGTCCTCATTTGCAACACTCACTGCAGAGTTCCAAACTGCCTCTGGAAGCAACGTCAGCACATTAACTGTTCGTTGGGAACTTTATGAAATGGTTTTCCATGGGCGTGGAGCCGCACACAAGCCTAAGCGCACAATGCCATTGGACTCTGGAGCAGTGGAAACGCATTCTCTGGAGTGATGTATCACGCTTCACCATCTTGCAGTCCGACAGACTAATCTGGGTTTGGCAGATGCCAGGAGGACGCTACCTGCCCAAATGCATAGTGCCAACTGTAAAGTTTGGTGGTAGAGGAAAAATGGTCTGGGGTTGTTTTTCATGGTTCGGACTATGCGCCTTAGTTCCACTGAAGGGAAATCTTAACTCTACAGCATACAATGACATTCTAGACGATTCTGTGCTTCCGACTTTGTGGCAACAGTTTGGAGAAGGCCCTTTCCTGTTTCTGCATGACAATGCCCCTGTGCACATAGCGGGGTCTATACAGAAATGGTTTGTTGAGATCGGTGTGGAAGAACTTGACTGGCCTACACAGAGCCCTGACCTCAACCCCATCGAACACCTTCGGTGGGATGAAATTRAACACCGACTGCGAGCCAGGCCTAATCGGCCAACATCAGTGCCCGACCTCACTAATGCTCTTGTGGCTGAATAGAAGCAAGTCCCCGCAGCAATATTCCGACATCTACTGGAAAGCCTTCCCAGAAGAGTGGAGGCTGTTTTTGCAGAAAAGGGGGACCTAATCCTTATTTGAGTGTCCCAGATTTATTTTTACTATGTTACGTCTTGTCTGAGACCAGGATGTGCAGCCCCACTGCCCCAGACACAATTACTTTTGGACTTGTTTAGAAACTCCCTAAAGTCTGCTAGCATGAAATTTCTCCTTACCAATGAGGGTGTATCATGGTCTCATTTCCCAATAAAAACACATGCGACCTCACCAAATCCTCAATACTCAGACTGGCCAGAACAGTACAGCTGCTCAGTTCAGTTAAATTGTTTATTAGTTGCTTTGTATTTTTACAAGGGTTCATTGAAAGGTAATGTATTTCTGCATTGCACTTATGTTTTTTTGTATTTAGCTGAGGGATGACATCGCTGGCTGTCGGCGTGGTCCTTTGTCTAACAGGCTGGATCACTCTCTACACACTACTGTGTAACACCAATGGCAGCCATGGTTCTGAGTGGAATTGTAGGCTGGTCACACTGCTCCATGGAATCCTGGCCGTCTGTATAACTGCCTACATAGGCTATGTGGATGGACCTTGGCCCTTCACACATCCAGGTAAGACGCTCACTCTCTAATCCCACGTAGTGCTGCTCCTGTACCGCCTTTCTGTAAAAGGTGGTAAAGTTGGTATAGGAGCAATTTTTTGGGGGGCGGTCAGTATACTTTGATATGTGTGTGTATGTTGCTAACCATAAATGGTGTTTACAATAACGTTGTGATCTTGTTTCCAGGCACAAAGAACACCCCCCTTCAGATCAGTGCTATGGTCATTAGCCTGGGCTACTTCTTCTTCGACATGGGCTGGTGTGTGTACTTCCGCACAGAAGGCCCGGTGATGCTGGCCCACCACACCATGAGCATCCTGGGTATCTTGTTGACCCTGAGCTTGGGGGAATCAGGCATCGAGTCCTGCGCCGTGCTCTTTGGCAGTGAGATCACAAACCCCCTGCTGCAAACTCGCTGGTTCCTGAGACAGTTGGGTCGCTATGAGAGCCTGACGGGGGAGGTGGTGGATGTTTTGTTTGTAGTGCTATTTGTGTTCATGCGCATAGTGGTTGGCGGGAGGATGTTGTACTGCGAGCTCATCTCCCCACGGCCCAGGTTCATTATAAAGTGTGGGGGAGTTGCCATGTATGTGCTGTCCTGGGTGTTCATGGTGGACATTGGTCGTTTCGCCTACCGCAAGAGTCAATCCAAATACAGACGCTGGAGAGACCAACACAGATTGGCAGCAGTTAACGGACATGACGGAAAGACCGACTGAAAGACTTCCTTATCATTAGAAGATGAATTAAAAACATCCAATGTTTATACTAACAGAACGTCTTTAACAAATGATTAACTACCAATGGTTGGGTATGATTATTGGGGAATAGTCTTTGGTATTCAGCTTACACTTGTACATTTTTGTGCTCCGTTCAGAAAAAACAAGATGCTCAGTTTAAACATTCACTGTTCATCAGTCACTTTGGGTTAATAAACTGGGTGGTTCGAGCCCTGAATGCTGATTGGCTGACAGCCGTGGTATATCAGACCGTATGCCACGGGTATGACAAAACATGTATTTTTACTGCTCTAATTACGTTGGTAACCAGTTTATAATAGCAATTTGGCACCTTGGGGGTTGTGATATATGGCCAATATACCACGGCTAAGGGCTGTGTCCAGGCACTCCGTGTTGCGTCATGCATAAGAACAGCCCTTAGCCGTGGTATATATGCCATATATCACACCTCCTCGGGCCTTATTGCTTAATTATAACACAGGTTCATTGGAAGGTAATTTAGTGCCTTCAAAGTATTCACAACCTTTTTCCTCATTTTGTTCAAGTAAAATTCTATTTCTCACATGCTTCGTAGACAACAGGTGTAGACTAACAGTGAAATGCTTATTTACGCATCCATTTCCAACCATGCAGAGTTAAAGATAAGATACAAAATCTAATAAAAAATGAAATATTAACACAAGGAATAAATACACAGTGAATAACGATTAAAAATAACATGGCTATATTAGCAAGTAGAAAATAACATGACTGTATAAAGGGAGTACCAGTACCGAGTCGATGTGCAGGGATACGAGGTAATTGAGGTAGCTATGTACTGTACATATAGGTAGGGGTAAAGTGGCTAGGCAACAGCATAGATAGACAGTAGCAGCAGCGTGTGTATTGTCTTACAGCCTGAATTTTAAAATTGATTCAATTGAGATTTTTGGTCACTGGCCTACACACAATAACCCATAATGTCAAAGTGGAATTGTTAGAAATTTTTACAAATTTAATTATAAATGAAAAGCTGTAATGTCTTGAGCAGTGGTGGAAAAACTACCCAATTGTCATACTTGAGTAAAAGTAAATATACCTCAATAGAAAATGACTCAAGTAGAAGTGAATGTCACCCATTTAAAATACTACTTCAGTAAAAGTCTATAAGCATTTGGATTTAAATATAGTTAAGTATCAAAAGTAAATGTAATTGGAAGAAATATACTTAAGAATCAAAAGTAAAAGTATAAATAATTTCAAATTGCTTATATTAAGCAAACCAGACTGCACAATTTTCTTGATTTTTTTTAAATTTAAGGATAGACAGGGACACACTCCAACACTCAGACATAATTTACAAACAAAGCATTTGTGTTTAGTGTGTCCACCAGATGAGAGGCAGTAGGGATGACCAGGGATGTTCTGTTGACAAGTGCATTCAAAATGTAATGTGTAATTTTGGGTGTCAGGGAAAATGTATGGAGTAAAAAGTACATTATTGTCTTTAGGAATGTAGTTAAGTAAAAGTTGCGAGAAATATAAATTGTAAAGTACAGATGCCCCCAAAAACGACTTAAGTAGTACTTTAAAGTATTTTTACTTAAGTACTTTACACCACTGGTAATGAGTCAATAAGTATTCAACACTTTTGTTATGGCAAGCCTGAATAAGTATAGGAGTAAAAATGTGCTTAACAAGTCACATAAGTTTCTAGGACTCTCTCTGTGTGCAATAATAGTTAACATATATTTTTTTAATGACTACCTCATCTCTGTAACCCACATAAAAATATTTTGTAAGGTTCGACAGTTGAGCAGTGAATTTCAAACACAGATTCAACCACAAAAACCAGAGAGGTTTTCCAATGCCTCGCAAAAAAGGGCACCGATTGAGCATGGTGAAGTTATTCAATACACTTTGGATCTTGTATCAATACATCCAATCACTAAAAAGAGACAGGCGTCCTTCCTAACTCAGTTGCCAGAGAGGAAGGAAACCGCTCGGGGATTTCACCATGAGATCAATAATGACTTTAAAACAGAGTTTAATGGCTATGATAGGAGAAAACATTGTAGCTACGTCACAATACTAACCTAATTGACAGAGTGAAAAGAAGGAACCCTGTACAGAATTTAAAATATTTAAAACATGCATCCTATTTGCAACAAGGCAATAAAGTAATACTGCAAAAAATGTGGCAAAGCAAATATGTTTGGGGCAAATACAATACAACACTTTACTGAGTACCCCTCTTCATATTTTAAAGCATGGTGGTGGCTGCATCATGTTATTGGTATGCTTGTAACCGCTAAGAACTGGGGAGTTTTTCAGTATAAAAAAATAAACGGAATGGAGCTAAGCACAGGCAAAATCCTTGAGGATAAACTGGTTCAGTCCGTTTTCCACCAGACACTGGGAGATGAGTTCACCTTTTAGCAGGACAATAACCTTAAACTGGCTAAATCTACACTGAAGCTGTTTACCAAGAAGTGGCTGAGTTACAGTTTTGACCTAAATCTGCTTGAAAATCTATGGTAAGACATAAAAATGGTTGTCTTGAAGAAATTTGAAAGGAATAATGGGCAAATGTTGCACAATCCAGGTGTGGAAAGCTCTTAGAGACTCACCCAGAAAGACTGACTGTAATCACTGCCAAAGGTGATCCTAACATGAATTGAATACTTATCTAATCAAGATATATTTGTTTTGTTTTTCATAAATGTTTTACAAATGTTAGAATTTGTCTTCCACTTTGACATTAGAGTATTTTGTGTAGATATTTGACAAAAAACAATACAATTAAATCAATTTTAATCCCATGTTTTAACACTACAAAATGTGGAAAAAGTCAAGGGGTGTGAATACCTTTTTGAAGGCACTGTATTTCTATATTACAATTATGCTGCATTTTACAGAACATTTACTGAACATAAAATGTAGGCTAATCGGACTTACTTGCACAAATCTTGAGCATAGCTGATATTGTTGGTGATGGTAGAAAATGAATGCAATCTTATGAAACTTCTACAGTGTATATATATTTGTGTGTGTGTGTGTGTGTGTGTGTGTGTGTGTTTGTCATTAAGTGGTTTTTGTTTTTGTGTCTTTAGCTGAGGGATGACATCGCTGCCTATTGGTGTGGTCCTCTGCCTAACAGCCTGGATCACTCTCTACAAACTACTGTGTAATAACAATGAAAGCCGTGGCTTTGAGTGGAACTGTAGGCTGGTCACACTGCTCCATGGCATCCTGGCGGTCTGCATAACAGCATACATAGGCTATGTGGAAGGACCTTGGCCCTTCACACATCCAGGTAAGATGCTTTAGTTGCACTGAAACAGTGTAATCGTTTCCATGTAGAGTTCTGCTTCTATATAACCATTCTCTAAAGGTGGTTAAATTGGTATATAGGGGTCATTCCATTTCATTTAGCAAGCCATGACACCACCATCTCATTGTTCTGAAATCATTTCTGTAGTTAGACACAGGTAAGATTAGCATTTTTGTTAAAAACATTTTGTTTAGATATAATTTGATCTATGATAAATTAAGCTAATTGATTGCATCTAAATTGGCTTCATATAATATGCAATAAATCCGATTTGGACCAACATTTTTTCTAACAATGCGTAAGACATAAGGAATCCAAAGAAATCTTTAAAAGCCACCCACGGACCTCCACGCCAATCCCAACCCAACAACAAGTATACAGAATCAGGTCTCTAATTCTGACAAGTAGTATGGATCTGCGGTATTGCTTCTTCATCTTATGTAATGAATTCTCAGTGAATTTGTTGCTTTTTTTTCTGTTCAGAGAAATTTGTCATTAAAGTTGTTTGGTTTATATCCCATCCTACATCCTGATACCAGGTTCTGACCACTAGATGGTACTGTTCCAGGACTATATAAATACTTACGCTTGTACACTAATTGCAATAAACACTGAGTGTACAAAACATTAGGAACACCTTCCTAATATTGAGTTGCACCTCCTTTTGTCCTCAGAACAGCATCAATTTGTCGGGGCATGGACTCTACAAGGTGTCGAAAGCGTTCCACAGGGATGCTGGCTCATGTTGACTCCAATGCTTCCTACAGTTGTGTCAAGTTGGCTGGATGTCTTTTGGGTGGTGGACCATTCTGGATGCACACGGGAAACTGTTCCGCGTGAAAACCCGGAAGCGTTGCAGTTCTTGACTGACTCAAACCGCCAGGCACCTATTACCATACCCCATTCAAAGGCACTTAAATCCTTTGAAGTAAATTTAACAGGCAACATCAATAAGGGATTATAGTTTTCAAATGGATTCACCTGGTCAGTCTATGTCATGGAACACAGTGTATACATGTAAACGGGTAATAGTGACCAGTAACAGGACAAATACTAATAGTAATGGCAATCAATAATCAATGGACAGCAGCGTAATGGAGTAATACATCAAATCAATAATAATTCTAGCAGTACCGTAGGTTGTCTGTTAGACCTGTGGATGGGCATAGATAGGGTCAGTGTGGATAGTCTGTGGGAGAGGGAGAGCAGTAGGGGGTTAGAAGCTGTTAAGGAGTCTGTTGGTCTGAGCCTTGACACACCGGTACAGCCTGCTGGACGGGAACATGGAGAACAGTCCATGTCTCGGATGGTTAAAGTCTTTGGCAGTTTTTTTTTTCTTTCTCAGAAACCGGCTGACCATCCATAACTGCCTCTGCATGGCTTTCCGGTCGCGGGCGGGGCAGTTGCCATACCAGAGAGTAGTACAACCAGTCAGGAGGCTCTCAATGGTGCAGCTGTAAAAGCTTCTGAGAATCTGAGGGGTATGCCAAATCGTTTCAGCCTCCTAAGGGATAAGAGGTGTTGCCGTGCCTTCTTCACAACGTTCTGGTGTGAGAAGACCATGTTAAGTCTTCAGTGATGTGGACACAGAGGAACTTGAAGCTCTTGAACTCTCGCCTGTTTCCTGTAATCCACGATCAGCTCCTTGGTCTTGCTGACATTGAGGGAGAGGTTTGTTGTCCTGGCAACACACTGGCAATTCTCTGACCTCATTCCTGTAGGCTTTCTCATCTCCGTTGGTGACCAGGCCTACAACCGTCGTGTCGTCAGCAAACGTTGATGGAGTTGAAGATGTGCGTGGCCACATAGTCGTGGATAAACATAAAGTACAGGAGGGGGCTAAGCACACACACCTAGGGGGCCCTCGTGTTCAGAGTCAGCATGGCGGAGGTGTTGTTGCCTACTCTAACCACCTGGGGTCGGCCCGTTAGGAGATCCAGGATCCAGTTGCATAGGGAGGTGTTCAGTCCCAGGGTCCCGAGCTTGGTGACGAGCTTGGAGGGCATTATGGTGTTGAATGCTGAGCTGTAGTCGATGAACAACATTCTCAAATAGGTATTCCTCTTTTCCAGGTAGGAGAGGGCAGTGTGGAGTGCAATTGAGATTGCATTGTCTGCAGATCTGTTGGGGCGTTATGCAAATTGGAGTGGGTTTCAGATGTCTGGGATGATGGAGTTGATATTTGCCATGACCAGCCTTTCAAAGCACTTCATGATTACAGATCTTAGTGCTATATGCACATGGCAGTAGTAATTGTGGCAGGTAGCTTTAGAGTTCTTGGGGACAAGAATGATGGTGGTCAGCTTGAGATGTGGGGATTACAGACTAGGACAAGGAAAGGTTGAAAATGACCGTGAAGATGCCTGCAAGCTGGTCTGCACATGCTCTGAGAACGGCCTTGCGAATGTTGACCAGATTAAAAACTTATTCACGTAGGCCTAGGAGAGCGAGATCACCAATTCCTCTGGGACGGCGGAGGCCCTCATGCACAGCTCTGTGTTATTTTTGTCGAAGCGTGCATACAATTTATTGAGTTTGCCTATAAAGGCGGGAGTCTTGACCCTGACGCTCTACGGAGCAGAGGTGATGCTTAGTGTTGCTAGCTATTCTCTCAATGCCGACACCGAGGCACCAGCTCGAAGCATCGAAGCAGAATTTGAGGCACACCGAGACTTTTTCTTGGAACACACTTCTCTTGTGTATACAATTGTGTGAAAATCCGTTCCTTGCACACAGATTCAGTGCTGTATTCAGGATGTCATTCCACCCGTGTCAACAGTGTGAGAAACAACTCCTAGCCTCGGATGAGCACACTCTTTGCCTTCTTTGCTTGGGAGCTGAACATGCTCAAGCTGCTGCACAGAGTAGCAGGAATTCACACCGAGAGCATTGATATCTCGATTTGAGAGCTTTGTGGACGTAACCTCCGGACTGTCATCAGATTAATCTGCCACACCGATCTTTGATCGTAGACCTTCCTCTGCAGATCATTCCAAATGCTCCAGGTCAAATGACAGGTCTCACTCCCCTTGTGATCCACTGCCCAATTAATGCCATTGCTCATCCTCGCCTGGGCACAAATCTCACTGCACTGAGCTGCGCAAGGAGATTATGTCATTGGGCAGTCACATGGCAAACATGGAGTCCACCCTCGAGCACATCCTGGCCAGACTTCCACTGCCGGTACCAAACTCAACCCCTCTGAACAGAGTGTGGTTGTTGAATCTGATGACACTGATGTTTTGTCCACAAGAGCTTCCCACTCTTGTGCCACAGACAATGATCACTCTGATGAAGGTATGCACCGTGGCTCTAGCATCGTCCAGTCCCAGCCTGTTGGCCTTGCAGTAGCAATGCTCCTTTTTCAGCCATATATTTTCTTTGTTTGAGGGGTGAAAAATCCACTTGTCACTTAAATCTCGCTGTATTGATTGCTTTCATTTTACTCCTGCGACTCTTTCATACTCTTTTTGCTTTCATTTAGGTGCATCTAATTTGTAGCAAATTAACTTTCAATTACACAAAAAAGTAACACCCATCAATGTGTTAATGATGTGTTAAATCCCAGACAAAGCTTTCGCATTCTTATAGATGCAACGAAAAGACAATGTATTCTATTGAGCCCATTTCAGTCATTACCGGAGTGTGTTTGACAGGTCATAACAAACATTTTCAAAACCTCCGGCTCAGACAGGCTGCACCTGCTCATTTGGTGGAGGAACATACGTTCTCAGTCCTACCGAAGAGTTTCTAGAGAGCGATACAATGGTGGTGCGTAGCACTTCAAACTCCCGGTGGAGTTCTCCGAAGCGCAGTTCACAACCAGATGACTTTGATTACAGACATATTCCTACAGGGATGGGGAGCTGTTTTACAGCAGTAAGGGGTTCATGGTGTATAATCAGCACCATAAACAACAGCTCACATCAATGTACTGGAGCTCAAGACGGTTCACTTTGCACTCCAGCACTTCCTCCAAACATGTACTGATACGGACAGACAGCATGACAGTGGTTGCATTCATCAACTGCCAGGGCGGACTGAGGTCAATGACACTACACCAGGTAGCAAGGGAGCTAATGCTTTGGGCAAACACACTACTTACATCCCTCAAAGCAATACACCTGCCGGGGCCAATCTGTTTACCTTGCTTGACTCAAACATTGTCCTATGTGGTTCTCCATAAACGGTCAACGCCCTATAACACTGATGGCCGAGAGGGCTGCTCTATGCGTTTCCACCAATTCCCTCGCTCCCTCAGGTCTTGAGGAAGATCATTCTTGAGAACAAGTCAGTTCTACTTGTGGCTCCACATTGGCCACAGGGTTACTGGTTTTCAGACCTTGTACAGCTGACAACCTCCCAACCATGGGAACTCCATCTTCAAGCGGACCTCCTGTCACAAGTGAAGGGCAAGCTTTCACACCCCAAACCCAGCCTACTGACGTTGTGGGTGTGGAACCTGAAGCTACCTTGTAGCTGCAGGATTACCCTCCTTGGTAATTGATATAATACAGGCAGTAAGGGTATCCTTTACACAAAGACTCTATTCCTACAAGTGGAAGTGGTGTATTACCCATGCAGAATCGCCTTGTTCCTGCCCAATTTATGCCATTTTGACTTTTCTCCAGAAGCTTATTGCTGCAGGGAAGTCCCTATCTACATTGAATGTGTGTATGACAGCCTCCCCACTTCT
Source organism: Salvelinus sp. IW2-2015 (assembly GCF_002910315.2). Classification (NCBI taxonomy): domain Eukaryota; kingdom Metazoa; phylum Chordata; class Actinopteri; order Salmoniformes; family Salmonidae; genus Salvelinus; species Salvelinus sp. IW2-2015. Next base: position 621,848 of record NW_019942584.1, on the reverse strand, counting down.
CGCAGGAGTGTTGTGAGTTGTATACACTTTGCAGGATTAGGGCATTGAGTGACTATCTTGCTGCAACAAGATAACTATTTATCAAACAGAACAGATTTKTGTGTGTTATGGGGAGAACACCTAAGGTCTGCCTCGAAGCAGAGACTGGCTCTTTTGGATTACCAATGCAGAGTCAAAATCGTACATTGCAGCAGGTACACCAACTCCAGGTGGCATGGTAGCACACTCCACCAGGGGTACGGCCACCTCATGGGCCCAGTTCAGAGGGGCCTCCCTGGAATCAACACCCATGACTTTCATGAGGTACTACAGACTCAATGTTATGTCCACACCAGCAGTGGTGTCTGTGGTTCTGGACACGGCACGCTCTCTCAACCCAGATAACTGAGCGTACTTTGAACCTTGTACATACTTATCAACCATCGGTGAGATGGATGTTCTATACAGAGTGCTTCCCCTCTTGGTGTTGTTACACCTAATTAAAGCCTCTAATGTGTAAGTTTAAGCTTTCAGCTTGTTTGTGTTTACAGTTGTATACTACAGTTGACATTTAATCCACCCTGTTGGGTTAATATTTTCTATTACAATTAATCAATCCTTTGACTAATTGAATCAGGCGTGGCAGTTTAGGGTTAAAACAAAAATGTGAATCGTCTGGGGGGGCCTGAGGAGAGCTTCGGGAAACCCTGCTGTGGTGGATACAATGACTTCCTAGGGGCTCATCTGGACTAAGGTGGTGAGGTATCCCACTCTGTTGCTGAACCACCTGTTTGGTACAGAAACCCCTTTACGAAAAAGAAAGAGAACGTTACGGATTTAGCCCTGGTTCTCTGAGTAGTGTAGCTTTCATGTCGTTCCTCCACCTCTGTGGAATTAAAGTCAAGTAATTGACAGTGTGTCACGTCACACCACCTTCGGGTGGATACAGTAAGGGAATGCCGTGAAGGGGAAGGAGTTCCCATAGGTCATTTGTCGACCCGTTAATCTACTCAGAGAACTAAGTTTACATCCATAACCCAATGTTCTTTATGTATAGTTTCTTGCCTAGTATACAGTAATTTGATGTGTGTATGACAATGTTACTAACCATGAAGAGTGTTTACAATAACATTGTGATTTTGATTCCAGGCACAAAGAACACTCCCCTTCAGATCAGTGCTATGGTCATTAGCCTGGGCTACTTCATCTTCGACATGGGCTGGTGTGTTTACTTCCGCACAGAAGGCCCGGTGATGCTGGTCCACCACACAATCAGCATCCTGGGTATCTTGTTGACCCTGAGCTTGGGGGAATCAGGCATCGAGTCCTGCGCCGTAATCTTTGCTAGCGAGATCACCAACCCCTTGCTGCAAGCTCGCTGGTTCCTGAGACAGTTGGGTCGCTATGAGAGCCTGACGGGGGAGGTGGTGGATGTTCTGTTTGTAGTGCTATTTGTGTTCATGCGCATAGTGGTTGGCGGGAGGATGTTGTACTGCGAGCTCATCTCCCCACGGCCCAGGTTCATTATAAAGTGTGGGGGAGTTGCCATGTATGTGCTGTCCTGGGTGTTCATGGTGGACATTGGTCGTTTCGCCTACCGCAAGAGTCAATCCAAATACAGACGCTGGAGAGACCAACACAGATTGGCAGCAGTTAATGGACATGTCGGAAAGACCGACTGAAAGACTTCCTTATCATTAGAAGATGAATAACAACATTCAATGTTTATACTAATAGACAACCTTTATACATTTACTGGTTGTGTAAGCATGGGGTTAAAGTCAACCCATTCTTTAGGCCTATATGGTTATATTGGAATATTTGTTGGTATTTAGCTAACACTTGTACATTTTTTAAAAACAAGTGCAAGAGAATGTTGCATAAGCATCTTCAAAAATGTACAACTGTAGCAAAAACAATTGAGACATAGTTTGTCTTTTGAAACCAAAGGACCTAGTGCCAATATGATGTATTTCACAACCTATTTACAATTAACTGTAACCTAATAGTATGTTCTTCTAACCTTGTATCCAGCAATAAGTTGACTATTGGTAAATAGACACATAACATTCCCTAATCCTCATAGGTTAGGCCACACTTTTTTGAGGCAGTGAAATTGAACCGAAACTGTTTCTTTCCTTTTGCAGTATTTTGTTGTTGTATGCAGTAGTTTTTCTGCAGAAATTCTACTTTTTATAAATATTTTGCGTCAAATTTTTCAAATTTGAGTCTAATTTGAATTGTAGTACAATTTATAAGCCATTTAAAAACATTCCATTTCGTTTTTAGGAAGATGTTTATTAGCTCGCTGAGATTGCAGTGTTACATAACACTGTATTTTATATAACATAAAACTCAGTTAAAAGCTACATGTTTCTTGTGATAACTGTCTTTCCATTTAGCTACAATAAAGGTTTTTCATTAAAGTGCACAGCAACAACAAATACGTAACGATCAGTAACACGTGGAACAAAGTAATTGTGTAACATACTGTAATAGTATGTTTTTGTGGTATTTCATTGCTTGATTGGGTGTATATTAGTCATTGTAAATTAGTTTAAAATACCAATTGGTAAACAACAATTTGTGGTAAATGTTGTGTGCATGGAATTGCTTAAAATGTTCCAGTATGATGCTAAGTCACATTTCCCAATATTGTATGCATTCATATTTGAAATTCACTACTTTTTGATGAAATATTTCAATCTGGTGCCTAAATAGTTAGACAATGTGGAATGGTATGTCAACATTCACCACCCCTGTGTCTTAGTTAAAAATACCAATGGGTAAATTATGATTTGTGCTAAATGTTTGTGCACTGTATCGCTTAAAACGTTCCAGTATGATGCTAGATCACATTTCACAATATTGTATGCTTTCATATTTGAAATTCACTACTTTTATATTAAATATTTAAATATGGTGCCTAAATAGTTACAGTATGTGGAATGGTATGTCAACATTCTATACCCCTGTGTCTGTGATAAGGGAGAATAATATAAGTGTGCCTTTGTGACTTTATACGTGTTCAAATGTAATGTTTACTTTTGTGTGTTCAATAAATACCCTGAATACAGAGCTGGTATAGAAATATGTGCTGTAAAATATTACAGCACATGTTAGGCCTGTATAGTATAAAATATTTATTAGAAGAAAAAAATTTACTCTGGGAACTACTACTTTGCCACTTGTTAGAATTTACTTTAAATTAGTTATGTTAATTGTATTACAACATCTTTAAAAGGTATACTAGCCTATATTGCTTTCAAAAAAGTAGTGTAGCCTTGTCCTGTACTGTAGGGTAGACTTATTGCTCTATAGCCATCACAGAGTGCTCTGTGCTTGAAGTATTCAAATTGTCCACATGGTGGCATTTGTAAATCAACAATCCTCCAAAATACTGTACTATAGTGCTCAAGCAGAAATGTTACGTTTGAACAAGTTTTGCTGTCAAATGCCATAACCCTTTAACACTGTAAAGTGTTATGATTTATGATTGTTACAGCAGGAAATTATTGTACTTTATTAACTGGTCATTTTAATGGGATAGTTCACCCACAAATTAAAGTTTGTCAGAAGTTGTCTGACCCCAAAAGGTGAGTCCTGATTAGTGCACGTCCTAAGCCATCTGCTGTGTAGATCCAATAATACAGTATACCTGAATCCCAAATGAATGGGAGCAGTATAGGGATCTCATTTTATTCTGTGCCTTGTTTCGATTCATTTGKGTTGGAGGCATACAACAGTTAACATGAAACATGGACTCCTCTTGACATTAGACCACTTTCTGAGAGCTGAAAACATCTGACAAACTTTGATTTCGGAGTGTCAGATGTTTTAGAAGTGGTCTAACACAAATATATAAGTAGATACAATGAGGGGAATATAAGATGGTGTTGTAGAATACCAATGTGATAATATTTAGGCCAATAATAACAATGATAATGTTAGGTTTTACAGAAAATGTATCTACGTTTTAAGTTCAAAATACATTTGGCCTAGATTATAATATATATTTGTAACCCCAAGGACATCCAATCAGACACCATAATGAACAAGGACAAATAGGAATATATTATTATTGTTATTCATAAAAGTATGGCAAGATTTTTTTTTTTTTATCCCATCTGCCAAGGACATCCAATCAGACACCACAATGAATAAAACGAATATATTATTATTATTATTATTTATGAAAGTCTGGCAATTATATATTTTATTTTTCTCCCGGCGGAAGTAGACAGACGCAAATTGGGAGCTGTTGGTCAGGGCGTAGTTATCCTGAAATTTTGGAAAATTGTAGAAAGTCATTTATTTTCTCCTCAATAACATCTGGAAACACGTTCTAATAATCACATTCTTCTAAAGTGATAACAGACTCGGCGTTTTTTTTTTTGTGAATGAGAGAATTCGTTTGCTAGCTAGCTATATCCTTGTTAGCATAGCGTATACATCCAACGGWATTCTGCAGAAACAACTCTTAATTGTCTAAATTCTGGAAACATGGAGTCAATGAAAAATGCGCTCCGTTAAGTTTTGTGGATGTTTGCAACCTCGAATGAGATTTACAAGAAACGACTCCTTAGCTCGCATGGACTTCATATTCGATGGGGCACCTTTTAAATTTGTTGGGAAGCGTGTTTTTGTGATTTCGTTTTTGGGAATGACATCCAGGATTGTCGGAGCACACGAAGCAAAGTTTTGTAGCTAGTGAAAGAGTTCCTCTGTTTTCGTTGCTAGATATAGCTGTATAGTACTTAGCCACCGTTGTTAGCCGAGACTCTGCAGCAAGCTACTGTAGCTGCTAATGCATTGTCGGCTGAATTTCAATGATTTACTTTGTTTCGTTGCTAGCTATCAATCTTAACAATTTTAAGGAAAACGTATCTTATCGGACACGTTTCGAGTCTACTGGGGGAAAAGGCGTCCCATTTCCACTCCCTGGAGTTAACTAACCGCTAGCTAACGTTATAGTCTGGCTAGCTTCAGTTCAAGCTAACTGAACAAATTTAGACGGGCACATTGGCTAACAAGCTAAATAGTGCAATAGCTAGCTGGGGGGGAAAAACTAATGCATTTGCTATAGCTAGCTAATCAAGCTAAGAATATTACCTAGTTTGTTATGTTGATTCAATAATTACTAACTAGTTAACTAATTCACAACACGGGTTTCAACTCAGACTTGTCGTCAGTTTTTAGAAATTCTCATGGTCACGAGGGGCTACTCGTCCGCGGATAAAGGCAAATCTGGAGTCTGGGAACACCAAATGGGACTGACTCGATTTTCAACATCTTTCAAAAAAGACAGGCTGGCTATTATTACACCAGGCCAGGTTAACTGGTTGTATTTCCTATAGGGTTTTACATTTAGAAAAATAAGTGTGATGCGAACCATTTTGATTGACGTCAAAGGATTCGTACATGGAGATAGATGCAGACCGAGTGAAAGTGGAGCCTGTATCAACATTTTCCAACSGAACACATTGTCAATAGGAACATCCCTGACCCAGGTGTTTTCTGCGAAAAGGTGGAGAGCTGCACGACGTAAGACGAGGAGTGATTAGAGGTACTAATTTATCTAAAGAAAGGGTTACAGCAGCGAAAGTGTCATTGTCACTGGCTTGTCTGAATACGTAGCATTTCGCTGCAAAGGATTGCAAAACTATTCATTTGATGTTTTGAATTCATTATTAGGACATACGCAACCATTATTTTTCACTGGGAGTCTATCGCCGACAATTTTAAGGTGTTTTCATAACATTGTTATTTGGGGATTCAGCTCTCAATGTTGTTATTTTTTATGTCATCACCTTTTTCAAGCATCTCCTCAACACAGACGGATGTTAGGGAAGGACTTGAAAGAGACTCTTTATCATACTTTKGAAAATGATAATTGGATATAAATCAAAGCAAATCTAGAAACGGAAGCCCAATGAGCGACACACAGTCCAGTATCACTGATAGGTAAGTACGACCTTTTCCAGGCATTTAGTAAACACTCCACTTCACAATGTCATTGAAGACAGCATGCCTTTTGGCTCCTGTACTTATGCACCTTTTGATTTATCAGATAGTGTAGGCGACATGTGGTCCTTTTGTAGCCCAGTTGGTAGAGAGCATGGTTTTTGTAACGCTAGGGTAGTGGGTTCGATTCCCGGGACCACCCAAACTTAAAGTATATGCACGCATGACTGTAAGTTGCTTTGTCTGCTAAAATTGCAAATTTACATGTTTGTTCTCAAGTCTTGTAAAAGCCTGCAAGGATTGGTATGCCCACTGATAATTTTCCACCGGCTGCATGCAAATGACAATTCTTCTCATGTTATGTTAATTGTCAATTGTTACAGTTTCTGGAGTCAGCTAAAGGCTTTTACTATCTCCCATATGGTATAGCCTAAGCTGTATATAAGTAATGTGTATTATTACTGAATGTTACTTAATATGTATTCCAACAACCCATTTCAAAACGATAAACCAGTAGGCGGGGCTTTATTTTTCATTGCGGTGTGTTCTTAAGTAGCACAATAACCCCCCATATATTTTTCTCAACCCAGTGCTGTGCTTAACTCTCCACTTTGTCACACCGCAGAAATGGAGCTTTTTGGTACTGGCAAAAGACCTCTGACCATTTACCATGATTTTGACACCAACAACCACATAATATACAAAAAGGGTCTTGAGCAGGTTGTTGCACCATCAAAGAGTGAAAATGGAATTTGAGCTGTTCCAAGTGCATCAACCACGATCATGTCAATAGTGTGTAGAGCTAAAGAGGCCTGACAACCAAATGAAGAAATAGTGCAATTTTGTTCTCTGCATCTGAAGTCTACTTTCCTGCAAGGAAGGAAATCAACAGACCAGAAATTCAGCAAGTAGGCTAGCCTGTACTGGATCTGTTTCATTCATCTTATCCAAAATAGTGAAATGACGTTTCCAACATGAGTAGTCTTATGGGGTGTTTGAACGAATAGGATGCTACTTGGTCAAACTAGGCCTATAGCCTAATAAAAATAATACAACCAATGCAACTAAATTGGTGTTTAATGGCAGGCGTTATCGATCAGTGACTTTGCCGCTGTGGTACAGCACTCCTCTCTCTGTGAGCTGCATTTTGTTAATGCTTTGCCTTGTCTAAAGGCAAAAATACAGTGCACGATTTTTGCGCACTCTACGGGCTCTAACCGTTGGAGAACCTCTCACATTTAACGATTCAGTCAAGCCAAATGGTAGTGACCTAGTAATCGGTATAGCATAGACCTGGCGGCATCTCCGTGGYTGTATGATTGGGCCAGAATCAGGCTATGTTTGCGCATGTGTAGGCCTAGTAAGGAAATCATCATAGCAACTGAGGAGGCATTTCAATGTACATACAAGGAACGCAACATCTGTGCACGTGGATTACTGATCAGTTTGAGAGGGAGAGCGTGGAGATGACAACTACCGGAGGTAAACTTTGAAAGCTTGCTACTGCTATAATTGATTTGAATAAACACTGTTTCATTGATTAAATAGCTTAATCATGGGCAGAGTTGTTGACCTCACAATAAGCCAGATTTTGAGTAATTTACATAACTTCCATTACATTAAAGTGGCAGCCGGGGCATAATCAATGGGAGATGGACAGTGCATGGGGGCTGAAAGTAGGCTTCATTTTAAATTGACTTTACTATCAACGAGGGCTTTGTGTTAACCTGTTTCTGCTTAAGAAATAAGAGGTAGGCCTAGAGCAGTGGCGGTCATGACATTGGGTCAGTCGGTTATTGTCATGCAAAATACTGCCAGTCTCACAGTAATTGACCGTTAATTAACATAACCACATCTCCAGGCTGCTGATACGTGCCTTTGGAACACCTACATTAAAAAATATATWTTTTTTTTAGTTTAATGAATCAATTTAATATACTACATCCCAATGAATCCATTATTTATTTTAGTCAGTTCTAAAGAAACATTACGATATGAAGAAAATGTATTTCAGAAGAGCAGAATATGAGTTACTTGGCTTACTGTATGTTATCTGGCTATGTGCCATGCCATAGGCTGTAGKCTTGTTCATTTAGCAGACAAGATATGCTTAAATCCCTTGCCATTATTTTATATGATTTTATAGTAAGAAGAATATACTATAAAATGAAAGGGAGTGCACACATGGAGTGGCTATATTGAGTGTAAAATGGATCATTTGAAACTGGTCCTATATGCTGGATTTAGTTATTTTGCAACTTTAGTTGTAAGTGATACAAACCTTTTAGAATGTCTTAGAAATCAAAACATACAGTATATGGGCTGCGTGATGTGACTATAGGCAATTGATGAGTTGAGAAAGTCACAAAAAAAGCTTGCGCTTTATTCCTTGCCTCAGGCTGTACACGTTGTTTTCTCATCAAGTGATCATATTTTCATCCATCAGACTATTCTCACTTTAATCTTGTCTTTACTGATATGTAAAATTAGTTATGAATTTAGAATGGCCCATTATGAAATGGGCAGGGGGAAAAATACTTGTCAGAGGCTGCTTTCCCGCCTGTTTGCTTTTCAATCATGCCAGGTAGGCTACTCACTCCGCTTATTTCACTCCATGCATCAACCACTGTGTGAGGAGCATGCACCCTCTCGCTGCACGACAGGTGATATTCCGGGAAGAGATGGAAACGGCATGGTGGTAAGAGATTCTGTAGCTAAAGATTGTCAGTCTATTAATTAAAATGTAAAGAATTCCCTATTCCTAGGCTATTCAAAATCGAATACAAATTCACCGTAATTGTAGGTTAACTCTGTAAGCAGGCCTGCTTACAATCATTAAACCAACAGCATCGCCTAGGTCTATACATTCTCTCCCAGACTCATGGATAGAAAGTTTGGAGCTTAGCATAATGTAACCAGTCCATTTGTATGCATAATAATGCAGTTCACACTCAACGGCGATTACTAGAATTTGTCATTTTGGAGTTATCGGCTAGATCAATTATGTACCAGACATCTTAAGTCCGTTTTTGAAAATGTTTTTCTGCCGTGCCGCAATATATGTTAGGCTATGTATTGTATATACAATGGTTATTTTAATATATATATTTTTCTTCAGGGTTGGGCTCATATTTAGGTTTATGCATAAGCTCTAATATGCATATGGTTGTTTTGAATGAATCATCACCTTAGAAAGCGCTGTCCGTTTCGTTGTTAAAAACAACATCCACAACGACTATGTTTTCCACTCAATTTCAACCTGTTGTTGAATCAATTTATTCAAATTGATCAATCACAGTGAGTATTTAAAAGCATGCTACAGTTTTGATAAGTGTTTAATCTGATTTTCGATTGCATTTGCATTGGTGTTAGAGGAGCAATAGAGCCCTGAGTACCAGGCCACTAGGACCTGATGGTTGTTAGCGAGTTGGTTATTACCAACGCATGTCCTGAGTGCATCAGAGGAAATCAGCGTGACTCGCGTGGAATTTTACTACGGCCATGACTGCTGGTGTGGCGGTAATACGGTCACCGCAACAGTCCTAGGTAGGTTTACTTGTTTGACAGACAAAATTATAGGCTATTATTAGTAGATTTTGTTGGCCAAGTCCTTCATTCACCACGCACTCCTTAAATATCTGTCAGTGAAGGGCTCAAATTGAGGGGGTATGTGAGGGTATGCCATACATTTGGTGCCATTGTTGTGATGAACTTGTGAGGTAGTTGATGAGAACCTTTTTTTTATAGTTCTGGTTGGCTAATGGTGGGATATGCTTTGCATTTGCTTTGAGCACTGCTCATACTTGGTGATAGTGGCTTATTTTGAGGCTGAATATATATTCAAAATGTTAGCACATTATCGGGACAGCGTAAGTGCCCCCGGGAGACCATTGGAGCCATCAACCGAAAACCGGGTATGTGCTTACACTTTACGGGCTGCGGCATTACATGTTACTCTGGGTTTGCTCCGATTTCCTATCTTTTGGAGAAATGCGCCGGGAGCTGATCAGGAGCCCGTAGATCGGGTTGAAACGTGTAGTGTCCGCCGGCTTTAGTTGTATGCGTTGCACAGCTTGGGACTGTGTTGTCAGTGTGTGCAGTTAGCTCTTTGTCCTAGAGTTTTGCTGATCTCCACGTTTTTTTCCCACACCCCCGAGGCCCTCCCGGGAAGTGGTGACATTGCTGATAAACAATGCCTGTCAGTGGGACCCAGGCCTGGGATTTTGTGATTTTTAGGGGAAAGGCCATTTGGCCCTTGAGCTGCCCAGTCTGCCAGGGCACCAAGGCCATCTGCCAGGGCACCAAAGCCATTTACCAAAATTGACCATTTTAAATCGATTTGAAAGACACCGTATTCTGTTAATTTTTTTTTACGTGTATGTAAATAATTAGCCTACATGTCAAAGTGTAGGTGATAGCCTATGCGTATTGGCTACAGCCTCTATTGTCCACACCAATGCTGACATTAGTGAGGCACCAGAAAATCTAGCCAAACTTTAGACTTTTAATAACCTACACACTATATATACAAAGGTATGTGGACACACCTTCAAATTAGTAGATTTGGCTATTTCAGCCACACCCGTTGCTGACAGGTTTATGAAATCRAGTACATGGCTATGCAAACTCCACAGACAAACACTGGCAGTAGAATGGCCTTACTGAAGCGCTCAGTGACTTTCAGCATGGCACCGTCATAAGATGCCACCTTTCCATCAAGTGCTGTTATTGTGAAGTGGAAACATCTAGGAGCAACAATGGCTCAGCCTCGAAGTGGTAGGCCACACAAGCTCACAGAATGGGACCACTGAGTGCTGAAGCGCATGGCGTGTAAAATTTGTCTGCCCTTGGTTGCAACACTCACTACGAGTTCCAAACTGCCTCTGGAAGCAACGTCAGCAAGAACTATTCGTCTGGAACTTCACCATGCGTAATGACTTGGAGTGATGAATCACACGTCACCATCTGACAGTCCGACGGATTCATCTGGGTTTGGCGAATGCCAGGAGAATGCTACCTGCCAGAATGCGAATGCTACCTGCCAGTGCCAACAGTAAAGTTTGGAGGAGGAATAATCGTCTGGGGCTGTTTTTCATGGTTCGTGCTAGGCCCCTTAGTACCTTTGAGAAATCTTAACGCCACTGCATACAATGACATTCTAGATTCTGTGCTTCCAACTTTGTGGCAACAGTTTTGTCCCTTTCCTGTTTCAGCATGACAATGCCCCCGTGCACAAAGCGAGGTCCATACAGAAATGGTTTGTCGAGATCGTTGTGGAAGAACTTGACTGGCCTGCACAGAGCCCTGACCTCAACCCCATCGAACACCTTTAGGAAGAATTGGAACGCCGACTGCGAGCCAGGCCTAATCGCCCAACATCAGTGCCCGACTTTACTAATGCTCTTGTGGCTGAATGGAAGCAAGTCCCTGCAGCAATGTTCCAGCATCTAGTGGAAAGCCTTCCCAGAAGAGTGGAGGCTGTTTATAGCAGCAAATGGGGGACCACACCTCCTTGGGCCTTATTGCTTTATTAACACAGGTGTCATAAAAAAAATATTTCAAGCACAAGCCCATGTACTAGTGACTAGCCAACTAATCCTTTTCCAGTTTAGCCAACTTGGATCTATTTGCTAGCTAATAAGGCAGAACGTATAGCTGCACATATCTATGAGAGAGCCATGTGAGTGAGAGGTGCTTCAGAGCACAGCTGTTGGCAGCCGGGATAAGGAAATTATAATTTACTATATTCAACGTAAGGGCACAGCGGCCACTATGGCCGCAAGGGGGGCATTACAGCCACACGAGGGGACATCAACGGCCATGGCCTGGACCGGTGGGACCACACTCCCTCCCGGCCCTCTCCAATAGGTCTGCTTGTCTGGCAGTGGAAGGGAGGCAGGGGTGGTCTGTTGTTCTACCTGGCTGTTGAAGGCATAGGACACACAATATGAGACCCTGTGAGTTGGTGTCTGAGTAATGTGCGTTCCGTCAGGTTTATTTTTGAACGGTGTAAGCCTACAAAATGACAAYCAAACATGAATGTATACATTGCTCCCTTTGAAAACAATGAATAAATGATAGATTATTAAGGGGTTTCTGAGTTACAAGAGTTAGGCCTAGTGCTCAGGCCCGAAATGTTTGTTTTGTGAAAACATAATGTGCAGCCGTTGCCTGCCATTAGACATTTCTGCAGCCTGTGGTGCTCTCCACTGATTGGTCCATATTCATGCAGAGTAAGTTCTTTTTAGCAGGTGTGAACTGAGCTTTCAGGGGTCAAAGTAAAAAGGCAGGTCTCGTGATGTGCAGTGAAGACTCCAGCTTCATGCAGAGGAAAATGTCAATATTAAATCAGTATTTCACTGGTACTACTACTGGAGCTGGGAATTGCCAAGAACCTCACGATACAATATTATCACAATTCTTAGATGCCGGTACGATGTGTATTGCGATTCGGTACTGCGATTTATTTATTATTTTTTTTCAAAAAAAATTGCCCACTATATGTCTGCTGCAGAGAGACAATAGAGACAWARTACGTTTTGATCAGTCATGGAAAGAAAAGTGCTGGAAACATGTTGGCTAACTATTTTAAAAGAAGATGTCGAACAAACTTTAGGTTGAAAAATACCGTAGTTTTGGCACAGGTACAGACGATTTAGAGCTAGGTAACGTTACTTAGCAAAAAAAGGTCTCTTAAAGTCAAAGTATCGATATATCGTCCAAAATAATATCACGATATATAACTATCGGGAAAAGACACTCAACACATCATTACTATTAGCACACGCTTGCACATTACAGGCCAGAACATCTGAAGGAAAAAACCTTGTTAAGCAACTGATTTCGTGTTAAGCAACTGATTTCGTGTAAATCAAGGTTTGCTCTAAGCTACAGTGCATTTTGACATTTTGTTACGTTACAGCCTTATCATTAAATTGTCCCCCCCCCCCATCAACCTTCACACAATACCACATAATGACAAAGGAAAAAACGTTTTTTAGACATTTTTGCAAATATACAAAAAAAACTGATCACATTTTACAARTATTCAGACCCTTTACTCAGTACTTTGTTGAAGCACCTTTGGCAGTGATTGCAGCCTCGAGTCTTCTTGGGTATGACGCTAGATGTTTAGCACACCTGTATTTGGGAAGTTAATCCAATTCTTCTCTGCAGATGGGGAGCGTTGCTGCACAGCTATTTTCAGGTCTCTCCAGAGATGTTTGGTCGGGTTCAAGTCCGGGCTCTTGCTGGGCCACTCAAGGACATTTAGAGACTTGTCCCGATGCCACGCCTGCATTGTCTTGGCTGTGTGCTTAGGGTTGTTGTCCTGTTGGAAGGTGAGCCTTCGCCTCAGTCTGAAGTCTTGAGTGCTCTGGAGCAGGTTTTCATCAAGGATCTCTCTGTACTTTGCTCCGTTCATCGATCCTGACTAGTCTCTCAGTCCCTGCTGCTAAAAAACATCCCCACGGCATGATGCTGCCACCACCATGCTTCACCGTAGGGATGGTGCCTGGTTTCCTCCAGACGTGACGCTTTGCATTCAGGTCAAAGAGTTCAATCTTTATTTCATCAGACTAGAGGATCTTGTTTCTCATGGTCTGATAATCCTTTAGGTGCTTTTTGGCAAACTCCAAGCGGGCTGTCATGTGCGTTTTACTGAGGAGTGGCTTTTGTCTGGCCACTCTACAATAAAGGCCTGATTGGTGGAGTGCTGCAGAGATGGTTGTCCTTCTGGAAGGTTCTCCCATCTCCACAGAGGAACTCTAGAGCTCTGTCAGAGTAACCATCGGGTTCTTGGTCACCTCCCTGACCAAAGCCCTTCTCTCCCGATTGCTCAGTTTTGCCGGGGGGCCAGCTCTAGGAAGATTCTTGGTGTTTTCAAACGTCTTCCATTTAAGAATGATGGAGGCCACTGTGTTCTTGGGGACCTTCAATGCTGAAGAAATGTTTTGGTAACCTTCCCCAGATCTGTGCCACAACTCAATCTTGTCTCTGAGCTCTACGGACAATTCCTTCTACCTCATGGCTTGATTTTTGGTCTGACATGCACTGTCAACTGTGGGATCTTATATAGACAGGTGTGTTCCTTTCCAAATCATGTCCAATCAATTGAATTTACCACCGGTGGATTCCAAGTTGTAGAAACATTTCAAGGATGATCAATGGAAACAGGATGCACCTGAGCTCAATTTCGAGTCTCATAGCAAAGGGTCTGAATACTTATGTAAATAAGGTATTTCTATTTTTATGTGAAAAAATCTCTAAAACCTGTTTACCTTGTCATTATGGGGTATTGTGTGTAGATTGATGAGGAATAGTTTTTATTTAATCAATTTTAGAATTAGGCTGTAACATAACAAAATGTAGTCTGAATACCTTCCCGAATGCACTGTATGCAGTGCATTAGCAAGGTAGCCTAGATATTGTGGCTGGATACCCTTATTATCCCTGGAATAGGCGCTGAGTCAGATGGAATTACTGGACAGACTCTCTGGTGTGTGCCGTCTCACCATCACGGGCCTTTCATTCTCCTGATGGATTGTTATGTCGATGGCCAGTGACACAACATGGCCGTCCCAGAGGTCCCACCTGTTCACTCTCAACTCCTACATCGTTCTTTTACTCCGTTGTTTCCTAATCCTCTTCCTCTGTCATGGTTCTCAGGGTGCCTAAAAACCTCATAATGAATCTACTGTTTCTTGAGTTTAATTAAAAATCATAATTCGTCCTGTTTTATTAAATCATAATAATCCAGTCTGCTCTCTCATTGCCCTTCCCTAACATGGGGTTGGGCACCTGATTTCTTGTGGGTTTAATTGCCTTGGAGGGTCATTGTAGATCAACTTAGTCTCTCACTGGGGTGTAAATGGAGGGCTTTCCTCACACCTTGCTGTCACTTTGGCAGGCACACACCAGCTCTCCTACCACTGCAAACTCCCAGTCCCTATCACCAGCAGCTCTAGAGAGATGAAATACATGACAAAAGATCACTGTAATGTTGAGGAATGAAATAAATGCAATCAATGTTCAAGCACTGAGCAAATTTCAGGTCTGCTGAGCGCAAACTTGAATGATGTCAAAATTCTGTGCAATTTCTGGTGTGCATTTGCTGTGAACACTAAGGCTGTACCTGTTTTAAGTGGGCAAGTAGACTACTGTGGCTATTTGATCATAATTTGGGCCTACCATAATATAAACAATGGAGAAAATGCATCCCGTAACATTTTAACATGGAAATAGCTGTTCTATTATTCAGCCTACAGTAGCAGCCAATGTGTGGTGTTCAGTGTAGACCTACAGTGCCTTCGGAAAGTATTCAGATCCCTGGACTTTTTCCACGTTGTGTTCGGTTACAGCCTTATTCTAAAGTTTCTTACATTATTTTTTCCCCTCATCAATCTACCAACATTACCCCATAATGACAAAGCAAAAAATAAAACACTGAAATATCAATTTTACATAAGTATTCAGACCCTTCACTCAGTACTTTGTTGAAGCAGCTATTACAGCCATGAGTCTTCTTGGGTAATATGCTACAAGCTTGTCACACCTGTATTTGGGGAGTTGTCTTGGCGGTGTGTGTAGGGTCGTTGTCCTGTTGGAAGGTGAACCTTTGCAACAGTCTGAGGTCCTGAGCGCTCTGGAGCAGGTTTTCATCAAAGATCTCTCTGTACTTTGCTCCGTTCATCTTTCCCTTGTTCCTGACTCGTCTTCCAGTTCCTGCTGCTGGAAAAAAAATCCCCACAACATGATGCTGCCATCACCATAATTCACCGTAGGGATGGTGCCAGGTTTCCTCCAGACGTGACGCTTGGCATTCAGGCCAAAGAGTTCAATCTTGGTTTCATCAGACTAGAGTCTTTAGGTGCCTTTTGGCAAACTCCAAGTGGGTGGTCATGTGCCTTTTACTGAGGTGTAGCTTCCATCTGGCCACTCTACCATGAAGGCCTGATTGGTGGAGTGCTGCAGAGATGGTTTTCCTTCTGGAAGGTTCTCCCATCTCCACAGAGGAGCTCTGTCAGAGTGACCATCGGGTTCTTGGTTACCTCCCTGACCAAGGCCCTTCTCTCCCGATTGCTCAGTTTGGCTGGGCGGCCAGCTCTAGGAAGAGTCTTGGTGTTTCCAAACTTCTTCCATTTTTAAGAATGGTGGAGACCACTGTGTTCTTGGGGACATTCAATGCTGCAGAAATGTTTTGGTACCCTTCCCCAGATCTGTGCCTTGACACAATCCTGTCTCGGAGCTCTACGGACAATTCCTTTAACCTCATGACTTGGTTTTTGCTCTGTCATGCACTGTCAACTGTGGGACCTTATATAGACAGGTGTGTGTGCCTTTCCAAATCATGTCCAATCAATTGTATATACCACAGGGGGRCTCCAATCATCAAGTTGTAGAAACATCTCAAGGATGATCAATGGAAACAGGATGCACCTGAGCTCAATTTTGAGTCTCATAGCGAAGGGTCTGAATACTTATGTAAATAAGGTATTTCAGTTTGTTTTATACAGTTGCAAAAATGTCTTAATGTTCTTAATGCTTAATCATTATGGGTTATTTTGTGTAGATTGCTGAGGAAAATATATATATTTTTTAAATGCATTTTAGAATAAGGCTGTATCGTAACAAAATGTGGATAACATCAAGTGGTCTGAATACTTTCCGAAAGCACTTTCCATGGGACTTTAAAAAAATACATGCAGTGCTTGACATTAACCTATTAACCTTGTCTATCAGACAAGGAGATGATTGAAAATGTTGTTTGATGCAAGAAACTTTACAAATTAAAATGCATTACTATTCCCATACCATTTATTACAGGAAATCTGACAAATTACGCTCTGCCTATTGGTGACTTAGTTTATTCAAGATGTCTCAAAATACAACACTGCCCTTTTTGAGACACAAGATGGCTAGAAATGCACACCTTTTGTCCTCTTGTTGAAGCAACCACTCCCCCATTGTTGACAAGAAATGAGCTATAACTGGGACAATAACTCACTAACTAGCAAATTATATGAAAAAATGTGCACATTGCTACATGCAGCTCTCGCTTTGATCTCTTAACAAGCGCATCTACTCGCAAGCGCTATACTGTAGCCACAGTCCAGTTCAAAGTAAATGGCACAGATCCATATATGGCTATGTCTATTTGCATAAAGGACAAAAGCAGCTTTGATTGATTTTGTTGCACGTTTGTGTAGAGTATGGGCCTGATTCATGTCTGTCAATGCAATAGAATCCTACTCCAATGCTCTCTGCCTATAAGAAAGTCTCTTGCGTACTTCGTTTTGTTTACGGGGTGTTACATTGAAAGTGGCCAATATTGTGTGGATTCGATCACAATTCCCACAGCAGAGTGAAATGTTGATTGTGTTAACTAAAGAGGAAAACTCTAGAAAGTTGAGTGAAGTTCAATCTAGTGCTTCTGCGCAGTCTGATGGGTAATATTAAGTGCATTATGCTGGTGGTGTTAGTGCCAGCCTTTTCTTTGACAGTCCCTAAAGACGTACCTGGTAACTCAAAAGCCGCCTAATGGAATTATATTTTCTCAGACGGCGGTGAGTCATTCTCTTCAAGTCAGAACCCAATATTTTAATCGCAGCCCATCCCTTCAGTTAGATCACTTTCTTACCTAGAGTTAGGCTAGTGGAGCTCATAGGCTACAGGGAAAATGTCCTCTAATAGGCTACAGGAAAAATAAATGCTGCTGCTACCTAGTGCCTACTGCACTGGAAAAACAACCGCTTTATCCATCAAGTTAGTGGAACAAATGAAAGTAAGGAGTGGAGAAAATAGTATACCATCTGCTCCCAGTGTATTTCTGTAATCATGTAGCCTAGTATTTTCTCAGCAGTGGGTCGTTGGGAGTTGTTGGGCCAGCAGAGCGAGAGAGACTGGGAGATTCAGATAAATCCAGGCAGTACCCCAGGGCTGGTGGTGGAAAGGGGGTGGGGTAGGAGCCCAGGGGTGGGGGTCCACCACCACCAACACACATCTCACTTTGATGCTGATGGTAGTGGACACATTGCAACCTCTTATTTGCAAAGAAGTGCCGCAGGGCCCAACATTACGTTCACTTCACAAAAGACAGGATCGCAACAATGGAGAGAAGGATATGGAGGAAAGGCAGCGTTGCCAATGTGTCAAGTCTTCACATGTCTGTGCTGTGGTTTCAGAGACCAAGGAGAAGTAGGCCCACTCAAAGCATTGTACTCCCTCAGGACTCGGCATATAATTGTTGTTTTGGCTACTTCGGACTGTCAGCTCTATCTGTTTTTACCTGACGGCTTTAGGAACTTTCGTTTTAAATGAAAGCGTTCATAGACAGAACATTGCATGTCTTACTTCAGTGGAAGACTCGTTTCCTGGCTTGGATGCTCAAAATACAGCAAAACTAACTAATGCCAGGGAAGCAGTCTTGCCAGTTGAAGCTCAGACACACCGGTAGGCTTGTCAAATGTTTGCCTGGTGACAGTATTTACCACCTCTGAACGGTGTCTGCAGTCACTCTTTTGTGTTCTCACAGCAAAGACCTTGGAAGTCGTTAGCCTTAAAATACTCCAAACCAGAAGGTGGCAGTAGCATTGTTTGGCAATGCTTATGGTCTAGATTCCAAGCTATCTGCGCTAATGTTGCTATTTTGTAGAAGCCTTTGTTGATATTAGCCAGATGGCCACAGCTAGATGACTACCTAGCAAGATGACAAAGAAACAATATATATCCTACGCATAGTCCCATACGGCCAGTGCCAGTCCATAGCCAAATGTTTAACTAGCTAGCTAAAGTAAGCATATTCGCTAGCTAGCACAACATAGCTAACTAGCTGGTTAAAGACACCAAACTCGGCAGCTAACCCATGCAGCTATTTTCATGGAAACTAGCTAATCCATTGTGATTTAATTAAGTCAATACTAGCTACTAGGGATGCGCAATATATCGGTAAACATATCAGTATCGGCTGATGTCTAGTTTAAAGCCAATGTTAAAAACCGATGTCAAAGTTACCGTGCATCCTATATAACGTAGGTACATGACGTATTAACGCCACGTAAAATTTTGCGCTACACGTGCAACACAGCATTCCTAACCTAGCCCACAATGTCTGCTGTGTKGCTCGAGCAGTCATTTGTAAGAGTAAGAACATTTCAGCGAGACAACTCAAAAGGCGAAATCCATTAATGCCAAGATGAATGGAATTCATTGCCCTTGACAATCAACCGTTCTGTCGTGGGTGATGTTGGCTTTCGCCGACTGGTCGAGCACTGGTACACACTGTCAAGTGCGCTATTTTTTTCGATGTTGCCMTATCGGAGTTACACAGTAATAGCGTCACTGCTATTAGCTTCAAGACATGCGTACTATAGAACACCGTTTGGGTCTTTTGCGTGTCAAAAAAGATACAGTAGCACTGTCAAAGCTGTACAATAAACTCAAATACTGGCCACGAACGATGTGTTTACAATACTACGTTGGTAATAAAGCATCATTTGTTCGAACCCAACTTCTGGGGTAGATATCTTTAGCTTGGTACCTASCTAGCACCATTACAACCAGCCTGAAAACAATGACCAGTAGACACTGCAGTCATTTTCATTATTCTTAGAAATAATTGTTGTTTGCCTATTGAAATTGAACTTCAGTTCATGAAAATAAATAGCTAGCCAGCTACTTAACCCTATTGCCCAAGGCTAACRTTATAAGCAGCCAGCTAGCTTCATCTGGCTAGTGAGGCTTGACCGGGTTATGTGTTGTGAAGCTCGCAACAATAAGGATTCGGCACAATAGCGGAATTTGCGTTTTGCCTTCAAAATAAAGTATGTAATTGACTTTGATGCAAATGAATACAAATAGTGGAATTATGCCATACTTTTATTTTGAAGGCTATCCGCAAAGTCCACTATTGTGGCTAATCCTCATTGGCTAGCTTCACATAGATGGGCCCGACCACAATTAATGAAATAAGAACTGTCTTATAAATTAGGGTTATTTTAGATGGTGACACCTAGCTATATAGTTAGCTAGGTAACTATAGCTACTGAAACCGATGTCGTATTATTTGACGTGTATCTTTTTTGACACGCAACGACCCAAACGGCGTTCCATAGAAAACCTGTTTGAGAATGAAACGACTGAACAAACGAACAACAAAACAGCACAGCAAGTAAGTGAAAGAAATAGGTTTTGATTATGTTTTACTGGTAATGGGGACATGCGTAAATGCCAACAAAATAACTTTTTGGTGTGTGTAACCTTTTTTATTTCACTAGGCAAGTCATTTAAGAACAAATTCTTATTTACAATGACGGTGTTTAGTGTTATATGCATTGCATGTGTGCGCTTAGCTACCATCCCATAGCCTACATTGCATATGAAGTGTGACTGGCTCATCCAGAGAAAATGCTATCTTTTTCCCTCGTTTTTTTTGTTGTTGGCTCCATCACTTGGGGGTTCGTGCTCTCTAATTTGCTCAAAGTCCAATTGTTGGCCACTGACGAGCATTGCTATTTATTCTACAAGTAGAATCGGTAGGTTCGTCGCTACCGGGTCAGCACGCAGCTTTTTTTTCTAGCAAGGGAAGAAACGGCCACCCACTAAGTGTTTATCGATTCTCGTTGTGTTTCATGCTTTTGGCCTAGATAATTTTAAGGGGCAATCTGCAGTTGCTACATTCATTTTGGGATTTATAAATGAGTGATATGTACACATTGATTCTTGAAGAATATAATTTTATAAATGCCTCATGAGCTTTATTTAACTGTCGTACTCCATCAGAACCCAAAATATAAGCTTGTTTTACTCTAATATAAATGTAAACAAACACTATATAGCCTCAAAACATTGTTAAAACTATCATTTTGAWATCATGGTATCTCTGTCTATGAATTTGAGTGGGTACATTTCTCATTATAAGCCCCATCCCTAAGCTTTTTACCAAAACGGGCGGGGAGRACACTTTCTTATTGTTTCAACTGCTGATTTCCCCTTTAACACACAACCAGCTTCCTAGTTTTTCCTCTGTCTAGGCTTCCTCTAGATCTTATTACACTTCTACTGCAATGGTGTATGGGAAGGTGTTTGTGTGAGGGCGCTGCTTCTCTGCAGAGGCCGATTTAGACATTATTTATTTTGTCCGGCTCCCTTTCCCTGCATCTCAGTGAGGATGCTAAAATTGAATGCGGTCTCCGGGGTAGTGTGGAGCAGAGCGGAGACTATCAGGGTCTGCACTGTGATTTTATGACCGACCGGAGCCTCGAATTCTTGTAGTATCAAAGATTAACTCACAAAAGTAGAACATTAGAAAATATAATAAAAAAGTTTCCACGCACTCTGGCGGCACAGATGCTGTCGTGAGCCCCTAACTGCAATGAACCTGCGTCAGACAAATGTGCTTCAATTGAGAAAGTGCATTAGGCTAGATGTGCAAAATACACTTAGAGCAGAGGTGAAATGTCCCTTTTTCACTGTATATGGACATTAATGTTATTAACATATAATGTGCCATAAAAGTCAAACATTTCCTCACGCAAATACTAGCGTTTCTGCATCTCACAGGCCATCGATATTTCCTGGTTGTAAGTAAACCACAATATCCAGAGTTCATAGCAATTTCAGGGTTCCTTCGAGGGTGGGAACACAGTTGGACAAGGAAGTAGGGCTCCCGTAAGGCTCTAGTCTTTATAAAGCCAGAAAAAAATTGTCCACCTAGATATCCTGCAATGTCCTGGTAGTTAGGTGGTTGAGAGTGCAATGGCTTGTGCAAAAGTCAACCATATCTACTCACTGCTAGCGTGATTGTGCAATCTGCGAAACAACACACTTTAAAAAAAAATATTTATTTAACCTTTTATTTAGCTAGGCAAGTCAGTTAAGAACAAATTATTTTTTACAATGACGGCCTACACCGGCCAAACCCTAACCCGGACGACGCTGGGCCAATTGTGCGCCGCCCTATGGGACTCCCAATCACGGCCAGTTGTGATACAGCCTGGAAACTAACCAGGGTCTGTAGTGACGCCTCTAGCACTGAGATGCCAAATGCCACAATAATTGCTACAAAACATGACTCCATTTTTAGATCAGACTGCAGGCTCAATCAACCAATGATGTCATTGCTTGAACTCTCCCTGAATGAAAATTCTGAAATACCTCTATAGTGCATAATTATGTCTGAAACACCTCCTCATTAATCAGAATTATGTAGGGAGACTGGAAAGTCACCCTGTATAGTGTCTAGCAGGGAATTTTTCTTAAACACTTCATGGACAAACATCTTATGCAAATATTTAAGGTTAGCTCCAGACAGTCTACAGTGAAGAAATGTCTGTCCCCAAGCCCTGTCAGAAATCCTGATTGGGTTTATTGGGGCAGAAAGGGTTCCTTCCCCCTCAGGCTGTGGGAGCTCCCTTTTGATGTCATGAGAGGGGAGGGGCTGTGCCTTAGCTTTAACCCAGCTTTGACCTGTGGCCTAGTAGTCCATCCACTGGCTTTCTTTTCCCCCTCTCTTTTTTTTACCTCTATCGGTAATCAACATGGGATCTTACAGGCAGAAGACACTTGACTGGCATTTTTTGTTTGTATCATGACTCCTCTTGACCTATTCACTGAAGCACTGGATCTTGTAGCACATCCTATCTTGTAGCCCTGCAGGACAGGTTGTAGCCTATTATATAGCACTATATTTCTTGGAAAGTTGCACTTTGACTCCTCTCTGACGTCTCAAGTCAACCAATTGCTTCAGCCTAAATGCCCGTAGGTCACATTGGTTCATTGGCTTATTTTAGGGGTGTCTAACTCATTCTATGAAGGGTGGAGTGTCTGCAGTTTTTTCTTTCTTTCTTTCAATTAAGACCTAGACAACCAGGTGTGGGGAGTTGTTTACTAATTAGTGACCTTAATCAATCAACTACAAGGGAGAAGCAAAAACTCACACTCGGGCCTCCGTGGAATGAGTTTGACATGTGGCTTATTGGCTTTGATTATGTTAAAATGAAGGTAACGTGTCGTATGTAACCTATATCAACCATAACCATATAGAATATAATTTTGTCACCTGTCTGATCAATCAGACATTCCATTATCGACCTGAATTTTTCAAACATAAGCCGTGTGTTTGCGGGAGGACTTCTCCTCAGTCAGTGGGAAGAGAGGTGATGTCATAGTTGTAACCACAGTGAGCGACTGTGATTGTAGTGTGTAGTCTGCAACGAGATACAAACATCATGTGTTCTCTCTCTCCCTCATTGCAGAGCCAAACATGAGTCACTTCTCTCCCTGCCCCTCGGGTCAGCAGCCCTGAGATCATCTATTCACAGCTCTCAGATCAGCAAGTCTGTCAGAACAGAAGGAAGGGCCCTCTTTCATTACAACACCTGTCTGTGCACTACTACACTCTGTTTCCACTGCTGCTGGAACCTTCCTTACAATTACAGCAGTTAGCTCAAGTTTTAGCCTACACTTTGGCCTGGATTGAAAAGTAGTCCTAGGTCTGTATTGCTGCTAAGCCCTAGTTGTTTGTCAGGCACCCATTACTAACGATTCACCAAACCCACAGTTCGATACATATTGAGGTTTTGGGGTCTCTTCGGTTACGGTACAGCGGGAAAATGAAATGCCAACAGTTTCTGTAGTTCATTTGGCAAAAGACAACATTTAAAAAGCACCATATTTGTGCCCCAAGTTAGGGCTGGGCGATATGGACAAAATATATCACAGTAGTTGTAAATGTTTTTAATCGGGCGGGATTTGACAGTTTTTAATATTTTTTTAAAGTTCTACATTTGCTTTGAGTTGTGTGTGTGACCCTAGGGTGGCAACACACATTCTAAATGATTTCAATGGGTCTTTCTCCATTCTGATTTATTTTATACTCAATTCAACTTAAATCTAAACTAATTTTCATACGTTTGTGCATTACCTGCACTCATTTGAGATCATTTCCACACTGCTACGTAGGGCTGCATGATATGGGTGAACAATCTAGGCCTTATTTTTAACCAAATGTCGCAATAGCGGTTTTAGAGCAAAACACATGGTGAGCTGTTGGAATCATGCAAATAGAAGGATTGTTCTAATTCTATAGTTAGAATATAATAGTGGGCACTTTTGAATACAGTGTTTGATATGACAATGAATGAAAATGCCAGGGAGGGRTTATTGTGACAGGGTAGGAACCAAAGTGTTCCTAGGGTACACTATCATTTTGTAGCTACATTGAATGTTTTCTCTTAGCTTCTTCATGTAACTAACAGTCTTATTTTTTTATTTTTCGTATTCCTCTTTGATTTAGAAATTACTATTACACAAACAACATGCTGATTTAGAGCTACACCATCACTGGTATTACCAGGCTGTATAGCTAATTACCGTTGCTCTGACTCAGTACATTTATTAGCTTGCTAGCGATTTAGCGTTAGCGGCTAACAAGATTTAGGCCTAACATACTAAGAAAAGACAAATTAGCTTGTTTGCAGATGTAAGAAACACGAACTAGTAGTGTAATTATAGAACGCTAGTGGATTTATATTAAGAAGCAATGTGAAAACGGCATCGTTGTCATCAACATTGTTGCATGTGCTGTGTTGGCCATGCAGACTGAATGCAAGTGTGTCAGGGTCGAGGACCAACAAATGTGCTCCTTGAGTGACGGGGCGGGACTAGGTCTGTGTGGAAAGCTGCATGGAGAGCGACAGAGCGGAGAGAGATGACTCAAGTAGCGACGTAAACTATAAAGATGGACGTTACACATTGCATATCACATTTAACAAACCAAACATTCAAATACTGATATAGAAGGTAAAGTGAAAACCCAAACCGGTCTGTGCATCAATACCGGTATATCATAAAATATGTTATACCGCCCAGTCCTAGCCCAAGCCCAGCTTCTGTGACAGCATTTATGATGTTCCTGCCATTGTCTGTTGTGAGAGGGATTGTTATATTGGGCCTTTCAAGTAGAGGTCTTCACAGACCTGTTCTGAAATGGACCTGGGGCTTTTCTACCTGGACCCGATATGCATAAATGTTATATATTTTTTTAAATATAGAGACATGTTCCTAATGGACTACTAGACCAGTTTTGTATAGACCTGGTCGGATCAAGACCGGGTCCGATCTGAGTGAGGGAAGCAGCATCCCATGCAAAGCTGCGGGAAGTGGGGTGGGGGTACTGGGATTTTATTGCTGGGGGTATGCAGAAACAATTTTTTGCATATTGTGCTTTTAATTCCATAATTTTAATCCCCTTTTCCATTGATTAGATAATGTCTTAACTTGCTTTGCCATACCGAGGCTCTATGTCTGTCGTGCTGCTTTGATGATTGGCCGACAACAACACGCTACATGGTGCCAGGACAACAATCTCTCCCTCAACAAGATCAAGACAAAGGAGATGATTGTGGACTACAGGAAAAAGAGGACCGATCCCATTCTCATCGACGGGGCTGTAGTGGAGCAGGTTGAGAGCTTYAAGTTCCTTGGTGTCCACATCAACAACAAACTGACATGGTCCAAGCACACCAAGACAGTTGTGAAGAGAGCACGACAAAGCCTATTCCTCCTCAGGAGAATGAAAAGATTTGTCATGGGTCCTCAGATCCTCAAAATGTTCTACAGATGCACCATCGAGAGCATCCTGACGGGTTGCATCACTGCCTGGTATGGCAACTGCACAGCCTCCGACTGCAAGGCACTACAGAGGGTAGTGAGTACGGCCCAGTACATCACTGGGGCCAAGCTTCCTGCCATCCAGGACCTCTATACCAGGCGGTGTCAGAGGAAGGCCCTAAAAATTGTTAAAGAATCCAGCCACCCGAGTCATAGACTGTTCTCTCTGCTACTGCACAGCAGGCTTCTAAACAGCTTCTACTCCCAAGCCATAAGACTCCTGAATATCTAATCTAATGGCTACCCAGACTATTTGCATTGCCCCCCCCCTTTACACCGCTCTCTGTTGTTATCTTCTATGCATAGTCACCTTTATTACATATTGTACATATTACCTCAACTAACCAGTGCCCCAGCACATAGACTCTGTACCGGTACCTCCCTGTATATAGTCTCGCTATTGTTATTTTACTGCTGCTCTTTAATTWCTTGTTACTTCTATTTATTATCTGTATTTTTTTTAAACTGCATTGTTGGTTAGGGGCTTGTAAGTAAGCATTTCACTGTAAGGGCTACACCTGTTGTATTYGGCACATGTGACTAATACAATTTGATTTGACTCTGCATAGGCTGTTCTCATTGAGCAGTGGCGACATACTGTTAATGTTTTATCCACAACTCTCTACATCGCCATTGCAATCTCCTGTGAAGCAACAATGTTCCCAAATTTAAGATTTAAATGATGGAGGATCCACCTCGCCACTGTTCAGAACTTGTTCCCGGCTGTACCTTACAAAGTATGGTTTTAAATGTGCCAGTTAAGATGAGAATTTTGATKACAACATGTGCATAGCCTATGTTTGTTTTTCTCCCCAGCTCAGATTTACTCAAGAAGCAATGGCATACAACGCAGTGTAGGCATTGCCTATATGCCTAGTGTTTTTATTTGTTTTATGTAGGGATGCACTGTAATTTTCATCATCTCTCATCTTTTTAAGTGGGAGAACTTGCACAATTGGTGGCTGACTAAATACTTTTTTGCCCCACTGTATATCGGTGAACATATCGATGTCTCGTTTAACGCCGATGTGCAAAACCGATGTGCATACCTATATAGCGTAGGTACATGCCGTAATGACTGCACGTACGATTTTGCGCTACATGTGCAACACAGCATTCCTAACCTAGCCCACAATGTCTGCTGTGTGGCTCGAGCAGTCATTTGAAAGAGTAAGAACATTTCAGCGAGACAACTCAAAAAGCGAAATCCATTAAAGCCAAGATAGTGGAATTCATTCACCTTGACAATCAACCATTCTCTGTTGTGGGTGATGTTTGGCTTTCGCCGACTGGTCGAGCACCGGTACACACTACCAAGTGCGCTATTTTTCGATGTTGCCCTATCGGAGTTACACAGTAATAGCGTCACTGCTATTAGCTTCAAGACATGCATACTATGGAACGCCATTTGGGTTTTTGCGTATCAAAAAAGATACAGTAGCACTGTCAAAGCTGTAAAATAAACTCTGCAAATACTGGCCACGAACGATGTGTTTACAATACCGCGTTGGTAATAAAGCATTATTTGTTCGACCGCAACTTCTGGGGTAGATATCTTTAGCTTGGTACCTAGCTAGCACCATTACAACCAGCCTGAAAACAATGACCAGTAGAAACTGCAGTCATTTAAATTATTCTTAGCAATGATTTAGGAATCCTTGTAAGTATTGTTGTTTGCCTATTGAACTTGAGTTCATGAAAATAAATAGCTAACCAGCTACTTAACCCTTTTGCCCAAAGCTAATGTTATATGCAGCCAGCTAGCTTCATCTGGTTAGGGACGCTCGACCGGACTTTGTGTTGTGAAGCTAGCCACAATAAGGATTTGGCACAATAGTGGAATTTGCGGTTTGCCTTCAAAATATCAGTATGTCGTTGACAGTGATGCAAATGAATAAAAATTGTACTTTTATTTTGAAGGCTAACYGCAAAGTCTGCTATTGTGGCTGGATGATGACACCTAGCTATGTAATTAGCTAGCTAACTATAGCTACTGAAACAGATTGTCGTTTCGCTATGTTTTTGTGGAAGAACATTGTTTGCMTTCATGAGCTAGCTAGCTAGCTTTTAATTATGACCAGCACTGTAGGTGCGTGAGACAACTTTACCAGCATCATAGCATACGTATCGATGAATTGTTGTGACATGAAATACAAGTGAGTGTAATCAATGTGTAGTAACTTTTATTTTTATTTAACCATGGAGGCTAGTTGAGAACAAGTTCTCATTTACAACTGCGACCTGGCCAAGATAAAGGAAAGCAGTGCGACACAAACAACAACACAGTTACACATGGAATAAACAAACATACAGTCAATAATTCAATAGAAAAAAATCTATATACAGTGTGTGAAAATGAGGTAGGATAAGGGAGGTAAGGCAATAAATAGGCCATAGTGGYGAAATAATTACAATATAGCAATTAAACACTGGAGTGATAGATGTGCAGAAGATGAATGTGCAAGTAGAGATACTGGGGTGCAAAGGAGCAAAATAAATAGAATAAATAACATTATGGGGATGAGGTAGTTGGATGGGCTATTTACAGATAGACTATGTACAGGTGCAATGATCTGTGAGCTGCTCTGACAGCTGGTGCTTAAAGCTAGTGAGGGAGATCTGAGTCTCCAGCTTCAGTGATTTTTGCAGTTGGTTCCAGTCATTGGTAGCAGAGAACTGGAAGGAAAGGCGGTCAAAGTAGGAATTGGCTTTGAGGGTGACCAGTGAAATATATCTGCTGGAGCGCGTGCTACAGGTGGGTGCTGCTATGGTGACCAGTGAGCTAAGATAAGGCGCGGCTTTACCTAGAAAAGACTTATAGATGACCTGGAGCCAGTGGGTTTGGTGACGAATATGATGCGAGGGCCAGCCAACGAGAGCATACAGGTCRCAGTGGTGGGTAGTATATGGGGCTTTCGTGAAAAAACGGATGGCACTGTRATTAGACTGCATCCAATTTGGATGCGTGTAGAGTGTTGGAGGCTATTTTGTAAATGACATCGCCTAAGTCAAGGATTGGTAGGATACCCTCGTAAAACTGACTATGTTTGGCAGCATGAGTGAAGGATGCTTTGTTGCGAAATAGGAAGCCAATTCTAGATTTAATTTTGAATTGGAGATGCTTAATGTGAGTCTGGAAGGAGAGTTTACAGTCTAACCAGACACCTAGGTATTTGTAGTTGTCCACAAGTCAGAACCGTCCAGAGTTGTGATGCTGGATGGGCGGGCAGGTGTGGGCAGCGATCGGTTGAAAAGCATGCATTTCATTTTGAGCAGTTGGAGGCCACGGAAGGAGCATTGTATGACATTGAAGCTCGTTTGGAAGTTTGACAATACAGTGTCCAAAGAAGGGCCAGATGTATACAGAATGGTGTTGTCTGCGTAGAGGTGGATCAGAGAATCACCAGCAGCAAGAGCGACATCATTGATGTATACAGAGAAAAGAGTTGGCCCGAGGATTGAACCCTGTGGCACCCCCATAGAGACTGCCAGAGGTCCGGACAACAGGCCCTCCAATTTGAAACACTGAACTCTGTCGGAGAAGTAGTTGGTGAACCAGCCGAGGCAGTCATTTGAGAAACCAAGGCTGTCGAGTCTGCCGATAAGAATGTGGTGATTGACAGAGTCGAAAGCCTTGGCCAGGTCGATGAATACAGCTACACAGTATTGTCTCTTATCGATGGCGGTTATGATATCCTTTAGAACCTTGAGCGTGGCTGAGGTGCACCCATGACCAGCTCGGAAACCAGATTGCATAGCGGAGACGGTACGGTGGGGTTCGAAATCGTCGGCGATCTGTTTGTTAACTTGGCTTTTGAAGACCTTTAGAAAGGCAGGGTAGGATAGATATAGGTCTGTAACAGTTTGGGTCTACAGTGTCTCCCCCTTTGAAGAGGGGGATGACCGCGGAAGCTTTCAAATCTTTGGGGTTCTCAGACGATACGAAAGAGAGGTTGAACAGACTGGTAATAGGGGTTGCAACAATTGCGGCGGATAATTTTAGAAAGAAAGGGTCCAGATTGTCTAGCCCGGCTGATTTGTAGGGGTCCAGATTTTTCAGCTCTTTCAGAACATTGGCTATCTGGATTTGGGGGAGGCTTGGGCAAGTTGCTGTGGGGGGTGCAGGGCTGTTGACCGGGGTAGCCATGTGGAAASCATGGCCAGCCATAGAAAAATGCTTCCTGAAATTCTCAATTATTGCAGATTTATCAGTGGTGACAGTGTTTCCTAGCCTCAGTGCAGTGGGCAGCTGGGAGGAGGTGCTCTTATTCTCCATGGACTTTACAGTGTCCCAGAACTTTTTTGAGTTAGTACTACAGGATGCACATTTCTGTTTGAAAAGCTGGCCTTTGCTTTCCTAACTGCCTGTGTATATTGGTTCCTAACTTCCCTGAAAAGTTGCATATTGCGGGGGCTATTCGATGCTAATGCAGTACGCCACAGGACGTTTTTGTACTGGTCAAGGGCAGTCAGGTCTRGAGTGAACCAAGGCTGTATCTGTTCCTGGTTCAAATATTTTTGAATGGGGCATGCTTATTTAAGATGGTGAGGTAAGCACTTTTAAAGAATAACCAGGCATCCTCTACTGACGGGATGAGGTCAGTATCCTTCCAGGATACCCGGGCCAGGTCGATTAGAAAGGCYTTCTCGTGCAATTGTTTTATTTAGCGTTTGGCAGTGATGAGGGGTGGTCGTTTGACCGCAAACCCATTACGGACGCAGGCAATAAGGCAGTGATCRCTGAGATCCTGGTTGAAGACAGCAGAGGTGTTTTTGGAGGGCAGGTTGGTTAGGATGATATCTGAGGGTGCCTGTGTTTACAGATTTGGGGTTGTACCTGGTAGGTTCGTTGATAATTTGTGAGATTGAGGACATCAAGCTTAGATTGTGGGATGGCCGGGGTGTAAAGCATGTCCCAGTTTAGGTCACCTAACATCTCGAGCCCTGAAGATGGATGGGGGGCAATCAATTCACATATGGTGTCCAGGGCACATCTGGGGGCAGAAGGTGGTCWATATAAAGTGGCAACGGTGAGAATCTTGTTTCTGGAATGGTGGATTTTTAAAAGTAAAAGCTCAAATTTTTGGGGCACAGACCTGTATAATAAGACAGAACTCTGCATGCTATCTTTGCAGTAGATTGCAACTCCGCCCCCTTTGGCAGTTCTATCTTGTCGGTAACTATGAGCCCGTTAAATTATGTGACATGCAGTCATATTCATGTCCTGATTGGTCAACAAGCTTATTTGACACGCCAAATAGTGTTATCTACTGGTCGTTTTCTTTTTTGACACGCAAAGACCCAAACGGCGTTCCATAGCAAAGACCCAAACAGTCCATAGAAATCCTGGTTGAGAATTAAACAAATTAACAACGAAACAGCACAGCAGGTAAGTGAAAGAAATAGGCTTTGATTATGTTTTACTTGTAATGGGGACATATGTAAATATCAACAAAAGTGTTTGGTGTGTGTGACATTTATTTAACTAGGCAAGTCAGTTAAGAAGAAATTCTTATTTACAATGACGGCCTACCCGGCCAAACCCGGACGTCGCTGGGCCAGTTGTGTGCCGCCCTATGTGACTCCCAATCACGGCCGGATTTGATGTAGCCTGGATTCCAACCAGGGACTGTAGTGACGCCTCTTGCACTGAGATGTCGTGCCTTAGACCGCTGCGTCCGTGTGTGTGTGTTAACTATTTAACTGTACTAGAATGCTTAAAAGGCCGCTAAACTTTTAAATATCGGTTATCGGTATCGTTTTTTGGGGGGTGGACTAGGAAAATATATCGGGAATATTGGTATCGGCCAACAATGTCATATCGGTGCATCACTAGTTTTATGTATTCATTCAGATTCACAGTGCTGACTGAACCGGGGTTCCTGTACCAAACGGTTAGGTACGTATACTTGTACCGTTACACCCCTAGTGTTACGCTGAAAGGTTCAAAACTGGAGACGTTTGTGTTTTTAGCATAACTCYGTTACTACAGTTAGTTGTTTATTGGTAAGACTGTATCAAAGGTGCTCAATTATATTAACAAGATATTCAAGTGATCACTCTTAACAATGGAAATACATGTTTTAAAGATGAAAGGCAGTCGTGAGGATGCGAGATCAGGTGGGACCATTCTAGCCAATGAGTGGGCAGATAYGTGTGTGAACAGGCCATAGAGATGAAAAGAGAACTAATCTTTGTATCTGTACCATTTTATAGTCTCTGAMAGCATGGGCAGCATCATTGAAGCTATCACTTATTTTAAAGTAGTCTTTTTTTCTTCCTCATTGGCTGATTGCACCCAACTCATAGGAATCCCCACTGAGATGACTACTTTAAAATAGTGGAAGCCCTCAATGGAAATGTCCACGCTAAAACAGGTTATATCCATGATGAGTCCTCTATCGATCCCTATGACAACAGGCACTTTAATATAAAGTTGGTTTTGGGTAAGTTGCCGAAATGCCACGTGCGTCCACTTACAGTGTGTTCGGAAAATATTCTTACCCCTTGACTTTTTCCATGTTTTGTTACATTACAGCCTTTGATTAAAAATGGATTAACAAAATAAATAAATCCTCATCAATCTACACACAATACCCCATAATGACAAAGCGAAAAGAGGTTTTTAGAAATTTTAGCTAATTCCTTAAAAATATCACATTTCCATAAGTATTCAGACCCTTTAATCAGTGCTATGTTGAACTTCAACTTTAGCAGYGATTACAGCCTTGAGTCTTCTTGGGTGTGACACTACAAGCTTGGCATACCTGTATTTGGGGAGTTTCTAACGTTCCTCGCTGCAGATCCTCTCAAGCTCTGTCAGGTTGGATGGGGAGCATCGCTGCACAGCTATTTCCAGATTGGGTTCAAGTCCGGGCTCTGGCTGGGCCACTCAAGGACATTCAGAGACCTGTCCCTTAGCCACCCTGCGTTGTCTTGACTGTGAGCTTAGTGTCGTTGTCCTGTTGGAAGGTGAACCTTCTCCCCAGTCTGAGGTTCTGAAGAATCTGGAGCAGAATCTCTTTATACTTTGCTCCGTTCATCTTTTCCTCAATCCTGACTAGTCTCCCAGTCCCTGCCGCTGAAAAACATCCTCACAGCATGATGCGGCCACCTATTTTTTATTTAACTGTCATCTCTAGGGATGGTGCCAGGTTTCCTCCAGACGTGACGCTTGGCATTCAAGCCAAAGTGTTCAATCTTGGTTTCATCAGACCAGAGAATCTTGTTTCTCAGGGTCTGAGAGTTCTTTAGGGGCCTTTTGGCAAACTCCAAGCAGGCTGTCATGTGCCTTTTACTGAGGAGTGGCTTCCGTCTGGCCACTCTACCATAAAGGCCTGATTGGTGGAGTGCTGCAGAGATGGTTGTCCTTCTGGAAGGTTCTCGGGTTTCCATAGAGGAACTCTTGAGCTCTGTCAGTGACCATCGGGTTCTTGGTCACCTCCCTGACCAAGGCCCTTCTCTCCCGATTGCTCCGTTTGGCCGGGCACCTAAACATTGCAACATTTCGAATAGATCAAATAAGTCTGACGTTGTAAATCAACTAATAAAAAATAATAMATTTTACACTCATTGACCTCCATTCAAAAATTCCTCACTTGGTGTATAGCTTTTGGGCAGATTAAAACCTCTCGTTTTGCCTCTTCCTCTCTGACAGTTACTAGTAGCTACATCAAGGGAAAAGCGAAAACCTGGAGTTTCTCTGAACCAGGGTAACAGCATTGCAAGTTCCTCTCACAGTTCACTGTTTTCTATCSCTCTGACCCCTCCTCTCTTGTTGAAAGTCCCTCACAGACGAGCTCTGTTTTTCGGCATCCTCTTCAGTTTAGGGTGTCCCTGATCCAGGCCCTCTTGGCCCATTCCACCACAGTTTTCCAAGAAAACACAAACCCTCAATTGTGTATTCAAGCCTGGCCCGCCTTTACTKCCCCTCCCATTTCCCCACCCTGTTCTCTGCTGCTCCCTCTCATTCCTCCCACTTTGCCCTCTTCTTCCAATGCGAGTCCCAGTACGGGCACCTATAGATGGGTGTTTTGTGAAGTCTCTGCCCGCCGGCCTCACACTGCAGTGAGAAGCCTGGCAAAAACATCCAGGGACATTCAGGCAGAAGGCCCATGAGTTCACAAGACATTTGTCTTTGGAATACTTTCCAGGGCTCTACACTGAACTTTTTTACACATGTGCGGCCAAGTTGAAAAATGTAGGAGTACACTAAAATAAATTTAGGAGCACAATTAAAAATATTTTATGCAACAAGACATTTTCTTGGTAGTAATGACTGTCATTAATCTGCGCTCAGTGTATTCTCCATGGCAATCAGAGGCTGCGGTACACTGAAGTCATCTATCATCTGGGTGATTAAAAATAAAAAGTATGTTATTTATTTTCTAGGTGCACTGGTGCTCCTAAATATAAAATTCCAGGTCACACAGCTAAATCTTTTGGTGAATAAAATGGTCCTTGCTAGAGCCTTGCTTTCTTGAAATASAGCCCAATATCTTTATATAGCATTTTAGGAAGTCTTCTAGCAAAGACTTGTTCTCAGTGATGATGAATGTTGGTTTTCAAAGTTAGCAGATATTGGTACCATATAGGCTACCAGATTTCCATAATGAATCATTTCATTTTGAGTGTAAATGCTCTTAGTTTTCTTTCCATTTCTCCTATGATTCACTGAGGGAGAGAACAACACATCGTCAAGCTATGATTATAAGTCCCTGGGTTTAACCTCATTGAGGTTGTTTGTGCTTACTTTTCCATTTCTCCTCTGGCGTTTTTGAGGGGGTTGCAGGCAGCCGTCTCTGGAACTTATTACAGTCTGAGAACATTTCATAAATGGGCCATTCAGCTTGTCATTGCCTCGCTGAATGGGATTCAGTGTCGCTAGAAAAGAGATTTAATATGGCTTGTTGGTGAGACAGATGTCCCATACGGTCGACATTCACTCTGACAAACCACACTACTRAATTTGGTCTCACTTTAGTATTGATGGAGAGGAACTGGAACTTTAGCCTACTAGTTCACCATCAGTCGTCAGCTTGACGCGTACATCAATTTGAATTTGATCACTTTTTGACGGCACCATATTTTGATTTGAACGAGACCTTCCATACACATTTTCCCATTGTAGAAATGCCCAGAATGTGACTTTTTGGACTTGAATGACAAAACATTCAAGAGATAAAGGTGCTTAAAGTTCACCTGGTTTGYATGCCCCACCATACCATGAGACATCCATGTGTTCATCACTGGAAAAGATAAACGGTTGAGATTGCTATTATTTAAAAGCTTACAAGCAGGATTGTAAAACTATTTAATAATCGATTGAAAATGCATGTTTTTCTTAATAAAAAAATGGGCATTTAACCTTCAACGTCAATTATCTAAAAATGGATTTACCCTTATGTATTTGTACCCCATCACCCCTTTTATGAGACAGTACCACTGATTTAGCCTACTTAATCAGCCTAGACTTGTTTAGTCAAGAGGTAGCCTCATTTATTATGTTGAGTTATATTCAGCTTACCCAAGTCATTCCTAAGTATTTATTTTTATTTTTTAGGCTTCATTGTTTGAAAACTGTGATTTCAGTGTATTCTTTCCAAGACCCGTAGTCATCAGAGTAAGTTGTACCCTCAGACTGGGGGAACACCCTAAATCTTAACTAGATCCCTATAAAATATGCCATAGGGAAAACACGGACAGAATCACGGAATCCAAACATTAAAATGGAATTCAACAATCCCACTGCTGTCTTGCCACGAGATGCTGCTGGAAGTGGTATTGGAGGGCCAGTAGGAGGCACTCTTTCCTCTGGTCTCAAAATGAAAAAAGATCACCCATCTTTTGGATTGGATGTTAAACGGGTGTCCTGACTCTCTTTGGTAAGAGTAGGGGTGTTAACACTGGTGTCCTGGCTAAATTCCTAATCTGGCCCTCATAGCGTCATGGCCACCTAACCATCCCCAGCTTCCAATTGGCTCATTCATCCCCCCTCCCCCCTTAACTATTCTCCAGGTTGTTGCTGTAAATGAGAATGTGTTCTCAGTCAACTTACCTGGTAAAATAAGTGTTAAATAAAACATTTTTAAATAAATAAAATTTGAACTTAGGGAATCAACTAAATGTATTGAAAAGTAATTCATTTGACCATCCTGACTAGTCTCCAAGTCCCTGCTGCTGAAAAGCATCCCCACAGCACGATACTGCCACCACCATGCTTCACTGTAGGGATGGTGCCAGGTTTCCTCCGTCACGCTTGGTATTCAGGCCAAAGAGTTCAATCTTGGTTTCATCAGACCAGAGAATCTTGTTTCTCATGGTTTGAGAGTCCTTTAGGTGCCTTTTGGCAAACTCCAARCAGGCTGTCATGTGCCTTTTACTGAGGAGCGGTTTCCGTCTGGCCACTTTACCATAAAGACCTGATTGGTGGAGTGCTGCAGAGATGGTTGTCCTTCTGGAAGGCTCTCCCATCTCCACAGAGGAACGCTGGAGCWCTGTCAGCGTGATCATCCGTGACCTTCGCGATTCCTCAGTTTGGCCGGGCGGCCAGCTCTGGAGTCTTGGTGGTTCCAAACTTCTTCCATTTAAGAATGATGGAGGCCACTGTGTTCTTTGGGACATTCAATGCTGCAGAAATGTTTTGGTACCCTTCCCCAGATCTGTGCCTCGACACAATCCTGTCTTTGAGCGCTACGGACAATTCCTTCAACCTCATGGCTTGGTTTTTGGTCTGACATGCACTGTCAACTGTGGGACCTCGTATAGATGGGTGTGTTCCTTTCCAAATCATGTTGAATCAAATGAAATTTCCACAGGTGGACTCCAGTTAGGTTGTATAAACATCTCAAGGATGATCAATGGAAACAGGATGCACCTGAGCTCAATTTYGAGTCCCATAGCAAAGGGTCTGAATACTTATTTTAATAAGGTATTTCTGTAATTTATTTGTAATACATTTGCACACATTTCGAAACCTGTTTTTGCTTYGTCATTGTGGTATTGTGTGTAAGTCTAACATAACAAAATGTGGAAAAGGGGAARGGGTTAGAATACTTTCCTAATGTACTGTATCACAGATAAACATCTAAGTAGGGGATATGACTAGATAATGAAGTAATAGCTATTCACTCAATTTTCCTTCACAGCACCCCTCTCTCTTTTGACTGGCTAGCAAGGGACACAATCTATTCACTGGCCAGTTAGTTTTTAGCTCGAATACCTAATGACAAATGTATTTTATTTTGTACAGTTATCAAAGATGACATGAACATCAACAGTTGGTCATAACCTCTCAGATTGAGTAGGGGAGGGGTGCCTTCCTGTGGCAGCGTCAAATGAACCATTTTCATTCATATCTTTAATGCAGAAATGGTAACCTATCAAAAGAGGGGTTTTATGAAAAAATGTGTGATTGTAGCGCAGAGATATTGACGTGACAACCATCGGCAACGTGTTTTTGAATGGGCGGCTGGAAGAGGTTAAACGTTAACTACAAAGTAGCCTATGCTTAGACCTGGCAGAATGATATCATGATTATTTGCATCAATCCAGTGGGTATTTGTTTTGCAAACTCTACCATCACATATATGCTATGAAAACACTGCTAGATAAAAAAAAATCCCAGACCTCAAAAGTGATCTACTGATAGGATTGTTAATGATCAAAAAAGGTGCTATTGAGAGCGAAAACCTGAAAAATCATGGGGGAACCTGGGAAAACAAAGTGGATTTTTTGGGGGGGTGAAATATACGGAATCAGGCAAGAAAAATACATTTTTATTTTATTTATTAAACCTTTTATTTAACTTGGCAAGTCAGTTAAGATMAAATTCTTATTTATAATGACTGCTGCCTACACCGGCCAAATCCGGGCGACTCTGGGCCAATTGTGCGCCGCCCAATGGGACTCCCAATCACGGCCGGTTGTGATACAACCTGGGCGTTTATCACTCAGGAAACGGGAGCTCTCCCAGCAGTGCTTAATGTTTCTGGGAATCTGTCCCTATTTTCAGCCTCGGGGCTGGTGAGGTTAGCTTTTCCCCAAGTGTGGGTCAGTACCCTTGTTTAAGGAAAATAAAAGAGGGGGAAACAACATCATATGGATGCATCTGTTCTCTGGCCTGTTTATTTTTTTTCATCCTTCATGGGCTAGCCTATTCATTTGGGTTATTCAAGTTTAGCATTACATTTGTTAGCATTGGTACATAGTTACCAATGCTAATCCACACATTGGCCAGCAAAGATCAATGACATTTCCTCCATCAGTTGGTTCCCCATGAGAAGTCTCAACCTCCTGGAATGTGGTTCCTTACTGATGTAATGGAGCTGAAATGAACAGCATATAATCTTCTTTTTTCCCCTTCTATATTCTAAGGTCAATCATTGTGATGAATGGTCTCAGCCCTTCCGATCAATGTTTTTCTAGATATATTTCAGTGTATCGATACCCTACTTTCCACCCTACCACTGAACACTAATCCTTGCAGGGCACTACAGCCAGTCTGCATCCCAGTCAACAGACCGAACAGAGCATGACTCAGATTTTATGATCATGACAGTGGTCTGTTTTTGAACTGTAAAGGACACAATTGGTTAAGGTGAATGCACCAATTTGTAAGTCGCTCTGGATAAGAGCGTCTGCTAAATGACTTAAATGTAAATGTTAAATGTAAAGATCCAAGAAGGTGGAAGAAGGAAATTTGACCTGGCA
Organism: Salvelinus sp. IW2-2015; assembly: GCF_002910315.2. Lineage (NCBI taxonomy): Eukaryota > Metazoa > Chordata > Actinopteri > Salmoniformes > Salmonidae > Salvelinus > Salvelinus sp. IW2-2015. Next base: position 583,526 of record NW_019942584.1, on the reverse strand, counting down.
AAGCTTTTAATCTTTGAGCTTTGACTGTCTGTGCTGAAGAAAGCTGGTGTAGTTTCATCAGGATTATGATGTTTACCAGCATCAGTCTCGGGAGTCTCGCTTCAGTAGACGTCTTGTTTTTCCTGCTCCCAAGTCCCCTTGCAAAGTACTTGTTTGAGTTGTCTGCTGATGTCGTCGTCACTCGGTGATGTTGCTCGAATCGGATTATGATGATTATAACACTCCCCTCTTTTTTACCCTGCAGGTTTCCCAATAAAGCAAACAGGTAAGAAACCTAATTTCATACATTTACATTTTAGTAATTTAAAAGACCCTCTTATCCAGAGTGAGTCCCCTGTGGGAATTGAACCCACAACCATGGCGTTGCAAGCACCATGCTCTACCAACTAAGCAACACGGGACTCATGCAGCTGCTTTTGTACCTGTGAATCTGATGTTTTTACCCAACACAGACGTAATGTTGTAGGCCAAACCACCAACAGAACACACAGGCCAGATTAAGGAAATTAAGCGGCCTTTAGGAGAAGCCTGCCTGCTATACACACACACACACACACACACACACACACACACACACACACACACACACACACACANCTCGAATCGGATTATGTTGATGATTGACACTCTCCCCTCTTTTGCCCTGCAGGTTTCCCAATAAAGCAAACAGGTAAGAAACCTCATTTCATACAACCAAGCGGTAAGCTGTTTCATACGTGTGTTTCTGACGTTTCTACCCAACACAGAAGTAATGTTGTAGGCCTAACCAACAACAGAACACACAGGCCAGATGAAGGAAATGAAGCGGTCTTTAGGAGAAGCCCGCCTGCTACACACACACACACACACACACACAGTGGTCCTCCTCACTCAGAGTTCAGCGTCAGACAGGGGAGGGGGACAAAGGGGTGCCTCTTCTAGCACGACCCATCTCTGCCTAGTCCGGAGAGAAAACGTGCCTTTCACAGCAACATGTATGCAGAGCAGGGCCCGAGGTCTGGCTTTACGACATTCCTCTAACGAGAACCCATTCACTTGCTCTTACAGACCTACTCAGCAGCACAGCCACTCCAGTCCAGATCAAATACAGTTATCATGATTCATAGGATGTCCTCTTCACCTCGTCGGTGATGGGGTGGCTATTGAGTGAACAATTGAGTTTCTTTGTTGCAGGTTTGTGGATATTCCCATCAGCAAGGCAGTTATTRGTGGCACTCCGCAACATTGAAATTGTATGTTATGTTTCCTATAGAAAAGGACAGTTGTCAGTGTTGTAGGCCTAGTAGCTGCTCACAAATTAAACATTGTTCTTCGATAGCTGAGTGGTGGTGCTCCTCCCAATGCTCATCAGGTTAACTTTTGTTTACATTTTTCAGATGTTTCCTTGTTTTTTTTTACAAAGCTCTCTCTTTTCAGAAGCAGTAGCATTCTCAGTAAGGACCACCCCCCTGACAAGAAACCCAAAAGTGATAAACCGGCAGTCTCCGCTTCACATGAGTTTGACCCTACAGGTAAACGCACAGATGAATGGTTCAATCAGCATGATGGGATGGTGTATGCTATGCTGTATGTTCACTGTGTGGAAAATATAGCCACTGTTTCTTTCTCTGATCTGCACCTGCATTTCTGAATCTTTAAGGGTACCATGTCTTGCGAGAWGTCTCGCTCTATCTGATTTAATAGCAGATCTTTGTTGTGCACAATCACTTCTTCTGTTCAGTGTTATTGTGCACAAATGAATGCATTATTAATTCAACATGCTCAAAGCTAGTTGGTGACCTTAATGCCCAGTGAAAAAATACCAGCCAACATTTTTGTTCTCTATTGAAATATGGGCATATAAGAGAAAAAGCACAAATTATGTTTGGGTATGATGACTAGTCACCAGCTCTCTTGATACTCATCAAACAATCAGGGCGATTTAAAGATAAAATCCTCGTGCCCTCCAGCTTATCTCAGAATGACGCATTGAACGTGTTCGGCAAGAGGTTACACAAGACTGGTCTCAGAATGATTGTCTGTTTCACTTCAGTTGAATTTCTTCTTATTTTTAGGCCCAAACTCTAGTCTCATTCCTTCAGCCTTAAAGCACAGTTACATAGAGAAGCAGCAAGCAATGTCTTCCATCTTTAGTMGAGTAATATTATCAAAAGATGAGAGATTGGATGAGGTTTTATTCAGATCTGACTTTGATAGACTTTTCTTTACCCCTGTTGCATGTCCACGTCTCTTACTCTATATATTTCACCTTTTGGCTCGCCTTTTTGTGTTTCATCATTTCCTAACGATCATATCCCAAAATAGTTTTCAATAACATCTTTCTTTAACACGATCATGATTTCTAAATGGAGTGGCTGTTTTTTGCAGTTTAAGTCAATTGTCTCAGTGCTTGTCTCAAGACATGATCTTTCACTGGCATGTTAATGGTTAACAATAACAACAGAGTGTACTTGAGATTTTACTTGGATTTGGATGGAATACTACAATTTTAACGCTCTATTGTCAGTCTGTCATTACAAGCAGAGGCATATCTTTTTCGTAGATAAAAAAATACTGTAATCTCAGAAAGATWAAATTTGATGAGGTGATTATTTAACTAGAGCTTAGTAAACTGAGCAATGCATAAATAGTTGGCTCTTTATAACACACATTGTTGAAGAAAGGTTTCAAATAAAATCACTCTGACAAATTKAGGTTTATTATGTTAAATTTTGCACTTCGGAAATGGCGTTCATAGACAAGCTATCGCCTTTTATATAGTGCATTGCAAAAGTATTTATACCCCTTGGATTTCTTCACATTTTATTGTTACAAAGTGGGATTAAAATTGAGTTAATTATATATATTTTTGTCAACAATCTATATAAAATGCTCTGTCAAAGTGGAAGATTTAAAAAAAGATTAATAGGAATAAAATAACAAAAATATAGTCATTGCATAAGTATTCAGCTCTTTCTAACACAATAAAATGTGAAGAAATCCAACAGGGTATGAATACTTTTGCAAAACACTGTCTCTGATCACAAGTTGTAATGAGTCTAGATGGGCAATTCCATAYGAATGGAATTACACTGACTCTATAAAACCATTGATTTCAAAGTTTAACAAACCATACAACTCTATGCACAATGACTACTTCGAACAATTTACACATTTCACAAAAACACATTTTACTGGAAGAACAGTGCAGATGCAAAGTTAGTTAAAAGAAATACAGTAAAAACTCCCTCTGTTATCCAAAAACTTTATTCAATATCTGCTCCAAATTAAGATTCAAAGATGTCTGCAGAAAGAAAGGGGTGTCACCTATGACATGTAGCCTTGAATTTGAAAAAACATTATGGTTATTGAATTACTGTAAATTAAGTGGATTTACACCTRTTTACAGAATTACAGTTACGCAATTACATCATGGGTCCCTGAACTGTACTATACAGAAATGCATAATTATGGATATGAATATAATTGTCTCCATGGTRATGTATACTGAATAGGTACACATAGTTAGAAATATGCAATAACCTTTTGCATATTTGGCTATTATTCTACACACTGGCTATTATTCTAATGTGCTCCGCCACGTTTTGGTTGGACCAGACCAAATCTGAACCAATCATAGACCTCTGTTTCACAAGTTTGGACATCACAGTAAAGCACATTAGAGAACACTACAGCAGGGGTCTTCAATCTTTTCTTGCCCTGGGACCCCCTCCCARGCAAACTGGTGACCCAGGGACCCACATCATAGGTTAGAAGGTGAATGATAATGGCAAAGAAGTAATAATCAACATTTTATATTGAATGGATTTTGTAGATAGTTTTTCATTATTTTGACCTCCCCACATTATAATTGGAAGAGGAAGTGGAAACTAACGCCGGCTATTGCCTAGAAAGCTAGAGCAGAGAGCAGCTTAGCTGGTTAAACAAAGGTTAGCCATGTCAATAAGCTTACCAGCAGCTAACTGCAGAGGACAAACATAGGTGCAAGGTAAGCGTTTCATAATGATTTTTTTTGTATTGACCTTAGGCTAATCAATGAAGTCCGAGCTGAATTCCACAAGCCTGGTCATTATTAGAAGAGTTTAGTCAAGCTAGCCAGCGGCACTTGCGTCACTAGTAGCATATTAGCGGATGCTTTTTCGAAGCCTATGTTAGATACTCAAGTGAGTGTAATTTGCTCAATTTTAGGAGTTGAGAAATGAAGTTAACACCCTTCAAAAGAACATTTCTATTTTCTACTGTAGGTATGTCATTMTTTTTTAATTTATATTTTGAGGACCCCCTACGGTTGAATACCCCTGCAGCACAGTAGAGTTCAGTAACGTAGAGTAAGAAAACGTACATTATACTGTACTCTAGTGTTTCTACTGTACAGTACTGTAGTCTACCTTTCATTACTGTACTGTGCTCTACTGTGCTGTCTAAACATGTGGAACATAGACTTCTATAATTGGTTCATGATTTGGTCCAGCCAATGCGGACTGACCAAATTYCAACTACTTTTCAATGTCTGTGGATGTCCGATGACGTTCGTGCTCAGTGGGTGAGGATGCTTATTACAGTAAATGTATTAATATAAGCCTTTATTTTAACAGGGTGTCAAATTGAGACCAATTCTCTTCTTCAAATGAGCCCTGCACAATACAAACACACATCAATACAAAACACARTAAAATACTAAATTATAAAACACAAACACAATCTACAGAGCATTCCCCACTGTTTTAAATTGCCTTCAGGGCAGCATGCGTTCAAGCATGAGCCGCCTTTGCAACACATTCCACATCTGTGGAGCATAAAAAGCAAAAGCAGCTCTCCCTAAATCAGAAGCCACCCATGGAACCTCGAGCGCAGTCTAATATTGTGCGCTTGTATTGTATTCTATTGTTTTGACCTTGACGTGTGTCGTCAGATACATCGGAAGTTTGTGTCCGAGCGCTTTGTAAATGAACAAAAGGGAACGCTGCTCTCTTACATACAAAGAGGCCCAATCCACTTTTTGATACAATACGCAGTCGTGAGTTMGACAATTATCACTAGTAATTAATCTAAGTGCACAATGGAAAACAGCATCTGGAGGTTTAATTGTGGAAGCTGCTGCTGCATGCATGCATGTACAGTGCATTCAGAAAGAATTCAGACCCCCTTGACTTTTTACACATTTTGTTACGTTACAGCCTCATTCTAGAATTGGTTAAATAGTTTTTTCCCCTCATCAATCTACAAACAATACCCCATAATGACAAAGCAAAACCAGGATTTTAGAAATAAAAAAAACTGATATACATTTATATAAGTATTCAGACCCTTTACTCACTACTTTGTTGAAGCAGCAATTACAGCCTTGAGTCTTGGGTATGATGCTACAAGCTTGGCACATCTGTATTTGGGGAGTTTCTCCCATTTATTCTCTGCAGATCCTCTCAAAGCTCTGTCAGGTTGGATGGGGAGCGCCGCTGCACAGCTATTTGCAGGTCTCTCCAGAGATGTTAGATCGGGTTCAAGTCCGGGCTCTGGCTGGGCCACTCAAGRACATTCAAAGACTTGAAGCCATTCCCGTGTTGTCTTGGCTGTGTGCTTAGGGTTGTTGTCCTGTTGGAAGGTGAACCTTTGCAACAGTCTGAGGTCCTGAGCGCTCTGGAGCAGGTTTCATCAAGGATCTCTCTCTACTTTGCTTCGTTCATCTTTCCCTCGATCCTGACTASWCYCCCAGTCCCTGCCGTTGTAAAACATCCCCACAGCAGGATGCTGCCACCACTATGCTTTACCGTAGGGATGATGCCAGGTTTGATGATGCCTTATGGCAATTTCCAAGCGGGCTGTCATGTTCCTTTTACTGAGGAGTGGCTTCCGCCTGGTCACTCTACCATAAAGGCATGATTGGTGGAGTGCTGCACAGATGGTTGTCCTTTTGGAAGGTTCTCCCATCTCCATAGAGGAACTCTGAAGCTCTGTCACAATGACCATCGGGTTCTTGGTCATCTCCCTGACCAAGGCCCGTCTCCTTCGATTGCTCAGTTTTGCCGGGCGGCCAGCTCTAGGAAGAGTCTTGGTGGTTCCTAACTTCTATTTTAAGAATGAAGGAGGCCACTGTGTTCTTGGGGACCTTCAATGCAGCAGAGATCTTTTGTTACCCTTCCCAAGATCGGTGACTCGACACTATCCTGTCTCAGAGCTCTACGGACAATTCCTTCGACCCCATGGCTTGGTTTTTGCTCTGTCATACACTGTGAGACTTTATATAGACAGGTGTGTTTCTTTCCAAATCATGTCCAATCATTTGAATTTACCACAGGTGGCCTCCAATCAAGTTGTAGAAACATCTCAAGGATGATCAGTGGAAACAGTATGAACCTGAGCTTAATTTTGAGTCTCATAGCAAAGGGTCTGAATACTTATGTAAATATGATATTTCTGTTTAAATACATTTGCAAAAATGTCTAAACCTGTTTTTGCTTTGTCATTATGGGGTATTGTGTATAGATCGATGAGGACTTTTTATTTAATTTAATCCATTTTAGAATAAGGATGTAACAATGTGGAAAGTCAAGGGGTCTAAATATTTTCCCGAAATCACTGTATATTATATCCCTGTAATCTAAAACAGACATAAACGTGGCCTGGACAACTTAATTTCTATTATTTACTGATGGTACAGAGTACAATACTGTATCAGCATAAAAATGTATATATCTTTCACAGTTTTTCCAAAGTTATTCATATACAGTGTAAACAATGGTGGCCCCAGAATCGAACCCTTGGGTACCMCTTTTTATTCACTTCAAGGAGTTTAGATTTGACCCCTTCTCTCACAATAGGTTTTATTACTGAGATTTTTCTGAAACCACATAGTGCCCAGGCCTATTGAGGACAACTTACTCAATAATATAGAATGATCAACTGTGTCAAAAGCCTTTGACAAGTCCACAAACAAGGCAACACAATTGATTTTGGCATCTAAAACATTGACCATTTTATTTACAACTGTGGTTGCGGTAATAGTACTGGTCTAAACCTTGATTTGTATATTCAGAATACAGTTCTCAGATAAAATGGAACAAAGTTGTACATTTACCAAAGATTCAAKWATCTTAGCTTGGCAAGAGAACCTAGAAATRGTATGAATGTTATCAAGAACACTAGTGTCCCCAACTTTTAAGGACCGGCAGCACATAAGCAGCCTTTCATACTTTTGGAATATTTCCCGATTTTTATCAAAGTTACATTTTAAAATGTGGGTTATTGCGCAAGTGCTGAGGGGCGCTGCGCACTTAAGCAATGGAAAGAGGCTAAGTGGTAGGTGTCAGTAAAAGCCGGAAGATGTGACKTTAACTGGAGAGAGGGCGGCAGAGAGGGGGAGGGGTTGTTCAAACTGTTTTCACAGTCTTGCTTTCACCACCAGATGACCGAAAGAGAAATATAGCAGTTATGAGCTGAACATAGCAGTATGTCAGTGGAAGGGAGGACAGTAGCAGTTGACCCAACTGTGGTTTGTGACTACTACGATTTCCTATTGTATCCAATTCATTTGCAGTAATTCCGTTACAGATTTTTTCTTTATTTCCGTAACCGATTCGGTAACAAAATTCAGAGTTTTAATTACTTCATAAACTTGATATTAGTWAAAACACTAACTAATTTGTAGGTCTACCTTGTTACTTCTGTGCACTTTCATTATCCTCCCCCCATGAGGGAAAGAAATGAGAAATATCTTAAAGATATGTGTTTTTTTGGTAATGGAATTCTAAGGCACAAGGCAATGTATCTTAAACTTATAGARGGCAAATAATTTCTCAAACTAAACCTAAGTGTTGCTGTTATTTGGAAGGAGTCTTTATTTCAAAATTATGTTTTGGTGTATTTCTAATAGCTTTTAAGACTTTCTGTTAGACGTTGTCTTAGATCCTTTTTCCAATAAGCCTTTGCTTATTCCTTGTTTTTAGGTTGGGGAAATGGTTGAACAATTTCTACATGCCTAAATTTCACAAAAATGTTTAATCTTAGCTTTCATTTGACACCTGATTTTGACATGCTATTATGAAGACATGTTTGTGCTCATGGGTCCTTTTGCATGGAAATTCCCCGATACTAGCTACATTTGATGTGAAGCATCCTTGAAATATCATGAAAGAAATTACGTATAGGTCGTCATCAATAAAACGTCATAATAAGGTGCAGAGCATTCGATTTGCCTGCTGGGGGGCAAGGGGGCTCCCAGCTCTGCTAAAACCATCGATAACTGCGTGCTGTTCAAGGGATTGTTAAATAAATGTCAACTATTTGGTTGTAGTATTATCACCTCCTGAAGAGCGTAGTCGGAACGACAAATTTCTGATTATCCATGCAAAACAATTGCGCACATTTAGCTCTCAGAGTTATACAGCAAGCAACTGCATGCTTTTCATGATCAGTAAACATCAATTGATCGTATTATTTTTAGATAAGTGAAGGCTCTGACGAAGACCTCGAGGCCGATTCCTTAAGCTTATTAAAGAGCAGTGATGCTGTCGAGCAGTGTGCAGGATTCTTATTTTTTCTCTCATCTTATTCAACTGTTACCATGCACCTGCAACAAAGATAGCTCAGATGTGCGAGTGCCTTTTTGAATTTTGAGATACGTAAAGGATACGATATCTCTCAATATTGTCCGTTTAATTGGATATTTCAGTGAAATAAAATAACTATACCTKACAAGTGTGAGTGGTTTAGGTTAATTTCCCATCCTTTGTCAAGCAGCAGAAGAGCGCATTTCCCGTTGTACTGTTAGCTGATAATGTTGTCTAAGTAGACCTAATTTCCTTTTTTCCCCCCAACCAATGTAGGCCTACCTAGCGATGTTACCTAACATCCCCTTTTCAACATTGTTTATAAGTGTTTAATCACGATTGCTGCAGACAGACATAGTAGGCTACATTGATTGATTGGACCATGTCAAATTGGCTAGCTAGCTAATAAAATATCATGTCAAAATGGCAAATTAACAAGCTAACTTTCAAGGGATAAACTATATCCAAAAATCGTTTGATTTGCTTGCCATCTGTAGTGGTGATGACAGTAGTCCAACTGACAACTTGACAAGGACTTGCGAGCTCTTTCCAAAAGCCTAACCTCTGAAGCAAGCTAAATTGCACGCTTAGCTAGCTAACTAGCTACATGCCAAATGGATAGGCTACCCTCACATATCTGAAATTGCTTGATCAATTGATGTTTACTGATCATGAACAGCAGGCAGTTACTTACTGTATAACTCTGAAAGAGCTAATAAGGAATAATGGGCAATGTGTAGTTCTGACTATGCCCTTGAAGAGGTCATGGTATTAAAACCAACTAGTTAACATGTATTAGACGATCCCATCAGAAAGGCATGTTGTCTATGGTTTAGTGGAACGCTCTGCGCTGTATTGTGACGTTTTATTTGGTTTAAAATTTAACCAAATTTAAAATTTGGTTCTAATCCTAACCACTGTGATAGGCCTACATTTCAACTGGTGTCATTAGAACATATAGGCTTAGTCAAACATTATGCCTTTTAGATAGCTACTTCATTCATACGCAGACAGCTAGACAGCTACACTCCTGTCATTCCATCCCATTCATTGTTTATTTGCTTTCTTTTTGATTTGTCTCTTTTTTTCTTTTTTGCACTGGTTGTTGTTCTGGTGGGTGTTGTGTTGCTCTGCCTCCCCCGCCTGCGTTCTGGTGGGCCAGACGTTCTGGTGCAGAAGAGTGACTGTGTTCTAGCGGAGGGAAAGCCCGAGTCCTGTGGTAAGCTGCTCCTGGTTGGTGTTGCTAGGCTAGCTAGCTGCCTGCCTGTAGGCTGGCTGAAACTGCTAGTGCTGTTTCTCTCACGCTCTCTCCCTCTTTCTCCCTCTGACCCCCCCCCCCYCTSYWCCWSCCRMCCCCCAACCCTTCCCCCAGCCCAGGGCTTGGATCTCACCTCTCTCGCCTGGCCTAGCCTCTGTCTTTCGTTTTGCTCCCACCCTCCCATCCGTGTCAGCTATACCCCTGATCAAATGTCCCACCCACACGACTCACTGCACTGCCCCACCTGCTTGGGTGTACACACACTGCATTGGCGGCAATGCCTTTGTCACAACAATAATAAAGGAAGGTTTAAGGGCCAGCTAGTAGTGTTTTTGTTTTAGAGGACTGAGCAGGTGGCAAAAGTGGGAAGTTGTAGGCCTAACTTAGACTTAAGTCACTCATGAAATCATGTCATGACAGTGAATCAGCAGTTTGTGTGTGAATGTCGTGGACATTGCTCTCCCCTACAAGACCCAGCCAGTACTCAACAGTTCCACAGCCTGCCTTTTGGAAAACCTCAAGGTGTACACAGTACCAGTTTCCCACACACTGACCCTGTCCATCACAGTCAATTACTAACGTATTGCTCTCCGAACACCTGTCTGCTCTTATCTCCCAGTACAAGCGGGGTTGGGGGGGGTCGAGTGTGCGTGCCCTTTTGTTTCAATGATTTTGTGTGGTTTTGATTGCAGTGCCTTGACATCACAACACTCTACATGCACTCTTCCTCTAACTCTCCACTTGCTAACAGATGTGTGTAGATTAGCCTACAGATTTCAATAACTTGCACTTATTTGACCATAACCATTAGTGACCTATGAGTGTAGTAGTCGCCTTCGTTTGAATCCTTCACCCTCGGTTCACAGTGTTGTTCTTTAGGCCTGCTACCTCTCCTTCAGGGGACACTACTGTGTGTCTGAGTTCGCCTACCAAACTGGCCTGCGTCGAACTGAATCTGAGGCCCTGTATGTGACATCATTGTTCTCTCTCTGTCCTGCGAAGGGCTTGTCCAGCGATGTGTGATCATTCAGAAAGATGAGAATGGCTTTGGGCTGACGGTGAGCGGAGACAACCCTGTGTTTGTGCAGCTCGTCAAGGAGGGTAAGGTCGACTCACCTCCACAATGGAAATAGCCGTGGTCTTTGCCTTCGCTACTTTTCATCCTCAATAGTTATTTTTATGTATGTACCCGGTCTCAGGGCCAAACTTTAGCACCAGACCATCAGCCAAATATTGGTATAAAAAAAGTCAAACTATCCAGGATGTTAGTTTGAGGCTCTGATGTACTTCCATATAATCTGTGTGAGCGATGGGAATTCCCTATTAGAGGCTGATTTCTGTTGTCACTGGGCCAGCAGTTAGAGCTGATGCATAGTGAGCTGCACACATTGGGGACAGGTCTCAATGTACAGCAGTGTCGAGAGAGAGAGAAAAGGGAAGAGCTCGGGTTCTCAATGTGTGTGTGCCTCTTATGGATGTGCATGTTTCTCCCATTTTTGAAGTTGTGAATGCTATTGTCTTTGCCGTGGACACAAGCGGTGTAGGCTGCTTCTCAGTATCCCATAAACTGCCCAAAGGTGCAATCACGCAGTAATGCATTTATATACTTTATTGATACAAGCTTACGCTATATCACTCCTTTCAGTCAAATTTCTTGTCAATTGTTATGACTTGTTTCCCACACTTTCAACGTTAGATGGATATAAAATACCTGTATACTCTTTGCAACAGGGCGATATTACAGTACACATATAAAGCAGTACCCTGACATGGTAGGAATTTCTGCCTGGTTGCCTAAGCTCCAGACTGCTGTGTATAAAGCCACACTGGTGTTTATGTTGTGACGGCACGGGCACTCATTTCTGGTGCCACATATGTCTCGGTTATCTCCTGACCCTATAATATTCCTCTAAATGCTATCCCATAATGAACACTCTCTCTGGGCTCCTAAAGCTCTGTCTGGGGAGGAGTAGCCTAATGGGCCCCTTCAGCAGCACAACCACTGTCATGGTTAGGKGCCCGGAGTTTCTCCTGGACAGGTCTGGGAAAAMMTCAGGGCTCTAGTTATGGTGTAAGATATGTTATGATATAGGATGTACATCAACATTACTTTTGTAGTGCAAGCAGTGGTATTGTAATGGGTATATCGGATATTGTTCATCTTATACACTGTTCTTTTTTTGTTCTGTGTTTTCCTGACTCTCGTCCCCTCTGATTCCTAGATGGCGCTGCGGAGCGTGCGGGTGTACAGACAGGTGACAGGATCATCAAGGTACACTAATCTATACAGTTGCGGCCAAGTATAAAGGCAACCCTTGCACTTTGCTTAAATCACTTTTATTTATTTAAAAATAAGTTCAAATTGAAAGAAATAGTTTTGGTCCCCACCAATGTTCCCTCTGACCTGCGTGCTTGTGCGCAGTAGCCCGAGACCATGTGCAACTCTCTGGGACTGCAGCGCAGAAGCACGAGATTGAACATCATTCTATATTAGCCACTTTGAATGTAACACACCGAAACAAAACCAACTATGCAAGAGATTTTGTTGTAGGCAGAATGCATTGGTGTATTGCGCATGACTCAGCCCATACTCCACATGGACCTCTACGCTGACCATTGCGGCATAGCCAATCAGTGCTGCAGTAGGCCTATATGCAAATAGGCCATTGCCATATATGGATCTGTGCCATTTACTTTGAACTGGACTGTGTTTACAGCTGTGGTCATGAGTAGATGTGCTTGTTTTGAGATCAAAGGAAGGGCTGCATGTAGCAATATGTGCACATTCTGTTCATATCCTTTGCTAGTTAGTGGGTTATTAGCCCAGTTGTAGATCATTTGTAGTCAGCAGTAGGGGAGTGATTACTTCCTACAAGAGCACCAAACTTATACAATTCTAGACATCTTTGAAAAGCGAGTCAGGTAAATAGCTTTTTTTTTTTTTGTCTTAAGTGGTTAGTGTTGTATTTTGAGACGGCCTTGAATAAGCTAGGTAGCCAATTTCAACTTATTTAAGAAGAAATAGGGAATTATTTAAGAAAAGTGTGCCAATAGTTTTGGCCGCAACTGTGTATATATACCACTTTCATAGTAGTTGCAGGGTCCTGTTCATTTGGCACGAAACTCTTTTTGGGTAAGTTTCTTGCCTGCTGATCACGACTCAGGTGCCTTGTTGCCTTCTCCTTATATGCTCCAGTCAACTTTGTTTTGTGATCTGAGGCTTCAAACCAAAACACCAGCTCCACAATGCCACCTGCTGGTTGGATTAGAAAAAACACAAAAACTTAAACATTGCGTCAGTCGTGTGTGTGTGTGAAGTGGGCTGGATGGATGAACTCAATAACTGATTTGATTTCCAGGCAGCATTGAATGAATTCTCACATTACGACTGTTTTTTTCCCTTTCTTCCAGGTGAACGGGACCCTAGTAACACATTCGAACCACGTGGAAGTAGTAAAGCTCATAAAATGTATGCATTGTAGAGTGATTTTAGTTTTATTGCTCGTTATTGATATCGGAAAGTCATAGCCTGGTTCCTATTTGTGCTGTATTTCCAACTCATATGGCYGTTGTTGTGCCAAATACCATACAAGTTAGCAATACAGCACAAACATCTGTGGCCAGGCTAGGAAAGTCATGCAATGATAGTGAGAATTAGGCCTATTATTACATACTTTTATTGATTTTTTTTGACCATACCTCCGTATCTATCTTATTTCTTCAGCGGGCTCCTATGTGGCCCTCACAGTGTTGGGGCGACCCCCTGGGTTGCCCCAGATCCCCCTGTTGGAGGGCGAGGCTAAGGTGGTGTTCCTGGGGGCCCAGACAGGGTCGTCCTCTGTCACCTCTCCAAATTCCCCTGGACAACCAATGGGGGAGCGACCATACAGCCCCCATGACCGCATCACCTCTCCTCTACCGATATGGGTAAGACCGCCTCTTAACATCTTCTGAGCTGCATTCCTCCTTTTTGAGCTCCATCTTCTTTCTCCRTGTCATCCCTCTTTGCCTGTCTGCTTTTCAGGGTTTGTTTACATTGTTTACATTTGTTTGTTCCTTTAAAACTCTGTCTTCCCCTGCTTCGTTACTCAATGTTTCATTTCTTCCACTGTGTGTTTGGTTCCATGTCCCGATCAAGCCCTGTGTGTGTCATTCCCATTGTACAGGAAGAGAACAACAGCGTACACAACCAAAAGGTGCACATTCTGCAGAAGATGTTGGCCAAAGAGCAAGAAGATTTGCAGGTGAACATTTTATCTGGTGCAGGAGAAACCATCTCTGTTAGTATTTGGGGCATATGCAAAATTTGGGGCCCGTATTCATGAAGCGTCTCCGAGTAGGAGTGCTGATCTAGTCTAAAGTAGGAGTGCTGATTTTTAGTTTAGCCTTTTAGATCATTATAAGTAAGAATTCATGGAGACCTGATCCTAGATCAGCACTCCTACTCGAGACAGTTTATAAATACAGGTCCTGGTCTATGAAGTGTTTTTCAGAGACCGCTCACTCTGGACATATGAGGTCAAGTACTGACCGTCTGTCAAGACAAGCAATGTTTTGTAGTTCGATGAGATCAAATTTTGAAGCATGCGAAGTCATGGTCTTTGTCCTAGAATTGTGTTCTAATAGGTTTTGAGATGTTCAGAACAACACTGGAGTGTGTGTGGCTTGTGTTGATAAGAGCAAGACTTTTCCTGTGGTTTTGGACTAGAACAGTCACTCTATAGCAGGCAGCCACTCAGAGAGAACCAGTCAACCCCACCACCTCCCCTCCAATAATTTTCCCTAGTGCTTCACAAAGCCACATTTCCCACTCCACTACGCACACAAAGCACACTCTGCTGCTACGTGTGTCAACACGACATTGCCAGCACAATATAGCCGCYGCAGCAAGTGTGTTGAAAAAAAACACTTTTGTAAATGAGTGCAAGTCTATACTGTTCAAAGTCAAAAATTATTTTATGGACTTGGATACTTTGGATTCCAATAATGTCTGCTGCCCTCTCCCTCCCTACAGGCAATGAAGGAGGAGTACAGCAGGAATCCGACGCCCAAACTACTGAAGGACATCCAGGAAGCCAAGAAGCACATTCCACAGCTGCAGGGGCAGCTTAGTAAGGCCACTGGGGGAGCACAGGTAACTCGCATCACCCCCCCCCTCCCTGAATAAAAATAAACATACTGTATCTGACATTTTAAGTTTTAATATTGGAATATGTATTGTTAATAACTAAGAGTTAGTGTGAGAATATGTGGTTTTCTGCGAGTGCCATGATCAGGCCGATGAGTTTTCCCTGACTATGTAACCTTACCAGGAAAAACTCTGGGCCTGAGTTTTAATCTGAGCCTAACCATGATATTTCTTTCACCAAGGTAGCGGATCTGCATGTTCTGCTCAATTTCTGTAGACTGTGTGTGCTGAAAACATGACAATATACACTACATGACCAAACGTATGTGGACACCTGCTCGTCGAACATCTCATTCCAAAATCATGGGCATTAATATGGAGTTGGCTTCCCCTTTGCTGCTATAACAGCCTCCACTCTTCTGGGAAGGCTTTCCACTAGATGTCGTAACAGTGCTGCGGGGACTTGCTTCCATTCAGCCACGAGCATTAGTGAGGTCGGGCCCTGATATTGGGTAATTAGGCCTGGCTCATCCCAAAGGTTTTCGATGGGGTTGAGGTCAGGGCTCTGTGCAGGCCAGTCAAGTTCTTTCACATCGATCTCGACAAACCATTTCTGTATGGACTTCACTTTTGTGCAGAGTAGCATTGTCATGCTGAAACAAGAAAGCGCCTTCCCCAAACTGTTGCCACAAAATTGTAAGCAAAGAATCGTCTAGAATGTCATTGTATGCTGTAACGTTAAGATTTCCCTTCACTGGAACTAAGGGGCCTAGCCCAAACCATGAAAACAGCCCCAGACCATTAGTCCTCCTCCACCAAACTTTACAGTTGGCGTTACGCATTTGGGCAGGTAGCTGGCATCTGCCAAACCCAGATTCGTCCTTTAGACTGCCAGATGGTGAAGCGTGATTCATCGCTCCAGAGAATGCGTTTCCACTGCTCCAGAGTCCAATGGCAGCGAGCTTTACACCACTCCAGCCAACACTTGGCATTGCGCTTGGTAATCTTAGGCTTGTGTGCGGCTCCTCGGCCATGGAAACCTATTTCATGAAGCTCCCKACGAACGGTTCTTGTGCTGATGTTGCTTCGAGAGGCATTTTGGAACTCGGTATTGGGTGTTGMAACTGAGGACAGGCGTTTCAGCACTCTGTGGTTCTGTGAGCTTGTGTAGCCTACCACTTCGCAGCTGAGCCGTTGTTGCTTTTWGATGTTTCCAATTCACAATAACAGCACTTACAGTTGTCCGGGGCAGCTCTAGCAGGGCAGAAATTTGACAAACTGACTTGTTGGAAATGTAGCATCCTATGACASTGCCATGTTGAAAGTCACTGAGCTCTTAAGGCCATTCTACTGCCAGTGTTTGTCTATGGAGATTGCATGGCTGTATGCACCTGTCAGCAAGGGGTCTGGCTGAAATAGCCTAATCCACTAATTTGAAGGGTTGTCCACATACTTTTGTATATATAGTGTAGATGTATGCTCCGAATGGTGCAGCAGTCTAAGACACTGCATCTCAGTGCTAGAAGCGTCACTACAGACCCTGGTTCAATTCCAGGCTGTATCACAACCGGCCGGGATTGGGAGTCCCATAGGGCGGCGCACAATTGGCCCAGCGTCGTTAGGGTTTGGCCGTCATTGTAAATAAATAAAAATGCTTATTTTTGGGGAATATTTATATTTACTGCACGTGACTGACTTTGTGATTTTAATTCTAAGGATGCCCTGCGATTGGGTGATGGAGATGATGGAAGCATTTTGGACATAGACCACACACCTTCCTCCAGTAGTGACCTCTCATGGAGCAGCAGTATGATGTCCCCTGTAAGTGTCACTTTCAACTTCTGCTGGTGTGTGTGGGCATAGCTGTGAAGTAAATACATTAGTAGGGACAATTAATTAGTCAACTGTGATCTTAATTTCACGGAGGAGTACGCCACAACCCAAACCCACAACCCACTTCTCTGTCCCAAACCTGGGTTTTGTTCATCAGGGCATGCAACGGTAAATTAAAATTAGTGTTTGTTATTGGACAGGTCCAGGTAATCCCTCTCTGTTTCAGTCCAGTTTCTTCCATTTGGTGCCGATTGAACAACACCCAGGTTTAGCCAGATGAGTTTTTGATAGCTTACCCAATGTTATCCATTTGCAGGTTCTCCGCGGTTTTGCATCTGCCTCCCCGGAGAGCCTGTGCCAAAGAGACTTGTTGTCCTACCACAGCCCAAAGAGCACGCCCCGAGACAGCTTCAACTCCTGCCACTCCCCCGACCCAGAAGACACTCCAGACCTGGTAAGACTCAGACCTGGCTCATGTTCATTAGGGCATGCAACTGAAAAAAATTCAAATCAAAGTTTATTTGTCACGTGCGCTGAATACAACAGGTGCGCTGAATACTTACAGTGAAATGCTTACATACAGGCTCTAACAAATAGTGCAAAAAAGGTATTAGGTGAACAATAGGTAGGTAAAGAAATAAAACAACAGTAAAAAGACAGGCTATATACAGTAGCGAGGCTATAAAAGTAGTGAGGCTACAAACAGGCACCGGTTAGTCAGGCTGATTGAGGTAGTATGTACATGTAGATATGGTTAAAGTGACTATGCATATATGATGAACAGAGAGTAGCAATAGCTTAAAAGAGGGGTTGGCGGGTGGTGGGTGGGACACAATGCCGATAGCCCGTTAGCCAATGTGCGCTAGCACTGGTTGGTTGGCCAGGAATCTTATGGCTTGGGGGTAAAAACTGTTGAGAAGCCTTTTTGTCCTAGACTTGGCACTCTGGTACCGCTTGCCATGCGGTAGTAGAGAGAACAGTCTATGACTGGGGTGGCTGGGGTCTTTGACCATTTTTAGGGCCTTCCTCTGACACCGCCTGGTGTAGAGGTCCTGGATGGCAGGCAGCTTAGCACCAGTGATGTACTGGGCCGTACGCACTTCCCTCTGTAGTGCCTTGCGGTCAGAGGCCGAGCAATTKCCGTACCAGGCAGTGATGCAACCAGTCAGGATGCTCTCGATGTTGCAGCTGTAGAACCTTTTGAGGATCTCAGGACCCATGCCAAGTTCCCTGAGGGGGAATAGGCTTTGTCGTGTTCTCTTCACGACTGTCTTGGTGTGTTTGGACCATTCTAGTTTGTTGTTGATGTGGACACCAAAGAACTTGACGCTCTCAACCTGCTCCACCTCAGTCCCGTACATGAGAATGGGGGCGTGCTCGGTCCTCCTTTTCCTGTAGTCCACAATAATCTTCTTGGTTACGTTGAGGGATAGGTTGTTATTCTGGCACTACCCGGACAGATTTCTGACTTCCTGCCTATAGGCTATCTTGTCGTTGTCGGTGTTGTGTCGTCTGCAAACTTAAGGATGGTGTTGGAGTCGTGCCTGGCCATGCAGTCGTGTGTGAACAGGGAGTACAGGAGGGGACTGGGCACACAACCCTGGGGAGCTCCAGTGTTGAGGATCAGCGTGGCAGATGTGTTGCTACCTACCCTCACCACCTGGGGGCAGCCTGTCAGGAAGTCCAGGATCCAGTTGCAGAGGGCGGTGTTTAATCCCAGGATCCTTAGCTTAGTGATGAGCTTTGAGGGTACTATGGTGTTGAGCGCTGAGCTGTAGTCAATGAATAGCATTCTCACGTAAGTGTTCCTTTTGTCCAGGTGGGAAAGGGCACTGTGGAGTGCAATAGAGATTGCATCATCTGTGGATCTGTTTGGGTGGTATGCAAATTGTAGTTGGTCTAGGGTTTCTGGGATAATGGTGTTGTGAGCCATTACCAACCTTTCAAAGCACTTCATGGCTACGGACGTGAGTGCTACGGGTCTGTAGTCATTTAGGCAGGTTGCCTTTGTGTTCTTGGGCACAGGGACAATGGTGGTCTTCTTGAAACATGTTGGTATTACAGACTTAATCAGGGACATGTTGAAAATGTCAGTGAAGACACCTGCCAGTTGGTCAGCACATGCCCAGAGCACACGTCCTGGTAATCCGTCTGTCCACGCAGCCTTGTGTATGTTGACCTGTTTAAAGGTCTTACTCACGTCGGCTACGGAGAGCGTGATCACACAGTTGCCTGGAACAGCTGATGCTCTCATGTATGCCTCAGTGTTGCTTGCCTYGAAGCGAGCATAGGAGTGATTTAGCTCATCTGATTAGGCTCGTGTCAAAACGTTCAAAATGTTTTGTAACGTAAAACAAAAATGACATTTCTTATTGGACAAGTCCAGGTAGTCCTTCTGTTTCAGTCAAATTTTTTCCATTTAGTGTCTTATGAACATGACCCATGCCCTGCAGATGTGGAGCCACCTTCATTAAACACCCTTTGATGGTAGATGTTGTTGGCCACTTCAGTGAAAGGAGCAGTCAACGCTCAATGAGTGAGAGATCTAAGTGTTGTGTGTTCCTCCTCTCCTCCCCCCTCCTCCAGGACTCCCTGTCCCCCTCCAATGTTAGCAGCCCCTCACGCTTCGTCTCCCAGATCATCGGAGCTGAGGACGACTACTTTGACTCTGATCAGGAACAGGTAGGCCCTAAATACATCCAAAATAAGGTAGAACATTTAACTACTTTGGTTTTGAAAATTAAAATCGAAGGCCTATTGATTTACTTGCTATTGATCGAAAACGTTTGCTTTTTAACATTCTTTACAAACACAGCGGAGCATGCAAGGGCATGTCCCAAAAAAATCTGTCCGTAAAAGGGTGACAGTCTGACAAGCCTCACAGAGGATTTTCTAACAAGGTCAAGCTAGCTCGTAACATAAACACACAGTGCGTTTTTCAGGTCAATGGCCAGTGCAGCTGTTTCCAGAGCATGGAGCTGCTCAAGTCCAGACCTGCCCACCTGGCAGCGTTCCTGCATCACGTCGTCTCCCAGTTTGACCCTGCACCGCTGGTAAGTCCCCACACACCACACACACACACACTCACTCACTCACCTGACCATGTTTGTGTTGTGACCAGTTACAGACAACAATAGAAGTTTATTTWAAAAATATGGGATATCAGTGCAGTGCTGACACAAAGACATAATGGTGTACAACGTGTTTGTCATCTCTCATTGATCATGAGAAACGTTTCTCTTTAGCTCTGCTACCTCTACGCTGACCTGTGCAAGCAAACCAACTCCAAAGAAACCAGACGGGTGTTCATGGACTTCCACAACTTCTTCATCGACCGGGGAGCTGTGAGTAGAGTAGAACTAGCCTACATCTGGGCCGATATTTACCAAGAGTCTGAGTTGGTGTGCTTGTCTAAGATCAGGTACCCCCTATCCATATAATCATATAAGCATTCCTACTCTGAGACTATTTGTGAATACGGGCCTTGTAGTCTCAAGCGGCTTTCATCCACAGTCAGTACAGGATCACAGCTAGCTTTTACCCAAACTGCAGGCCCAAGCCAGCACAGACTTGCACGTGTGAAGTACTTAAGTAAAAATACTTTAAAGTACTACTTAAGTAGTTTTTGGGGGTATCTGTACTTTTCTTTACTTTTTATATTTTTGACAACTTTTACTTCACTACATTCCTAAAGAAAATGATGTACTTTTTACTCCATACATTTTCCCTGACACCCAAAAGTATTTGTTACATTTTGAATGCTTAGCAGGACAGGAAAATGGTCCAATTCACGCACTTATCAAGAGGTCATACCTACTGCCACTGATCTGACGGACTCACTAAACACATACTTTATTTGTAAATTATAAATTATGTCTGACTGTTGGAGTGTGCCATCTGGCTTGCTTAATATAAGCAATCTTTTATTATTTGTACATTTACTTTTAATACTTAAATATATTTAAAACCAAATACTTGTAGACTTAGTAGTAGTTTAATGGGTGACTTCCACTTTTAATTKAGTCATTTTCTATTAAGGTATCTTTACTTAAGTGTGATAATTGGGTACTTTTTCCACCACTGGGCAGAAGTCATGGTCTCCCCCACAATAGTTGTGAAAGAACACCTACATCCCCTGACAGTGTTGATATGATATGCAACACTAATGTTATTTTACTGCAGTGTGTTTTGTGTGATAAGATTATTGGTTATTCTGTCAGGAGTCCCCTCTCCCTGCAGTAAAACATTTATCCTCAGCTGGAACCGTAATTTCTCTGATCCACTCTTCTGTTGATTCCCAAAACAATATATTATGATGCCTAAAACCAATAAGACTACTTGAAGGACCCAGAAATGTTCTCGTCTAGTTTGATTTCTTATACACTACTAACACACACAGGGCATACATTTAGGAATTGTTCAGCACGTATCAGGTGTTTTAACTCTTTTTGTTAAATGTCAAGTATTTTTACTCTGGTGTTTTGGTAAGCCACATGTAAACAAGTCTGGCTTTGTTAATTCCCGTCTGAAATGTGTCTTTTCATACAGAATTTAAAAGTAGCTGTTCCCGAGTCCCTATCCTCTGACCTTGGTGAGTATTTGTTTGCTTTCCTTTCATTTCTATTAGTTTCCCTGGCTGACAAATCCATGCCAAGTTATTTCTGCGTATATTGAGGAATGCCTATTGTTATCTAATGCAATTCCAAATATAGCCGACTCAAGTTTCCTTACTTCAACCCTGTAATAGCAGCATTACCACAAAGTGCCTCTAAGTAGTGTGTGGTAGTTTGTTTAACCTATCGACCTAATACTACTATCCCACATCAGGTGTTAAGACATTGAACAAAGTGATTTATATGAGAATTGCACGTTTGAATTCTCACCTTGATAAGCTGTATTTGGTGCCTCCTAACTGTGTTACTGTGTCGTGTGGTGGCTGTTGAAGACCGGAGGAGGACGGAGCTGATCCCCGAGGAGCTGAACAGACAGTACGTCCAGATGGTGCAGGACACCCAGCTCCCTGACATCCAGAGGAACCTGGAGGACTTTAGGTCAGTCGCCTTGCGCACGCTCTTCCAAGATGGCCGCCTTTCCCATTGGTGCCTATGTGCTAGTCATATGTAAAGATAGATGCAATTGTGTCTTACTTGTGGATAGTATAGCCGTTTGTCTTTATAAACACGCGATGCTGGGTTTATAAATGTACACTATAAGTTGGCATAAGCCAAGATATAATCATGTTATAAGTATGGTATAAGTTGACGTAAGCATGATATTAGTTATAAGCATGCTGTAAGTGGGATCTGACACTGGTTTGTGGGGTGTGCAGGCAGAAGCGCAGTATGGGCCTAACCCTGGCGGAGGGGGAACTGGCCAGGCTGGACACGGAGCGCGTCAGAGACCGGGTAGCACTGGAGAGAGAACGTGCTTGTGCTGAAAACATCATCACCAAGATAGAGGATGTTCTGTTAGTAGTCACACTCCGTTTCACTTGCTGTTATGTTTTAATTGAGGCTGAAAATGTATTGATTGGAAATTTACTACTTTTGTCTAATTGTTTTACGATTTTCTTTTTGTACTCTGTTTAAATAGTTTTCTGTGTAATAGAATTTGTTCTAATGGAATGTCTTGCCATGTTTTAGGTTGACAACTCAATCCACAGAGGAGGAGAAATGGTGAGAGGATTCTCTTTTGTTTATCCATAGGAAAGAACTGATATGGGCCGTACACATTTAACACCTGTCTCTTATACACATCTAGATGTGTATAAGAGACAGGATGGTGAGAGGATTCTCTTTTGTTTATCCATAGGAAAGAACTGATATGGGCCGTACACATTTAACACTATCCATTGATTTTAGTGAGTGATGTTTTGGGGATTGTCAATAAAATATGTTATGGTCACAGTCTCAGACTGGAGACCATGATCGTGTTCAGTAAGGCACAATGTAGCAAAACGTTTTCTAGCCAAAAAAAAAAAAATGCATTGTTATTGTACAAATTCATGTAGAACCTACCTGTCCCACTAAACACAATATATGGTGAAGTGCACTCACTCCTTGAGCGGTTTGAGACACTTAGGGGCGTTACAGACTCTTGGTCTTTCTAACCACTATCTGTGTCATTTCCACTCTGTCAGACTGGGGACCAATGATCTAGTTTCAGTTCACTACCATGAAAGAGGACATGAACATCATATTACATGATTTCGAGGTTGAGCAGTTAACATTACAACAGACGTCGCGTTGCATGTGTAGAGTATCTCTTTGCCAGGGGGGCAATGTCTCTACATGAGTTCTTGGCCAACCTCTTAAATAAAAAATGACATTTCTCTAGTTCGTCTAGATTCATGAGGGACTATTTCCGACATTGTGTAACAACCTTATTTCAAATGCCATATGGTCCCGGCATATCCCAGATGATTAATGAATGGACACGACATCTTTCTGCCGTCGTCACTTGTTTTCGTGGCATATGGTCGAAGCCACACTAAAGACACGTCAACATGTAGTTCACTTCAAATGAATCCCAATCTGTTCACTTATATATATATATATATATAACAGAGAATATGGCAATTTAATTTTGGTCTCTAAATCCTGAATTTGCATTGGTCTGTTGTTGCAGCACTACTATGCAGTATGTCATCCTCACGTACATGAAGCACCTTGGCGTGAAAGTCAAAGAGCCACGCGGCCTAGAGTCCAAATGGGTCCGCATCAACTTCCTACCCAAGATCAAGGTATGGGCTTACACTTACACTGAACCCTCCGCTAACCTAGCTCCGTTTTATTAACTGTCACTCCTACTATATCTCTCTTACTGACTGATCATGTTATGTCTGTGATGAACAGAAGAGCATCAAGCCCGAGAAGGAGGGAGGGGAGGAGAAGGTGAAACGAACCAGGTTTCCCAGCATCCTCGGGCCTCCTCGCCGGCCGAGCCGCGTCGACCCCACGTCCGGTGAGTCTGTCTGCGTTATAAAGCACACTGGCCTTCATTTTGTCATTTAAGATGACAACAGTGACCAACACTACTATAGGTCTCCCAATTTACTGAACCCCTGGAGAGTCACTTTGTATTGGTAGATGGTCATCATTACCCACATTTCACCCACAGTCGAAACAAGTCATCTTGTTACTATGGAAAAAGGGAGGACTGGCAGCAAAGTAAACAGATCCTATAGTATTGACTCCTGCTACCTCTCTTTGTGTCTGTCTTGACTGTATGTGGGATTCCTGCCTGTCTCTCTGACTGATTGCCTGCCTGTCCGTCTGTGTGAGCAGTTGGCAAGGCCATGGACCTCAACAAGCCACGACCCCAGAAGCAGCTGTCCCAGCCCAGCCTGGGGGCCCTGGAGCACCTGGAGGCGGGTCGCTTGAGGGCCAGTCAGTCCAGCGAGGGCTCAGAGCTCATACATTCCATCTCGACCAACGCCACCTCGCCAACCAACAGCACCACCAACAACAACGCCTCTGACGGAGGCAGCAGAGACTCTGAGTTTGGTGCGACCCTGAACTACCACATACTGTACTAGATTCTAGCTAGTACATACCTACTAAACTCCCTAGCTAGCACACTTCCCACATACTCAATTCTAAACCAAGTACACTAGTCTGTAGACTACATACTGAATCAAGCGCAAGCAACGCAAGACCAATTACTCTCCACATAGTGTTTGAGGAGCACGGTTTGTCTGCGGTGCTCTCCTCTTTAACTAAATTCCTGAATCCCGACATCATCTCTGACACTTTGTATTTTGTTTAATGTCMTAATTGTTAGCTGTCAATGTTGCCTATTAATTTTGGGTCATTGTAGCTGTAGTAGAGCTGGGCGACATGTACCAAAATCGCGATTAATTTACCCATTTTTTGTGATTAGCGAAAAACAGATTTAAAAAAAAATGTTTCGGGGGTATGAACAAAAAGTAATATCACAATAAATGTAACTATTTTGTGTAATAATGGACAGGTACTTTGTATTAGTGGAAGTTTTTTTCCAGTGCCAAATAAGACAACTGAGATGGTATCATATGATTTTAAAAAAGTTAGCTATTTCATCGATCATATCCAGGAAATTCATGATTTTATATTTCGCAACCTGTCAAAATACGATCCAGAATTATCAGGTTTCGTTTTGGCTCTTCAGAGATTTTGCTGGCATCTTTGTGCATATTGGCCTATAAGCTATAGTATATTATTCGCCACTTGTGGAAGTTGGAATCAGTAATTGTAGGCTAATGTCCGACAAACACTTTCCAGTGCTAGGCCTAGGCTACTTGATGTAGGCCTATTCATTGCAAATGGTGCGCTTGGCTCCGCGGCACATCAAAACCATACTACACTACAGCCTACTCCGGTTGTGAAGTGGTGCCGTGAACTCAATATTAAGAGGTGAGAAATACATCATCTATTCACGGAAAGTTATGATTCTCCTCTCTAACTAATAACAACAGTAGTTGCTTTGGAAACGGTATTTTCCCTGCAATAGCGTTTTGAGCAACGGTCATATGCTTGTGTTTCTCAGAATGCATCTCTTCCTCCTCCTCCATGTCACAGTGGGGAGAAGGAGTGAGAGTCAGCAGCCGACAGCGAAATACTTTCATATCAGGAATCAACAGTGCATAGGCTATTACTGTCGACCAAATAATGGTTTTAGAACAATCTACAGAAACGTTGTGTAGCTAAATCAATGAAAATTGCAGACGGAAGCAAAATGCTTGGGTAAAAAGGAAGGCAATTTTTTTCGGTTTATCGTGGAGTAATGGTCTTCCCACCTGGCCTGATACTTGTACAGTGTAACTGATCTCTCTCTCTGTCTCTCCTCTCCTCTCAGTTGGGACCCCTAACTCTGCCTTCCCCAAACTGAGCGAGGGTCTTGGAGACCTGGACAGTCTAGAGTACACTCCAAACACACACTTTGACTACAGCCTGAGCCCCTATAGCCTGGACCAGCTACAGGAGGAGGACAGGGAGAGTGGGTAAGATGGACCCCAAGCAGGGGAAAACATAGGGCCTAGGATCCAGTCAAAAGTAGTGCACTAAATAGGGAATAGGGTACCATTTCAGACTTTTTTTATTTTTTTTATCTACCCTCTGTATATAACATGCAATTCCATTCCATTTGATTGAAAAGTTTTTTCCCCAGTCAGCCCTTGAAAAAAAAGTCTTCTTTTTTTTTTTTCATATTGTGTAGGTTTGACATTGTAGTTTCATGCAGGCAGAGTATGAGTATGTGGAGCTTTGTCATGCAGGCCACGTAGTTAATAGTTTCCTCTTGTTTCAGAGTTCTTGAAGGAACACCCAAGGCTATCAGAAGGTGAGTATTTTCTGTTCTGTGTTTTGACCTACTGGGCCTCCCACTACTTCTGATAAAGGCAATAGTCAGATAGTTTATTAGAGTTTTTAGTCAGTGTCCTAAACCTCTTTGGACAAAATGTGGATTACTTTCATCAGAAGTGCTGTGGTTGGAAACTGTATGAGTTTTTTGATATTTCCTAACATCTTCTGTTATATTTCGTGACTCAATTTATCTTAATCAGATGGTGTATTTAAGGTTGTAACCMGTCTCGTAACTGCTGCTGCCTGTCTCCCAGGTTGGATGGCCTTGGTTCTACAGAGGTGCAGAGTGAAGACGACCAAGGAGGCACTGACTCTGAGCACGACCCCCTCAACTGGCAGCAGCTGGTGGGACGAGAGGTCCTGGCCGGACTCCAGCCCCATGAGATCAAGAGACAGGAAGTCATTAACGGTAACTTCCTGTTCGAACTGTAACCCAGTCACCGTAATAGAAATAACTAGGACCCATGTAACCTGACCAGGAAAAACTCTGGGCCCGAGTGATTGGCTTTGCATGATTAGGAAAAACCCAGGGCACTGTACATACTGTATGTCTGTGTTAACCGCTTACACTCCTGGGAATTGGCCTATATGGATAAGTCTAAATTGAAATGTTTCTTACAGAAGAAATATGGAAAGCATATGCATAAACATGGAAGCAAACAAAAGTGAACAGTTTGGAGATTATTGGAAAATTATTAGACTAAAGGTGAGGACAAAACAGATAATCTGACACCAGACTGAATCCAAACATTACACTGTTGATTTTATGTGTATTTTACATTTACTGTACTTTGAGGCATTTGTTGATAACGAAATCTTAAAATAATCTGGATGCATTCAGTAACAAGAATATTCATGGGAAATTTGGGGTAGGTTCAACATAAGACCAAAAAAAATGAGAAGAGTTTGTGTGAGCGGTCTAACTGGTGTCTCTCAGTGGCCACACACCTCCAAAGTGTGAACCGGTCCTATGTAATTTCAACTCAATGAATAGTCTTCAACTATAAGGTGCTTTTTTGAGCTCTCCTAGCTGTGCCGTTGAGGTACGAGACCAAGCAGATTTGTAGTTGTTTTCTTTGGATCACAGCCCTGCATCCCCGCCTTTACACAATTACTATTGTTGTTTAACGCGTTCAGAAAACAAATCAAATTTTATTTGCAAATAGTCTGGGTAGCCATTTGATTAGATGTTCAGGAGTCTTATGGCTTGGGGGTAGAAGATGTTTAGAAGCCTCTTGGACCTCGATTTGTTGCTCCGGTACCGCTTGCTGTGCGGTAGCAGAGAGAACAGTCTATGACTAGGGTGTATGGAGTTTTTGACGATTTTTAGGGCCTTCCTCTGACACTGCCTCGTATAGAGGTCCTGGATGGCAGGAAGCTTGGCCCCGGTGATGTACTGGGCCGTACGCACTACCCTCTGTAGTGCCTCGCGGTCGGAGGCCGATCAGTTGCCATACCAAGCAGTAATGCAACCCGTCAGGATGCTTTCGATGGTGCAGCTGTAAAATATTTTGAGGATCTGAAGACCCATGACAAATCTTTTCATTCTCCTGAGGGGGAATAGGCTTTGTCGTTCCCTCTTCACGACTGTCTTGGTGTGTTTGAACCATGTTAGTTTGTTGTTGTTGTGGACGCCAAGGAATTTGAATCTCTCAACCTGCTCCACTACAGCCCCGTCGATGAGAATGGGGGCGTGCTCGGTCCTCCTTTTCCTGTAGTCCACAATCATCATCTCATTTGTCTTGATCACGTTGAGGGAGAGGTTGTTGTCCTTGCACCACATGGTCAGGTCTCTGACCTCCTCCCTATAGGCTGTCTCATCGTTGTCAGTGATCAGGCCTAAAACGGTTCCATTATACATCGCAATCTGGTCAGGTGGGCATCGTTTGAAGGCGTGTTCTATTGCCAACATGGCTAGCTAAGTTACAAAATTAAATCTCAGTGTTGGGCTTTCTCAAGGCAATTCAGAGAAGCAGATCGTCATTTTGGTGCGCGTAGAGTCAAATTTCTTCACAATACGACGTAGACTYATTCTGTTCAGAACAACCCAGGGTATGACGCCATGTCATCTTGTAACTACATCAAGCATTGTGATCATAAATGTTGGCACTGTATATTAAATGAGTTTGGAAATATGAAGTGCACATTTGGGCTAAAATGGGTTTGGCTTGCTTGTATGACATCAGTGGTGTATATATTATAATCCTCAACGTCTCATCTTTCAAACTACATTAAGTSTTCTTTATGTAATCATTTATATACAGCATTTCTTTCACTCAAGACAACAACAAAAAATTGCGAAAGTTGACCAGTTAGCGAGAGGGATGGGGTCAACTTCTTAGAATCGCTGTCAATAAAAACCAGTACTGTGCTGTGAAGCGGAGACCTTGAGCTCTGACGTCATGTATAACATGTTACTGTACAGCCACTGCGTCCCAATTTAGGCACTTATCGGTGTCCAAATCTGCTATTTGAACCCGTCTACGGTTACGAGTGTAACGAGTTAAGAGTGCAATGAACAAACAACTCAATCAAGCAAACTTTATTCGTATATCACTTTTACAAATGCATCTTTCCTTAGTAGGAACCTTGGCCAAAACCCCCAAGGAACAAGCTGAAACAACCGTTCTCATTATCACTCTTTATCGGCCTTTTGTGGTTGTCTAATGTAGTCGTTTATCAGTATGTGTCTGCAATAGTGATTTAGAGCTGTCTGTGTCTACAGAGCTGTTCTACACTGAGAGGGCCCACCTGCGGATGCTCAAAGTGCTGGACAACATCTTCTACCAGAAGCTCACCAGAGAGGSCATACTGCCTCCTGCCGACATCAAGAACATCTTCACCAACCTGGGGGACATTGTTCAACTGCATGGTACTTGCACGCATGGACATAAGCGAGCACACACACACACACACACACACACACACAGGCATGTACATGCACAACCACAAGCATGTACGCACACATACACACACAGAATGACCCTCTTACATTCCCTTTCATTTTTCAGTTTTGATATCTGAGCAAATGGCAGCAATCCGGAAAAGGAGTGAGACGTCCGTAATCGACCAAATAGGAGACGACTTGCTGTCCTGGGTGAGTACAGCTCGTTTAATTTTTTTTATTTTGAAGCCTTTTCCCCCAACGGAATATGATTTATGTAATAATTGTGTTGTTGGAGAGAAGTGTCTCTCTCTCTCTCTCTCTCTCACAATCACAAAAGCGGTGCCATTGCCTGAAATTGCTTTTCACTGCAGAATAAACTTCCACTTTTTTGTATGCGATTGCCTATCTTTTTAATTGGCTTGGAACTGGAGGGTAAAGATGGTTGCTGTGTTTTTGCGGAATGGAAGTCAAATTGTGAAATGATAGTGTGGCAYAGATSGACTGGCGGAACCCATCCACTAACCTGGTCCCAGATATATATGTGCCTTAGCAAACCCCTCTGTCTATATATAATAATAATTGATTGGATTTATAAAGCGCTTTTCCAGGTGCTCAAACTGCTTTCATAGAAAGGGGAAAGCTTGCCTTATCCACCGGGAATGTGAAGCACCCTCTCGGGTGGTGCACGGCAGCCATTCGTGCCTGAACGCGGAGACAACCGTGATAACCAAAATATAGCTGTGACAGAATCATGACAACAATGATAGTCAGAGGGAATTGGCTAAACGCATGTACGTGGGAGATTTTAGACCCCTCGATCTGGCACACTGCCACCACACACACGCAACAACCAGGGGGTTGGCTTGGCGACAGGCAGTTGCCATGGCGACTGACCCTGATTCGCCTGGCTCGTCTGTGTTTTCCAGTTCAGCAGGGGCGAGGAGGAGAAGATCAAGCAGGCGGTGGGCACGTTCTGCAGCAACCAGCCCTTCGCTCTGGAGCTCATCAAGAGCAGGCAGAAGAAGGACTCGCGCTTCACCTCCTTCATGCAGGTAAGTGGAGGAATGGAGGAGAGAAGAGGAGGACAGGGGGCAGCGCTGGAACTGGAGTAAACACAGGGCTATTGTGCACTGCCTGTTACTCGAGGTTTAGGTCAGGTATTTGACTGTGTAATTCACTTCTGCAGACTCTACAGTGCAATGTCTGTGACCGGGTGTGGGATGTTTGTGGGAAGCGAGAGGAGTTCAATGGTAGCATTTGAAAAATGATTTGTTAATTTTAAGTTCAAAGTTCAAATGAATTTGAAGTAAATGACATTAAAAGATAAGTTGTAGAAAGTAACCATGGGAGATGTGACTCTGTCAAAGCTAAAGTCACTGGTGGGCGAAGTATATACATGAGCGAAAAGGGTGCATCTTGCTTGATTTGTTGCCCTTTTCATCATTCCTGCGGCCTTCTTTCCTAACTTCACTGTGCGTTTGCAGGAAGCTGAGAGTAACCGGCTGTGTCGAAGACTCCAACTGAAGGACATCATTCCTGTGGAGATGCAGAGGCTCACCAAGTACCCTCTCCTACTGGAGAACATCGCCAAGTACACAGGTGGGCCACACTCACATTCCTAAACCTCTTTCACTCTACTAAGCCAAGCTGTACTGTACTGGGCTGACTACACACCCACCGTAGTTGCTGGAACCGTGCTAGTGAGCCAACACAATGAGCCAGCACAGTACGGTTCTGTTTGGCGTGATAGTGTAAAAAGGGTACTAGACTCTGACCATGAGTAATGATGGCACTGGGCTCAGAGCAGACCAGGCCATCGTGGTGATGCAGGGCAGCGCGCTTACAACAGCGTTAATGATAGCAGTGTCCTTCCGCTGTGGTGCCCCAGTGACCGCCCTCTGTGTGTGCATGTGTGTTGGGAGCTGCCAGCCCAGCTCATCCCTGTGTATGCAATGGTAATTGTGATACATGTATGTCATGTCTAAACTAGGGCATTTTCAGTGACCCGGGAGAGCTGGCATTGCGCCAGCCATTAGCGAATTACAGCTGTGCTCTCGGTTAAAGAGAGATTATTATTTTGGCATTTTCCATAGTCGGTAATGCACATTTTGTGAGATGTTCTCGCATTATTTGGGTCCCATCGTTTTTAATCTTGGCTGTAGTTTAGTTCTCCGGGCATAAAATGCATTGAACATAAAGTAGGTACCAGCTATTAGGAATGTTAATGCCCTCTACTTGGTCTTCATTTCCGAGTGATCGGCTGCTAATTGGGGCAGGAAAATATCCATTTGTTGGTCAGTACCCCACAGAGGCAGTTTTTTTCTGTTTTTCTCCACAAAATCTTCAGCTCTCGCTCTCTCTCGTAATTTCATTTCAGATGACACCGTGGAGAAAGATAAGGTTAAGAAGGCGGGCGACTGCTGCAGGAAGATCCTCAATCACGTCAACCAAGCGGTGAAGGAGTCTGAAAACAAGCAGGTGGGTGTGACTTAGCGTCGTCTGGGGACGGCAGCACAGCCACAGCGCTCTTATCTCATTTCACCCCTGCTCGGCCTACAGGGCCTCAGCCACCCGAAAATCTGTCCTCTCTTTTCTCCCACTGTTCCTCTGAGAGAAAGCAGAGATGATGGCGGGTGATGGATTGCAGGGAAAATATGGGGTTTGTGTCTGTTGGTTAGAGTGTAATAGTGCCTGTAGCAGCAGAGTATCCAGCTTACGCCTGCTTTTCTGTGTGCCTCTCTTTCTCACTCTCTTTTTCTTTCCACAGAGGCTGGAGGACTACCAGAGGCGGTTAGACCTCTCGTCTCTGAAGCAGACAGAGAACCCCGTGATTTCAGAGCTCAAGGTGAGGCGATCTATAAAGTGTTTTCTGCTCCTGCCCTCAAAAAGACTTCACAATACAGCTCTTTTAGTCCGCAGCCACAATTGACTTTAAGCAACATTTTAGTTTGTTTTGGTTTCTGCAAGGGAGCCGCTGCAGTTATAAAAGGGGAAATTATTTGTTTAAATGTCAGCTGCTAGTGCTCGAAATTTGACTAGATCATGCAGYTCCATTCTTTGGGGTGGAAGAGTACCTTTTTCCAAAGTGAAAGCAAATAGGGATCTGACTAAACAAGTAAGCCCAGCTAGTCTGACCTTTTGACCTTTTCTCCCTCCACATTCAGAACCTGGACCTGACCAAGAAGAAGATGGTCCATGAGGGACCACTGTCATGGAAGGTCAACAAGGACAAGACTATTGGTATGCTTTTGACTTTATCAGGCGTTTATGTGGATAAGTAGGGCCAAGGAGGTTTTTCCTGACCAATGTGATCCAACTAGGGAAAACTCTTGGCCCTAGTTGTAGACTACAACTGCAAACAGAACCCGGACTAATTCAATGTCAGGTCATGTGGTCAGGAAAAACTCCTGGCCCCTAAAACAAACTACATGATGTAATTAGAGAAATTATAAAAKAAACACCATTGTTGCCTAATGAGATATAATACTAATATAATTGTGACATCTATGTCCAGTGTAGTGTTCTATGTAATTCTGTGGTTAAATCTCCTCTTCTGGTCTCAGAGCTGTACACCCTGCTCCTGGAGGACATCCTGGTGCTGCTGCAGAAGCAGGACGAGCGGCTCATCCTCAAGTGCCACAGCAAAAACCTGTCTGGCACCGCCGACACCAAGCACATCTTCAGCCCCATCATCAAGCTCAACGCGGTGCTGGTGCGCTCTGTGGCCACAGGTGAGTTGCCATAGAGATACAGTCATACCATTCGTTTCCCTGACAGAGTGCCACCCTGTAGTCATGCTACCTGGAATGCAGATGTCCATTCTAGTGTTCTATTGAAATCTGTTTGAGTTACAGTACCAGTCAAAAGTTTGGACACATCTACACTTTTTTTTGCGTACTACATGATTCCATATGTGTTATTTCATAGTTTTGATGTCTTCACTATTATTCTACAATGTAGGAAATAGTAAAAAAATAAAATAAAGAAAACCCCTGGAATGAGTAGGTGTGTGCAAACTTTTGACTGGTACTGTAGATCCAACCTTGTTAACACAATGACTCCCAGCTCACATTACACCCTATCCCCCTATATAGTGGACTACTTTTGACCATAGCCCTATGTGACTGTTGTCAAAAGTAGTGCACTATATAGGGTGTAATGTGAGAAACAGTCAGGAGTACCCTATTTTCCTGCTATTCCCTCTCCCAACAGACAACAAGTCGTTCTTTGTTCTCTCAATGTCCGACAACGGGGCCCAGATCTACGAGCTGATGGCCCAGACCGTATCAGAGCAGAGAATGTGAGTCCTCCTGATACTGTGGTTTAGTCATGATAGCCACTACTTTAAAACCCCATTCAGTTTAGCTTAATTCACTGGAGTAGGTAGAAGTTGCACCTAACCACTGATACAGGGTCAGATCTTTTTCTTACCCGTCTTAATAGTGATGGTTATGCTATGGAGGTAGGGTTATCTGATCCTAGGTCTGTGGTAAGGAACACATTTTACCCACCGTCTACTCACCTCTGTCTCTGTGTGTCTGTCTGTATCTGTTTTTGTCGGTCTGTCTGTGTGTTGTCATCCTCCCTCCACCAGGTGGCAGCGCCAGATCACCCAGAGAGCGGACGCCATGAAAGTGAAGCCGAACAGCGGCATCCCCTTACCTCAAACGGAGTACGTTCCTCCTCTCAGTATAAAACTTATTTTGCTGTCTTTGGTTGTATTCATCAGCAAATGTATTTTATTATGACCGTGAACTTGCTTCTCCTGATACTGACTCTGTGTTCTCTCCCACTCTGTCAGTGGAGAGAGAGACGGTGTGGAGATCATCACTGCAGGCATAGCCCAACTCAGTAAGGACCCGGACCGCATCTCCTCTGGAAGCAGCCAGTCTATAGGTATCTAAACTAGCACCCCATCTCTCCATGTTCCCCCGTCTATAGGGGTATTTGAGAACTTCTTCAGCAGTTAGGGACATTGTGTCATGTGCAGTGGAAGCTGATGTCACTTTAGAACACAGGAAATGCTTTTTTCAATGGCTGGAATGGAATGTATGAAACAGAGTCAATGTCTTTGATACCTTATCATTTATTCCATTCCAGCTATTACGTTCCGCCCTCCACCTGCCTCCACTAGTAACATGCTCCAGTAGAATCCATCTAGGTTGACTGAATGCACATCAAGGTCTCCTTGTTCTCTCCCCAAATAAAGAGGGCTGCGCTGCCTCTGGAGGCGAGATGCAGACCTCTCTCCCAGATGCCAAAGCATTTCAAGGACTCAAGCCCGAAGAGGAGGAGCCCAACCGGGAGGAGGGGCTTTACGGGGACCCGGACCTTGCAGATAGGCTGCCCTTCCGCATGGCCATAGACGGGCTCAGCGACTCGGACGGTCTGGGCTTCAGTCCTTCTAGAGCTGACGATGCCTTAAAGACATGTGAGTGAAAGGACATTTGCCTCAATCGCCTAGGTCTGGAGTCGGTTAAGACTTTTCTGACCAGGAAAACTATAGTTAGTTATATGAACCCTGTCAGGTTGGTTGGTCAGGGATAGCTCTCCACCCTAAACACATATTGCATAAATAGATTTTATGTGGGTGGGAATCTATTCATTTAAAATGTCACAYGCACACTCCTCCATTGGTCTTAACCATATCTGTGTCCTCTAGTGTCAGCGCTGAAGCAGGTCCTTGTGACCCAGCTCATGTCACAGGACGAAGGCGCCGGGCGCTCCTCCTCGGGGGGCGGGCGTCTTCTCAGGACCACGTCCCTGAGGACCCCCGTGGACAGCCGGGCCCGGGTGGCGGTTCAGAACGGCTCAGGGAGGTGCACCCAGGCAAGCCACCCTGAGGACCCGGCTCAGGACCTGGTGTCTGGGGACACGGGCTTCTTTGAGTCCCCCGAGGATTATGGTAAACTTGCAGTTTGTGTGAGAGAGAGAGCAGTGTTTTTTATCCTGGTCTTGGGGACCCATGGGGGTGCAAATTTGTGAACGACCGGCTCGATTCGGTCTTACGTAGCAAATTTTGAAATTGTGTTTTTTACATTGGATAAAAGTAGAGACTCCGAGCTAGTAAATGGTATATAATACACTACAGTTGAGGAACAATGGGAAATACATTCTGCTTTGAAAGTTGATAAAGTTGTAACCTCACTTTTGAGAAAATTGTACTTTTAACTCWAAATGACACAACGACAAGGTTCCAGTTTAACAAAGTTTACTATACCGTATGAACACACTACAAGGTAGCCATGCCACTCTAGGCTAGGTCCATCAACTACTAGACTCCCTGCGCGGGCGCCCTCTTGACTGAGTGATAGCCCCGTAATAACAGAAATATAGGGATACTTAAAACATGAACTTAACAGGTACTACTACTGGATAGCTCTTCTTTGTCAATACACATTCAGCATCGTTCACACCCTCTTAACCTTTAGCCCCACCCATCTCTTTAAGAGTTGATCTGAGTGTTCTGTCCTAACAGCAGTCAAGCACCCAAGCTAACTGGCTAACATTGGCTAGCTTGCAGGCTACTTCCAGACAAAAATGAGAGAACAGCTCACTCTGACCATTTTTACTTACCCTAGCAGAGCTGGTTAGGGTGTTTTTTATGTTTTCCAGAGCGTTGGTGACGGCAACTGTGCTGCTGGCAACAATTTTACGCTTTTTTGCCAACGTTTACTGATACTGGCCATATTCAACGGGTGTTGAGTGTTCGTAAATTATTCTGCGCACACTCAGACGAGAGTGCTCTGAAATCGGAGTAGATAGCCAGAGCGAATTTACCAGCTACGTCTATCCACAGTTTTTGCAATGACATCATTGACATTCTATTGAAATGGTTACTTGCATAACGGAGTCTTTTGTTAAGACATGCTAGATAAACAATTAACCATAATCCCAACTCATGTTACTACCCTGCATGAATCTGCAGGTAGCTATCCAACCAGGTTCAATGTTAGCTAGCTAACATTAGTCAATAATTAGCAACGCAAATGGCTCTGAGATACAAATAATATTACTACACAGATCATACACGGAACAGTAACTAGCGAGCCAGATAGGTAACGTTAGCTAGCTAGCTAACAGTAAACTTGAACTTGAAATGGAAACTACTTTCTGACTAAATTAGAAACATGTAATATATGAAAATGTAGCTAGCTTACATGGACGGACGCTTCTCACTCTCTCACGGATGCCATGGTTGCCCTTGGTTTGAAGATGTAATCCTTTGCTATCATACTCTAATTCCACTGATTTCAAAACTCGGTCCTCCAGAAAGTGGAGAGCAACACTTATGCAGTTCTACTACGCAATATATCTTTTTTTAAAGCAACGTTAGACAGGATTACATACTGACCAGCTCAAATAGACAGAAGCGAGCTACATGGCAGACCAATCCGAACTCATCTCTCGGCATGTCCAGCCAGCCCACTCATTACCTTAGCCAATCATTGCTAGTGGGAAGGTTGCTTACTTTTTCTGTGGCTATACCAACTAGGCTCGTAATTTAACCATTTTATTCGTATTTACAGATGGCATACCAGTTTTTAAGGCACATGAAAGTTCACATGTTCCAGAAGGCATATCTGCCCAAAAAATGCATTTTGATAAAAATATAAAGTTTACGTTCAAATGGCTCTACTGTGAAGTAGTGACGAGCAACATACTCCTAGTTCCTGAAACTAGTCACATTT
The DNA here is from genome assembly GCF_002910315.2 of Salvelinus sp. IW2-2015. Taxonomy (NCBI): domain Eukaryota; kingdom Metazoa; phylum Chordata; class Actinopteri; order Salmoniformes; family Salmonidae; genus Salvelinus; species Salvelinus sp. IW2-2015. Next base: position 546,842 of record NW_019942584.1, on the reverse strand, counting down.
TTGTTCTAGCTCAGCACCAACCCACCTGATTCAGTTCCTAATCAGTTGGACCCTGTTGTTGCGTCTCCCAGCAGGGTACCTGGTCTTGGAGGGCTATGGGGGCTCGGGGGAGAGCAGCACGGACGATGACCTCCAGGCCACGGGGAAGCAGCTGAGCGCCTCGCGGGGCTGCGGGGCAGGAGACTCTGGATCAGCCTAAGGTTTCCTCTGCCTCACAGCAGGCAGCATCTCCAGCTTAGCCGACAGGTCCTGTCCCACATCCGCAACCTGCAAACCAACCTCAACCACCTCAAGGTACATGGGTGGATGGATGGTGGTTGACTGACTGACTGATTTGCTGACGTTGGTTGACAAAATAACTGGCTGAGTGGTTGACTAACTGCTAGTGGTGAAACTGGTGAGTGTTGACTAACTGGCTGAGTGGTTGACTAACTGGCTGAGTGGTTGACTAACTGGCTGAGTGGTTGACTAACTGGCTGAGTGGTTGACTGACTGGTTGGTTGGTTGATTAACCCTCTAAAGTCTGAGCCCTGTCTAAGCCGGGGGGATGAAACATTGAATTTGGCATTACTGCTATTAGCCAATAGAAAAGCATTGAATAACAGATAAACTACATGGAACAACAGATAGTCCCCCCAAAAATAAAAAGGAAGTTTGTTCTGAAGTGTCTGTCCTATATCTGAGCGATATAAGAAATATCAGGAAATTATTGTAAAACATTTTTTACATGTATTTATCCCCATAGTTTAGTTAATAAACTACCTCCATATATACTTCCATTCTTCTTAACTTGTATCAGGGAACTCAGATTAGTCTTGTGAGGCTTGTGGGTGTCCGAGACCAAAACGGAGAGGGCGTACGTGTTGGTGAGAGTCATCTTTCAACAGAGTGTTCATAATCTATGCCACACTGTTCGGATGCTACAGACATTTTTGTGAGGATGTCTCATGGTCTGACAAACATCGCTTTAGCTCTGCCACCTTTCACCGCAGATTCAGAAGGGTGGATTGAGACGCAGCCCATGCAACAACAAAAACATCTCTAGCTTAAACAGACAGATTTTGATGGGGATTTTTGTATTATGTTTATTCAATTGCYGCGGTGCCAAGGAAATTGTAGGCTTAGGGTTCATTGGTAAATGTGACTTTAGTGCGTATCAAATCTGATTGCTTGTTTGTCTCTCAGGAGGTAGAGGCCAAGTATCACAGTCTACTACGCCAAAGGCCGGCCAGGTCATCGACAGACATCGACGATAACAAAGGTAACATGGCTGTAGTCTTACTGATTCCTTTTCTCCCTTTCAGTGCCTCAGTATTTATTAGAAAACCCAAGAGCATGCGAGGTGTGACAGCTGAGTTATTGTTTATGGTCTGACTGCCCTGGCCCTTTTCTGTTATTATCTTGTTCCTAGATAAGAGATAGTCACGGAAATCCCACCCCTCCCCTCCCCGGCCCCTGCATCAGGCCGTAAGGGAGGACGTGAAGATGGAAGAGTTGATTTCTGCCTCCCTGCTGTCTCGTTGACCTGGATGTCCTCTATTAGCTTGTCCACTCAACTGCTGAGTACCCTCTTCCTCCTCCCACCGTGGTTCTCCCCGAGAGACTGAGCATGAGCGAGAGACAGTTGGAGGAAGGGTGGTTTCTTTGGATCTCTCCCCCCCCCTGCTCCATCCGTCAGCACAAGGCAATCAGGGAAGAGGGACTGTCCCGAACCTAGCCCCGCCTTCCCCCTGGCCCTGCACCCCCTCCTGCTGCGTGTCCCCACTCCAATGGCGGTGGGTCGCCCAGTGTCTCCCCTCCTTTCTCTCTACTCCTAGTCATCCCTGCAAGAAAGAGAACTATACCAAAATGTACAAAGCTGTGTGTTTAGGATATATATTATACACAAAAAAAAAGCGAGAAGAAAAAGGAACATTTTAAGATAATGTATTACTTTTTTTTTTTTTTTTATCCCAAGATGTATTTATTTTCTCTTGTGTTTTCCCATGTTGCTTGCATGCTTTTTTTTGGGCCATTTGGACCTCCTTTTAGGCTGCTCCACCCGCGTCAGTGCACACGCTATCCTATCCTTAATGAACACAGGAAGAATATGCTTGGACTGAGAGGGCATAGAGCTGTCTCTTATACACATCTCACACGCTATCCTATCCTTAATGAACACAGGAAGAATATGCTTGGACTGAGAGGGCATAGAGTGGCACTTTGCGTGGAGCCCCCATAGGATGGTGTTTAAGCAGCATGCCAAAGTCAGGGGCTCTGTCCTGGTCCTCAGTGCATTTCTACACCTGGCTAAAACTCACCCCCCACCCCACTCCCATTGGTAATAATGCCTGGTTTCCCCCTCTGTGCTGCCCATGCTACTGCTGATGTGCCAGTGATCTGACAATTCTAGCTGATAATGTCACCAAGTTCACACATTTATAAATGATCAAGTTGGAAGGTTATGCATAACTTTAATAAAAAATGCCATGACATTTCTAAAACTTAACACGGTTTATTCCTTTAATCCTGTTCTCTTTGCTTAGGTTTTTACCCCCCCAATGTGGCTTTGTGGTCAGAAATGGGGATGGGCTTTCAATGTTCTCAACTTCTCTTACTTCTGATCCTGTAGATAAATCACTAAAACTATTTGATAAACAAGGAGACAAGATGGGACAGAAATAGTTACTTTGACTGCAGGACATACTGCCCTGTGGCTGTGGGAGTTTTTTCAGCACCATTTTCCGTCAGTGAGGTAACTATTGGCGGAACATGGAGTTAGCCTACTCATAAAATGTAACCGTCATAGTAAATGTACAGCTTTTTCTCTACACTTTTGCTCAATACTGACCAATCAGGTAGGTAGTGAACAAAATAGTGTGGCCTATGAGTTTGACTATGTAGGAACATGTTGCTAAGCTTTTGTTAGGTAACTGTAAATTCATTTTGACCCATATACAGTAGTTTTGTATTTCTCCGATTTCAACTGTTTTTACATGGAATGGATTTAGCAATATCATGACTTCATTAATCAAGATCAAGGCAATCAGGTTGTCCTTTTCCTCCGATAGGAAGATTCGTTCACTTGACATACACCAGTAGAGGCCAGTCTTTTACCATCTACCAGATAGACATGAGCAGGACCCACCCTGAAACATGCAATGACATCAGTGTTCTGTCTTAAACAAGGAGTTATTTTGCTGCTAAATGTGTATCTAGTCTGTTATTATCTGATTCAGCTCAACATATCTCATTAAAAATGTTCTCCGGGCATCGGTCTGAAAGCTCAGCTACTGTCAAAGGTTGATAGCTAAATATACCTGAGAGAAAATGACATTGTATCCTGTTACTGCAAAGCAATGTCTGAAGAATAACTAAATCTGCTTTGGAATTTGACTTATGTAGTTATCAAGGGTTTTGAGTTAAGTCTAGACTACTTGACAGTGTGTGCACATTACTTGATTTTACATGTCTTGCTGGAAAGGAAACAGAAGCCTCTAATTACTTATTCTCCTTTGAGTGACACATCTCCTGCCTCTCCTGAAGACATTCTGCAATGAAATGAAGACCGAGAAGAGAGCGGGATGGTAATTGATTGTCACATTTTCCACATGCACATGTCAATTACCTAATTTGAAGTTCTAGACAAAGGAGTGCACTGTCACATCTCAGAAGGGTCACTTCAGTTTGAGCTACCGACAAGCCATAGTTTTTCTAATTTTGCCTCTTGGCATATTATTAAGTTATTGTGCCAATGTATAAGATAGGATCTCTGATCTCAGTAAAGGTGTGTTGATGTCTTCAAGTGACCGTTTCTTCTTGGCAATAATATACCATTATATTTTCAATGTCTTTTCCATGCACCACCTTTGCTGCATCAGTTATGTTACAAAAGAGTGACCTTTTCCTGCAAGGTGTGTTGCAAGGACATTTGTCTCGTTGAGTCACACGTCTTCACGTTCTCATGCAATTTTCTGTTACTTGATGCTCAGTTTCACCTAGAAGTGTTGCCTGTTTGTGATATGCGTGTAATTAGGGTGCTTTAAGTGTGACTTAATTCTAAGATAAGGATGTTTGATGATATGACTCACTTCGCAGGAGGCGTGTGCGTGCACGCTTCCACCTGGAGTGAAGCAATTTTCACTCAGGCAACTGAATATTATAGATGCGTACATACCCACAGAATACGCAGACACACGCAAGTGTTTTCCACCGAGGCTGGTCTTGATGTGACGTTGTTATTCACTGTCACTTTACGATGACAACTTTCACTACTGCATACATGCAGCAGTCAGCCACTAAGACCTTATTCTAAAGAATTCATCACATTTTTTAGCCTATAAAACTATAATGTGTTTTTTGTATTATTTGAATGACTTGATTCTGGTAGAGCAGTGGGGACAATATTTGGTAACCCATCCAAGATGAAGAAAGCTGCTCACACAATTGACTGCTGCCAGAAATTGAAATGTAGATTTTTAAATGAATCAGCCACTTAGATGGTCGTTAATGGTACACTGCCTTTCCAAAAAGAGCCACAGCTCGTTAAACAGTGTTTGTCTTGTTTCTTTGTACATATACACTGAACAAAAATATCATGTTTCATGCAACAATTTCAAAGATTTTACTGAGTTACAATTCATATTTCAATTGAAATAAATTCCTTAGACCCTAATCAATGGATTTCACATGACTGGGAATAAAGATATGCATCACCTTTTTGAAGAAAGAAGAAAAATTGGGGCGTGGATCCGAAAACCAGTCAGTATCTGGTGTGACCACCATTTGCCTCATGCAGAGCAACACATCTCCTTCGTGTAGAGGTGATCAGGCTGTTGATTGGCCTGTGGAATGTTGTCCCACACTTCTTCAATGGCTGTGTGAAGTTGTTGGATATTGGCGGGAACTGGAACGCGCCGTCCTACACGTCGATCCAGAGCATCGCAAACATGCTGAATGGGTGACATGTATGGTGAGTATGCGGTCCATGGAAGAACTGGGACATTTTCAGCTTCTGGGAATTGTGTGCAGATTAGGGTTGAATATTTTCCCAGTGTTTTACAAATGATCCATCCCGAGATTAAATCACTTTTGTCCCGTGTAACCCAGTATTGCCTGCCGAAAATGGAAATGTCATTCAAAAGCATTATGAAGCATATAAATAGGCCTACCTGAGCCTGATGAGCCATACATTAAATACATTTTATGTAATGATTATGCTGTTTTCCAATACATATATGATATACTGCAGACTACTACTGCACATTATGCACGACAGAAAAACARAAGCCCATAGGTGTAGCTAGCTATATGCTCTCTTGGGTAAATAAATGAAACTAGCTCCAGTAGGCTAATATTTTTTTAATGGGAACTGTATTACTGTATTATATGGACTGGAATTACGCACATCGTTCAAACCATGACCAAGCAGGGAGAGAACATGCAACCTACAAAGTTACAAGTATAGGCTAGCGAATTTGATTTTAATTTTGAATATAATGGGGCCTATTTGTGTTTTGTATGCTGATTTATTCYGTACAAGCACAAGGTAATGTTGCTAAGAATGTCTACTTCAGCATCATTGTGTAGCATGCATACAGCTCCATTCAGTGCATTGYAACTAATGCCTAACTTGGCTCACTCGTACTATAGAGTATCACACTTAGATACACATAACAGCAGCGCCATCTATTGGCTTGGTGACATCTCGTAACATTTTAACTCCYAGACAGGAGAACTGGGGTTAGACTGTGTTCTTATGCAAGCACCTTCAATAAGCATAAACGTTAAAGTCCATAAACAGACTACTCTAATTTACTTCCCTCTTACAAAAAAATAAATACAAAATATAACCTTTTAGATTAAACAACATCTCACAGGCGGCTCTGGTTCTGGTGTGTCTCAGAGTAAGATTTTCAGGCAGTGGGGCTGCTTCCATATCAGCAGCCTGTTCACCACCTGCCTGGTTGGCGGTTTCGTTTCATAGGCCCCAGTCATCCTCATCCATGTTTGTTTGGATGGCGATTGGGGGGGATCCTGAGTTGGTCAGACACTGGATGAATCTCTTTTCTGTTTCTGCTGTATTTTTTACCGTTCACTAGTACTTCATATGACCGGTCACTGAGTTGATCAGTGCATATGCCCAGCATCCAAGTGCTGGCTGAGTTGTTTGGGTGGAGAAGGACCCTTACGGTTTGTCCTTGGATGATGTTGTGCATGTCACAGGCATGTGTGTCTGATTTAAAATAATTAATATGTTTAAAGATAATGATTAAGTAATTCCACTCTGAAACCATATAATTGTATGAAATTTATTAGAATCATAAAACTATAATCTGATGATGTGTGTAGTTTTAGTCAGAATTAGAACAAGAACCTTTTGTTCCTTTTTAGTATGTAAGCAGGGTGCAAGTGTGAAACAAATGATAAGAGGAGCTATCGACGGACAAGCTGTACCACTGTGTTCCTTACAGGACATTGTCTCCACCCGTGGAGTGGAGAAACTGTTAGGTTTGCAGAAAATTATGAAACATGTTGCAGATTAAACAATGTATCTGTGTAGTGGAAAAACACTGACTGTCTGAGCAAGGCATAGCTTAAGATTTGAACTTGTTTCTGTGTGTTATAAAGACTGGGTTTGCATTTTTGATGTTGGAACGTTCCCGTGAATAAACATTTTGACTATTGTAAGCTGGGACTCTTGTCTGTTTCATTCAACCAGAATCTTACAAACTCTGGGTTGCAGACTGAGTAGATTAATTGAAGTTTATGAACATTGATAACAAAATTCTCATAATTTGGTCCTTCGAGCCGGATTCCAATATCTGTCCCTGTCGTCCGAAGGTAACACGCCGAAAACCGTGCACGGGCGGGTCGTTGACCCGTAAAATAAAGACCTGTCCCCTGACATTAGGGTTCCATAACAGGCTGGTATATATCTAAGATCGACAGAGACAGTGACGGAATCCAACCGACATTGCTTTCCCCAGCCTACAAGATAAGGTCAATAAATCTTTATTCACGAATTTGGGGGACTATTTTAAGACATCTTGGACTTGATATTCTAAACACCTAGAATTAATCAAGGATAGGAACTTAGGTATTCTAAACMGATTCACTGAGACGGTTTTTACTTTGTGTATTAACGATATCGATAAGGGATCAGGTCCGCGAAGACCTGAGGTACATGTGCACTACCATAAATAAAACTAGCTTAATAATTGAGGTCTGTGAGAAAAGGCTGAGAGGTTATTAACAAGGGATATAAAATAGGTGCTGTGAGAGAGGACAGTGATTTTGTGCAAATAGGATAACTTAAATGGTTAATTAACATGTGGTAAATTAACCATAGATCCGATTCAAAAGACATACCTAAATACAGTCCTAAATTGAGGCGAGGATATAAAATAGGTTTTGTGAGAGAGGACGGTAATTCTATGCGAACAAAATAACTCAAATGGTCAATTAACAAGAGTGAATTAACCATAGATTCGATTCAAAAGACAATACTGAAAGTCCAAAAGGGAAGAAAGGAAAAGGGAAGCCTAATGTAGTGGGGTGAGATACGAGATATCACAAGGAACAACAGAAAAATAGGCTGCTAACTATGGCCTTACGACCCCTGGAAAATAGCTTATAGTTGTAGACGTGTGAGACCTAATGTCCGATCGAAAGACACCTCTATAGATAAAGTTTCAAGAAAGGAAAAGCACACATAGGTTAAGAGATACACATAGATTGTGAGCATAGAGTGGGAGCACACACATAGGGAGTAGTGACATACACATCAATTGTGAGAAGAGATCACAGTTTTAAAAGCACATACACATAGATTGAGAAGAATCAGAATAACAAGGAAAGTTAATTCATTTACATTGGTAGTAAATCCTCAAAGGAGGTCCCGGAATTAACCGGGGATGAGAGGGAAATCTAGTGCCCAAAATGGAGAAAGAAGTAYGAATTTGAGAGACGTCTAGATGTAGAAACATTTGAATTAATGATAAAGTAGATACATAAGACATGTGTAGATAGTCAAGGGAAACAGCAGGTCGAGGGTTAGATACCTGGCTGTCTGAAGCCCGGAAAAGAAGGCAAGTGTAGAGAAAGGGTGAGAGAAAGTTACAAGAAGGATATCAGCAGGGGGGAAATKATGTGCGTGTGAGACCTAATAACTTCTCAAAAGTCACAATAGTAATAATTCCAAAATTCTGAGTAGGAGATAGAGAGAGTGGAAAAAGTCAAGAGAGGAAAGGAAAAGAGAAGATAAGGGGACATACAGAGAGAAAGAGAGTGGCAGAGACAACGAGAGAGAGAGAGTAAGGAGAATCATCGGTGGAGAAATGCTTGGACCTTTAAATTAGGGCTATTTTCTGGGAATTGTCTTGGATGTACGTGCCTGATTTTACGACTACAGACAATTATAAATAGGGTTATTGGCTAGGAGTCTTTGTTATTTCAATAGCTTTGGTGGTCCAGGGGTATAATTTTTGCTTACCACGCGGGAGATCCGGGTTTGTATCCCAGCCTATGCACCAATTGACTAAAATCTGTGTTTCTGATTTGTAATTCAACTATTGATATGTTTTGCCTGGAAAGGTACAGTTGTTAGTGTTTAAGATATAAACTGAACGTTTTAATAGCTTGTTTAGGTTAAATTGAAAGACTAATTMATTCTAAATAATAGCGAGGCGATTTCGATGTAATACGTTGTCTGTTGCCTAAATGGTCTGCTGGAATGACGTATTGAGAATGGAGTCGTATTTAAATGACTGAATCATAGCAGAGACATTTACCTAAATCTAATGAATTCTAAATAATGGCGGAGAGATAATTGCGATAGAGTTGTGCCCACCGAAATGTTTTTATTTTTTATTCTTGTGGATTGACTGATGTAGGTTATAAATTTGGCGAATTACATGTTACTTTTAAGTCTTGGACATTTCGTAAGTGTGAAGCCGAAAGAGAAGAGGAAGTTGAAAAATGTGTTTTAATGTTACGAAAGAGGTAAGGCAGAACGTTGTTTGAGTAGGGGTTATATTTTCGCCTACTGGTAAGAATAGGTGAGTTAATTGTGCTCGCTGGGCTATATATTTGGCTGTAAGGGRTTCAGGTCTGAATAGTTGAATGGTAAAAAGTTTTGTGATAGTTTCTGGTTATTGATTCTTGGTTTGATTGTTTAGGTAACACCAGTGAAATTGAGCAGGAAGTTAATGTATTCTAACATTATAATCTGTTTCCATTACGTGGAACAATCTCAGGTCAGTAAAGTGGATTGCAGGTTGAGTTAATTTTATTTTACAGGGACAGTGCACATTAATCACAGTTGTGTGTGTCTAATGGCAGGGCGTTCCTATCAAGCACTTTGAGAGACTGTTTGCAGACAGACTCAATGGGTTTTAATGTTGTAAAGCAAGCTTGGGCCAAACTAGTCAAGTAGTATTTTAAGTAGGGGAGTATCATAGATTTGAAGTACAGTTTGTTACCTCTGTAGTCAAACAATTTCATATGTTTTGGAAGTTATCTAGGTTGAATTTGGTTATTTGAGTTACCTTTTTCAATTAGCTTTTTAAAAGGGAGGTTGGAATCAAGTATGATGCCGTGGTACTTAAAACGGATGGAGCTTTTCCCCTGATACATAGACATCTGTCTCAGGGCATAGATACACCTGGAGCTTTCCCCTGATACATAGACATCTGTCTCGGGCATCAGATCCACCTGGAGCTTTTCCCCTGATACATAGACATCTGTCTCAGGGGCATCAGATACCACTGGAGCTTTTCCCCTGATACATAGACATCTGTCTCAGGGCATCAGATACCACCTGGAGCTTTTCCCCTGATACATAGACATCTGTCTCAGGCATCAGATACCACCTGGAGCTTTCCCCTGATACATAGACATCTGTCTCAGGGCATCAGATACCACCTGGAGCTTTTCCCCTGATACATAGACATCTGTCTCAGGGGCATCAGATACCACCTGGAGCTTTTCCCCTGATACATAGACATCTGTCTCAGGGGCATCAGATACACCTGGAGCTTTTCCCTGATACATAGACATCTGTCTCAGGGCATCAGATACCACCTGGAGCTTTTCCCCTGATACATAGACATCTGTCTCAGGGCATCAGATCACCTGGACTTTTCCCTGATACATAGACATCTGTCTCAGGGCATCAATACCACCTGGAGCTTTTCCCCTGATACATAGACATCTGTCTCAGGGCATCAGATACCACCTGGAGCTTCCCCCTGATACATAGACATCTGTCTCAGGGCATCAGATACCACCTGGAGCTTTTCCCCTGATACATAGACATCTGTCTCAGGGCATCAGATACCACCTGGAGCTTTTCCCCTGATACATAGCACTTGTCTCAGGGGCATCAGATACCCCTGGAGCTTTTCCCTGATACATAGACATCTGTCTCAGGGATCAGATACCACCTGGAGCTTTTCCCCTGATACATAGACATCTGTCTCAGGGCATCAGATACAACCTGGAGCTTTTCCCTGATACATAGACATCTGTCTCAGGGGCATCAGATACCACCTGGAGCTTTTCCCCTGATACATAGACATCTGTCTCAGGGGCATCAGATACCACCTGGAGCTTTTCCCCTGATACATAGACATCTGTCTCAGGGCATCAGATACCACCTGGAGCTTTTCCCCTGATACATAGACATCTGTCTCAGGGATCAGATACCACCTGGAGCTTTTCCCTGATACATAGACATCTGTCTCAGGGCATCAGATACCACCTGGAGCTTTTCCCCTGATACATAGACATCTGTCTCAGGGGCATCAGATCCCACCCTGGAGCTTTTCCCCTGATACATAGACATCTGTCTCAGGGGCATCAGTTGTTTTCTTTGTAGTGAGTTCTTGTGTAGCTTGTTGCTTACTATTTGATCACTGTATCATCTGCATACATTGGAACTTCAGACTCTGTAAAGACAGGAGTGCCACGATATCTTAAAGGAGATTTCCATTTTTCCTAGAGCCACGATATCTTAAAGGGGTACACACACACATGGAATTTTAGAAGTTTTGTTYTCTGAGTTTTAATTAAACACRTGCATTTTTTTGATAAAGGAATGTTCTGGGAACCTGGGATACATGTAGAAAATGTTTGACGGCTTTTCTTTAATTTGTCTAATATAGTAAGAAATGACTTTTGACCTCTATCATGGCTTTCCTGTGTGGTCTGATCAGCCTCATGGGAGGGCCATTTGGGTAATGAATTTAACTTCTACTTGGTCACAATCCCGGATCCGGGAGCATCCTCATCAGTAAAAAAGCTGACTAGCATAGCCTAGCATAGCGCCACAAGTAAATACTAGCATATAAATATCATGAAATCACAAGTCCAAGACACCAAATGAAAGATACACATCTTGTGAATCCAGCCATCATTTCCGAATTTTAAAATGTTTTACAGCGAAAACACAATATGTATTTCTATTAGCTAACCACAATAGCAAAAGACTCAACCGCATATTTTCACAATTTTTTTACCGCATAGGTAGCTATCACAAATTCGACCAAATAAAGATATAATTAGTCACTAACCAAGAAACAACTTCATCAGATGACAGTCTTATAACAGATTTATTGTATAGCATATGTTTTGTTCGAAAAATGTGCATATTTCAGGTATAAATCATAGTTTTACATTGCAGCYACMATCACAARTMTCACCAAAGCAGCTAGAATAACTACAGARASCAACGTGAAATACCTAAATACTCATCATAAAACATTTATGAAAAATACAYGGTGTACAGCAAATGAAAGACAAACATCTTGTGAATCCAGCCAATATTTCAGATTTTTTAAGTGTTTTACAGCGAAAACACAATATAGCATTATATTAGCTTACTATAATAGCCAACCACACAACCGCATTCATTTACCGCAAAGGTAGCGATAGCGAAAAAAACAGCAAAAGATATAAATTTATTCACTAACCTTGACAAACCTCATCAGATGACAGTCCTATAACATCATATTACACAATACATATATGTTTTGTTCGAAAATGTGCATATTTAGCGGTACAAATCGTGGTTTTACAATGTGAATACGTAGTCAAAATGCACAAAATAGTCCGGAGAAATCTTGGAGAGTAACCTAATCTAATCAAATAACTCATCATAAACTTTACAAAAAAATATATGTTGTACAGCAAATGAAAGATACACTAGTTCTTAATGCAACCGCTGTGTTAGAGTTTTAAAAATAACTTTAGTACAACATACAGCTTACGTTATAGCGAGACAGCGCCCAAAATCACGGCGGAAAATATGACTAAACATTTTCAACAGAAATACGAAATAACATCATAAATGGTTCCTACTTTTGATGAGCTTCCATCAGAATGTTGTACAAGKWGTCCTTTGTCCAGWATAATCGTTGTTTGGTTGTAGAATGTCCTCTTCTCCTGTCGAATTAGCAACCAAAGCTAGCCATGTGGCGCAAACGTGCCCAACTTCACATAACGCAAAGAAAAGAAAATGCCGAAAATCGCAATAAACGTTCAATAAACTGATATAACTCGGTTTAAAATAACTACTTTATGATGTTTTTAACACATATATCAAATAAAATCAGAGCCGGAGATATCTAACGTCTATACCGAAAGCTTTTCAGAACGCAATCTGGGGTCCCTTCTCGCGCCTTCCAAGACAATGAAAATTCTGGTCACGTCATTCCAAAAGCTCTTGTTCGGCCTTAGATCAAGTTAGACACCCCATTCCACCTCTCACTGCCTTTTGACATCTAGTGGAAGGCGTATGCAGTGCATGTAGATCCATAGATTTCAGGCAAATTAATAGGAAGGCCCTGGAACAGAGCCTCGATTTCAGATTTTTCACTTCCTAACAGGAAGTTTGCTGCAAAATGAGTTCTGTTTTACTCACAGATATAATTCAAACGGTTTTAGAAACTAGAGAGTGTTTTCTATGCAATAGTAATAATAATATGCATATTGTACGAGCAAGAATTGAGTACGAGGCAGTTTATTTGGGCACGATTTTTTACAAAGTGAAAATAGCGCCCTGTTGGGAAAAGGTTTTAAGGTCATTTGTAATACTGATTTTAAGGTAATTTGTGTAATTGATAATTATGATGGAGTTTATAGTTCTTTGACATATTTGTAATTTGAACCAATGAGAAGAAAGATAGGGCATAACCTTTGACTAAGGGTAGACTTCCTTAAGTCTCTCTTCCTATGACCATAAGAGTACAATATTTTTTCTTTGTGGAGTTTTTCAGAGTAGTGATTTTGATTTGATTATGTCATTTGAAATTGTATTTAATCTTTTGACCCGTAGTAGTATTTTTATACATTACCTAGCTAAGKTTTATTCTCCCTTAGGTAGTCAGCTGGTGTTGTATGCAGTGTAAGAAATTTAACACAACAAGACTGTGAAATTGATATAATAGTATTATTATAGGTTGTGTTGAATACGGTTATAAAGTTAGCAAGAATAAGTTTAATAATGGTAGACTTATGTTAAGTATTTAGGACATATTCTAAGCCAACAGGACAGGATATATGACATCTGTGGTGATTCAGGATCATTGAGGGTATCGAGATAAACTTTATCAACTAGGTAATAATCTTAGAGATTACTACCATAGACATGTTGATTTTTCAAAAAATCCATGAGTGCAGACAGGGAGACAGTGAGACATTTAGAGGTCCTGGATGGCAGGAAGCTTGGCCCCAGTGATGTACTGGGCCGTACGCACTACCCTCTGTAGCACCTTATGGTCAGATGCCGAGCAGTTACCATACCAGGAGGTGATGCAACCGGTCAGGATGCTCTTGATGGTGCAGTTGTAGAACTTTTTGAGGATCTGGTGACGCATGCCAAATCTTTTCAGTCTCCTGAGGGGGAAAAGGTGTAATGTCTAACTTGGCTCACTTGCACTATAGAGTATAACACTCAGATACACATAACAGCAGCGCCATCTATTGGCTTGGCGACATCTCGTAACAATTTGGATAATTAGTAGGCTGACACCTATATACCTTTCATAATATGTCACCTAATGTTATTAGCCGACCTCATCTGCCTCTCTGCTGTTGCTTCATTCCTTCCTCGCTTTCAACAGTTAAATTAAATATGTTCTGTTGTCCTTATCTTCATCATTCTGACATCCTTGAATAATATAGGACTAGAATTAGATGCAAAATGCTTTCAGTTCTCTTCATGAAGATTGAGTGGTTATGGGTCTGAATATGTAACTGCTATAGCCTACCGCCATTGTGCGTTTGCTCTTCTTTCAAACTACACGTGTTCTATTGGCTGCTGTACTTAACATTCAGCAAACGAGCTTGCATCCCTCTTCGAATAGTCTATTGTTATAAGAAATGCAAACAAATAAATAATATCCAGCAAGCTATTCTAGTCTATATTTTCCTGCATGGGACTCCAAGAGCTAAGGAGCATTTTTTATTTTTTTAGGAGAGGCCAGCTGAGCACAGGTAGGTGCATATTGCGCAAGAGACAGAGGCTATAAGTTAGAAGYRTATTATGCATAACCCATCATTAATCCTGAGTGGCGTTGGATCCCGGCTGTATCACAACCGGCCGTGATCGGGAGTCCCATAGGGCGGCGCACAATTGGCCCAGCGTCGGCCAGGTTAGGGGAGGGTTTGGCCGGGGTAGGCCGTCATTATAAATAAGAATTTGTTCTTAACTGACATGCCTACTTAAATAAAGGTTAAATACATGTTTTTGATATATCACAGTGGTGTAGAGTACTTAAGTAGTACTTTAAAGTATTTTTACTTAAGTAGTTTTTGGGGGTATTTGAACTTTACTATTTATATTTTTGCCAACTTTTACTTCACTATATTCCTAAAGAAAATAATGTACTTTTTATTCCATACATTTTCCCTGACACCCAAAAGTACTCTTTACATTTTGACAGGAAAATGGTCGAAATCACACACTCAAATGAACATCCCTGGTCATCCCTACTGCCTCTGATCTGGCGGACTCACTAAACACAAATGCTTCGTTTGTAAATTATGTGTGAGTGTTGGAGTGTGCCCCTGGCTATCCGTCAGAAAATTGTCCCTCCTGGTTTGCCTAATATACAGAATTTGAAATGGTTTATACTTTTACTTTTGATACTTAAGTACATTTAAAACCAAATACTTTTAGACCTTAACTCAAGTAGTATTTTACTGGGTGAATTTCACTTTTACTTGAGTCATTTTCTATTAAGTTATCCTTACTTTTACTTAAGTATGACAATTGAGTACTTTTTCCACTACTGTTGGTGTTAGATCGAGATACATGGTAGTCATTGTGATACACATAGCACATTATACACCTTATTACACGACATTAGAAAGGCTCATACATGCTTTTAACAAGTTATAAAGAATTATACCTAGAGGCAAGTAAAGTGTTACCAAAATGTGAACGTATGTAACAGTGAATAGGTAATTGTAAGGATTAAATATATTACGTTTGACAGTTTATCCAGATTGCACATGGTTTTATCTACAAGTAATTTGCCTCTGGTAAAACTGATGCAGGGTGCCTGACCCAACATAAGTATACTGAACAAAAATATAAATGCAACATGCAAAGTGCCATGAGCTGAAAAAAAGAATCTACATTTTCCATATGCACAAAAGCTTATTTCTCTCAAATGTTGTGCACACATTTGTTTACATTCCTGTTAGTGAGCATTTCTACTTTGCCAAGATAATACATCAACCTGACAGGTGTGACATATCAAGAAGCTGATTGAACAGCATGATCATTGCAATTGGCATGCTGACTGCAGGAATGTCCACCAGAGCTTTTGACAGATAATTGAATGTTTGTTTTTCTACATAACATAATTTTAGAGAATTTGGCAGTATGTCCAACCGGCCTCACATCCGCAGACCACGTGTAACCACGTCAGCCCAGGACCTCCACATCTAGCTTCTTCACCTGCGGGATCGTCTGAGACCAGCCACCCGGACAGTTGAAACTATGGGATTGCACAACTGAAGAATGTCTGCACAAACTGTCAGAAACCGCCTCAGGGAAGCTCATCTGCATGCTTGCTGTCCTCACCAAGGTCTTGACCTAACTGCAGTTCGGCATCATAACCGACTTCAGTGGGCAAATGCTCACCTTCGATGGCCACTGGTACGCTGGAGAAGTGTGCCCTGTGGCAGACAGAGTGTATGACGTCATGTGGGCGAGAGGTTTGCTAATGTCAACCTTGTGAACAGAGTGCCCCGTGGTGGGGTTATGGTATGGGCAGGCATAAGCTACGGACAACGAACACAATTGCATTTTATCGATTGCAATTTGAATGCACAGAGATACCGTGATAAGATCCTGAGACCCATTGACCTGCCATTCATCAGCCGCCATCAACTCATGTTTCTGCATGATAATGCACGGACCCATGTCGCTCGGATCTGTACTAGGAATGAATGGCGGGAACCCAGTTATCGAGATTTCCCGTCCAAAACCACCCCATTTTCCCAGGATAAATAACTGAGAGAAACCGGTAAATKATGATAAATTATTTACACCGTATATTAACAGCATGGTGTGAAATAGAACTGTTAAATGATATGTGATGTCTAAATCTGGCTACTCTATGGGCTCTGCATGATGAGTCATCACCGCTCAGGGTGGGAACAGATAGCCCATCTCAGTATGGAGCGCAGTTCACAATGCATGTAGACCATCATGGTAACTTTTTTTTCTTGTGACAGGTAGGCCAACATTTGCTGCAGCGTAGTCTATGCTACAGTAAAATAAATATAATTTTCCCATCTCCGTCTGGCTTTCGGGGGTCACCTTATTTACATTATTATTATTATTTTTAAATTCCAGCTGCAGAGTTTTAAAACAGCCTATCACTTGAATATCGTTGCTTTATATCAGTGGACGTGTAAGCACTCAGTCTTTCTCTCTCGATCAATTCCATTCAAAWTGCATCCAAAATAGATAATCCTGTTCTAAATTCAGCGGTGGAAAAAGTATTAAATTGTCATACTTAAGTAAAAGTAAAGATACCTTAATAGAAAATGACTCAAAAGTGAAAGTCACCCAGTAAAATACTACTTGAGTTAAAGTATTTGGTTTTAAATGTACTTAAGTATCAAAAGTAAATGGAACTTCTAAAATGTACTTAAGTATCAAAAGTTAAATAAAGTAAAAGTATAAATCATTTCAAATTCTGTATATTAAGCAAACCAGACGGGACAAATGTCTTTATTTTTTTATTGATGGACAGCCAGGGGCACACTCCAACACTCAGAAATAATTTACAAATGAAGCATTTAGTGAAGTAAATGTAGTGAAGTAAAAGTAAAAGTTGGCAAAAATATAAATAGTAAAGTACAGATAACCCCAAAAAACGACTTAAGTAGTACTTTAAAGTATTTTTACTTAAGTACTTTACACCACTGAACACCATTGACCTTTAACGATTACAAAGCGGAAGGTATTCTAGCAGTTAAGAGTGAAAGGTTGCTGGTTTGAATCCCCGAGCCGGCTAGCTGAAAATATGTCGATGTGTCCTTGAGCAAGGAACCTAACCCTTAATGCTTGTGTAAGTCACTCTGGATAAGAGCGTCTGCTAAATGACAAGAAATTATAAATCCATACCCCAATGTCAGATTGATCACGCACACACACACATTCAGGCAGGCGCGCACACACACATTTGTTCACCTGCACACACACAAACACACCGGCATGTATGCACCTCGACACCTCCTTGGCCACTGTGATCACCAAAGTGGGGAAGCCTGCCAAAATGTATTTCTGAATAGGAGAGGCCCTGAAGGTTAAGTCCTCCCTGACCTCCTTTAGTCTACCTTTCTTTGTTGTTTATTTTATTTGTGTAATTTTTTACCCCCTTTTATCGTGATTACGATCTTGTCTCATCGCTGCAACTCCCCAACGGGCTCGGGAAAGGCATAGGTCGAGTCATGGGGCGGCAGGTAGCCTAGTGGTTAGAGCATAACCGAAAAGTTTCAAGATCGAATCCCCGAGCTGACAAGGTAAAAATCGGTCGTTCTGCCCCTGAACAAGGCAGTTAACCCACTGTTCCTAGGCCGTCATTGAAAATAAGAATTTGTTCTTAACTGACTTGCCTAGTTAAATAAAGGTAAACATATATATWTTTTTTTAAATGTGTCCCCCGAAACATGACCCATCAARCCACGCTGCTTAACCACGAAACACTGTTCAACTGACGACCGAGGTCAGCCTGTAGGCGCCCGGCCCACCACAAGGAGTCGCTAGAGCGTGATGAGCCAAGTAGAGCCTCCCCCCGCCAAACCTTCGCCTAACCCGGACGACACTGGGCCAATTGTGCACCGCCCTATGGGACTCCCGGTCATGGCCGGTTGTGACAAAGCCTGCGATTGAACCCCAGGATGTAGTGACGCCGCAACACTGCGTTGCAGTGCTGAAGACCGCTGCGCCCCTCAGGAGACCCTAGTCTTCCTTTCAAAGCAGATTGAACATGGGGGCCTTATGGCATACAGCCTACCCACAGCCCCAGAAGATGTATCTGCTTGGACTGTTCATCACTATGTGGTGTGGTAACTCAATCTCAATTTGTCTTTCTGCAATTCTTGTCCAATGTGTTTTGAGAAGGAGACAAGGATGTGAACAAACCCGAATTGAGCTAGAGATAAGGGCTCATGCAGCGCTCAAAACAACTGGAAACTCGGAACTCAGAAATCTCTGACTTCCGACTTCAGTGCATTCAAAACTGGGAACTTGGGGAAAAAACAACATTTTTTAATGGTCATCCAACTTGGAATTCCAAGTCGGAAAATCTTTCCAAAGCTCCAACTTTCCTACCTGAAGATCACTGATGTCATGATTTGACCTCGAGTTCCCAGTTGTCTTGAAAGCACCATTATCCCTCCCGCTCACCAGTCAATGAGAACATTGATGTCATCTCCACCCTACGGGAAACGCATGGGGATTCGCCAGCTGATATCCACTGGGCCATGCCCACTCAGGGGACTGAGGCAAAGCAAGAGCCCTATTTCTGCCCAAAATCTGTCTGCATTAAGAAGATCCTTAATTATTATTAAGCAGGTGTGGAGTTTTTGTATGGGGGGCAACATTAATTGCTACTTTGATACGTGAGGCTAATTTGATCTAATAGAAGTTAAGTAATGCTTAAATTGTTACGAGTGTACTGATATAAGTGTGATGCACGTGATATCCCGGCAACTTTGAGAAAAAACACTTTACATTAGTTGTCCCCTGTTAAAATTCGAGATGGTCTAAGCACACTCATGAGGCTAGCATAGCGTCTTACTATCTATTATACAGGCGGTTGAGGTCAACACCCCACATGGAATATTTTTAACAGGTATTCTAAATAACAAGATGTATCCACTAATCCGAAGAGAGGAATAGGCGGGAGCTTGACACCCGCCGTTCCACTCTGTGGACAACGAATCCCATTGTTAGGGGAGACATAGGTAACTCGTCCTTATATCCAAATCTCTGACTGAGCTGTCACTCAGACAGGATGTCACAGCAACAGTGACATGAGACTGCGTGATTACTCCAGGGTCCAGAGGAAAGATTCATCAATCTTTAGGGCGTATTGATCCTGAGTGTGATCAATCTGACATTGGGGTATGGATTTATAATTTGCGTGCATTTGGTTATAAGAAGGAGGCTGTATTGTCAGGCCAGCTCAGCCTTGGATACTCTTATCGTCACACCTTGGCACAACAAATTAACAATGTGCGTGTTCATCCCTGCGTGTGTGTTTGGGGGTATAATTAAGCAGCCGGACATATTGGTGGAGTCAGCTTCCTCCGTGAGCGATTTCTGTTGCGTTGTTACACATTGAGTCCTTTACAAAAAAAGATTTTTACTGCAGTTTTGGACCTGCAGTAAAAGTGCAGTAACTGCAGTCGACTGTGGTATTTTGGACTCAGTAATTGCAGTTATACTGCACTCTAACTGCAGTTACACTGCAGAATTACAGCAGTAAAAAAAACGGGTTAATCGGCTTAAACAGTGCTTTGGCTGTCTAATGAAATTCTCCCATTCAATTGATGTCTCCTCGCTGCTTAGTCATGTGACAGGGGTCAGGAGGACTCCATTGTGGTGCTGCTGGAGTTGGTGCTGTGATTGATTGGCTGTTTATCACCCTCGGTATTTAGCTGCCACACTCTGAAGGAGGGAAAGAAATGCGTTCCTGTATAGAGAGGGCAAGCCTGTCCCCTCTCTCCCATCTCAAATGTTTTGGAGCTTAGCTGTAGATAAAGGAGTGGTAATACATGCATGTCTAGAATCTCATGAATTACTGGGGGAGACCAGGCACAGGTTAGGTTATTTAATCTACCTGGAGCGCCTTGTTTCATTCTGCTCCCCTCCCACCGAGCTGTGATCAATACTCCGATGGTCCGATGCTAATGTCGACTCGTTTGAGAATCCGTCCCGAGAAAAAGAGGCCCGGGAGAATAACAAAGCCAAAGCCTGACCGGAATTAAAAATCACTATTTTGATAGTTTGTCCACATTCTCCACAACCCCCCTGCAGGCCAGACATTAAAGTAGTAATTTGAAACATTCAAGACAGAGGATCTCCTGCTGACCGGTTTAGCACATCTGACAATGTCCTGCTGGCGCCAGAAAAGGCAGCCGATCCAGCGGTGCAAATAATCCTCTAGGTTAATGTTGAAGGTTAAAGCTGCCTCTCAGGCACCACCACCCACTAGCGGTTCTGGGGGGGGGGGGGGCAGTGCCCCTGTGACAACAATTTTGTGGCCCCCCTAAATGTGGAGTATGAAATAATTTTTACATAGCACATTTTTGCTATCGTTCTTTTTTTACATTCGTTATTAGACAGTGGCAACGCGGAACATGGTCTTTTGCCTGCTAATGCCTGCAATGCAGTGAAGAAAACGAAATGACAACAATAACGTCTAATGTAACTGGCCCCTCTAACAGTACAACTGGCCCCAGCTTGGCCCCCCCAGTTGAAATGGTCTAGAACCGCCACTGCCACCACCACCTAAAGTTCAACTCTTTGGCTCAAAAGGAAATGATCCCGGTCAAGGGTTGTGATAATCCCATACTAAAGCCGTCTCACATGTATTCGGGAGTGAGAAGGGAAGGCCTGTTAGAGAGGGTGGAAGGCCTACAGTGCATGTAGATGCATTGACATTTTCACTCATGCCATGCCCTGGTTGTATTGTTAGGGGTTAATAAATATTGAGAGTTCTATTCTCGCACATATCCATATTATATAGGCCTATTCATCTTATTTCCTCTCATGTGTTGTACATTGAGATATGGTCAAGGGGAATAGGGAAGCTTTTAGCATGGTCTTGTTGATAAATGCTTGCTTTTATCTTATTTTTGTTGTTGGACTCTCTCTTATGGACATCTATCCACTGGCTGTACTGGTAGAAGAAGCCTATCACGCCATCTGTATTGCCTTTTGTGCCACTAAGTCTCATTCTAAGTCTTTCTCCAGAACTGCATGTTTGAGCAATTGCCAAGCGTATTTCGGTATCAGTCGAACTTATCACAAATATAGCACATTTTTTTCATAGCACCAGCATGAGATCCATCCCGGTTCTTTTTGACACGTCTTATTTACGTAATTGCTGATCTGGAATGGAGGTTTAAATCTCTGCCTGTTTGAAAAGATACTCACTGATACTTTAGCTCCTCCACTGCCGGCCTGCCCGCCAGCAGCCAAGATGCTGTGGTCTGATTACAAATACTCTCAATGTGAATTCAATCCCCGGGAGAGGGAAAGTGCCTGTTTACTCCGGTTAACCCCTAATAAAGTCCGGGCCAAGTGATTGACACCTCCTCCAGAGGACTTATGGTGGAAATGAAGAAACAAGAGGAGGGGAGAGAGGTTGAATTCCCTCATCTCTCAGAGGTTTGTGTCAGTAATCAGAGGGTCACAGAATCAGTTCCTCTGTGGTGTTTTAATGATAGAGCTCACTACAGAYCCTATTTGTTCAGGGTTCAAGAGGGATTGCAGGTACAATCATTCGATCTTGTTTTACATACTGTGTGAAGGATAGACACATTGGCTTATGGGTAGTAATGCGGGCTACAACCAGATCCTAACCCATAGCCAATCTGGGAACTTCTGACTCACTCACCTCAGGTTTGTTTCCACAGATGAGCTTTCAAATAACAAAATGGTTGCACCCCAGGGCATGTGGGGGGGACATGTCCCCCGTCCTCAGTGTAAGTTGCCTCGATGGTTGCACCATAACACTGATTTCCCCTCTCACCCTGTCCCCTACTACTCCCACCCTCTCTTGTTGGCAAATTTGAGCAGAGGCAGATCCCCAGTGCAGTAAAGGTAATTCAAACCTAGACAGCTTACTCCACCTAATGGTGTAATTGTTTTAAGAATTGTCACATATCATTTGCATCTCGATGGCGGGGCTGCGATAATAACATGGGAAAGCACTCAGTCTCCTGCTCCAAAACACATTCCCCTTCTTTCTTTCTCTCTCTCTTGCTCACTCTCCATCTCCCCCTGGATGCTGGAGGAGTGCCAGAGCCATTAGCCAGCTGTCTGTCTGTAGGAGGACAGGAATCTATACTTGTAGTTGATGCAAATGGAATACCACCACAGTATCAGAAACAGCAGCAGTGCATTGGGACTCTGGAGACAACACAGTGCCTGTGCGGTCAAGTCTGATTCATGCCTAATGAATATTTACCAGCCGGTCCATCCTTATACCTTGCTACCCAGGCCCAGGCTCCAGCACRCAGAAGGTAAGGGATGTATTGCACCACTGGGTGACTGTGAGTTGTAAATCACTCTCCCGACATACAGAATGCTGTCAGGTGAAGCCCCAAGCCTAATTTTCCCCGTGTGTGGTRGCAGTGTGCTCTCTGATTGGTGCAGAGGGCCCAAGAGCATCACCCAAGGGGGAACTTTGTGCTAAGGAGGTTCACAGGGTTGGTGTCTGGTTGGTTGCTCGGTTACTCATAAAGCAGGCTCCAGGTGTTTGAATGGAGAGCCCGGTTATCATGCAGTTCCATGGGCCATGGTGGTCATTGGCCTACGTGTGTGCGCTGGAGCCTGCACTGAAACATTGACTACGCTCTGATGCGTACTGTATGCGTAGCTCAGTCAGAATACCCTGGTGGTGAAATTGAGTGTAACAGTTATGCTCAGTCTGAATCAGCTTTGAAATCATGTTTTATGTACACAGAAATTGTATTGATCAGGGCTTCCCAAAAATGATGTTGTAAGGGATACAGTATGAAGATGAATATGGCCACCAGCCATGTGCATTTTACCTTGTAAGTGCACATTTAAAAGCATTGCATAGCATTGCAAGTTAAGACCATGTTTATCCATTGTTCTCTCTCATATGTTTGGTCTTCACAAGAGAATGTCACGTGTTGTTTTGCCATTGTTCTCTCTCATGTCTGGTCTTCACAAGAGATTGTCATGGTTGTTTTATAGGGTTATCTTTCATTTATTTGGCGTGGAGTTGTGTGGAGTTGGGTTAATAAACCGTGAATTCGTAAACGCAATCCTCTGTCTGGACAATTGTTCCTTCATGATCTAGCCAGGTCACTACAATACATTTCATAAGGAGAGTTACAGTGGGGCAAAAAAGTATTTAGTCAGCCACCAATTGTGCAAGTTCTCCCACTTAAAAAGATGAGAGAGGCCTGTAATTTTCATCATAGGTACACTTCAACTATGACAGACAAAATGAATTTATGAATGAATTTATTTGCAAATTATGGTGGAAAATAAGTATTTGGTCACCTACAAACAAGCAAGATTTCTGGCTCTCACAGACCTGTCCTCCACTCGTTACCTGTATTAATGGCACCTGTTTGAACTTGCTATCAGTATAAAAGACACCTGTCCACAACCTCAAACAGTCACACTCCAAACTCCACTATGGCCAAGACCAAAGAGCTGTCACCAGAAACAAAATTGTAGACCTGTACCAGGCTGGGAAGACTGAATCTGCAACAGGATTTGACAGACTTGTACACTYATTTTCTTACAGCTCCCAATCAATTGAACTATGTGGAAAAGTCATTGTCATCTACATCACCACCTAGACAATCTTCTACAACTACTACCACATTCACCACCTCAAGACAGTCCGTCATAACTGGCCTTCCCAGTTATGACACATTGCGGACTGAGAAATTGTGTTGTCTGAATATGATGGAGTCTCGCTACTCTTTCCACTCTAGTGAACGCACGGGTGAGTGGTATGGTTTATAAACTGTCACCTGTAACGTGAAATTCTTTTTAGGAACATGTTATGTTTGTTTTCATATTCTCTCTCTGTTCACACACAGGCTAGAAACAGAAATAAGTGTTTGATTTCAATCTTTTTTTTACTCTTAGGTGTGCTGTTCTCAGCGATGTTCCCAGACAGTGCAATAGTCAAGACCTTCTCATGAGTGGCAACAAAGTCCAGCTATGTGTGCATTGGCTCCTCATTTCAAGCACATGTTGTCTAAAAAAACTGTYTGCTGGGGAGGAGGACTATGTACTTATCTTCGATGAGAGCCTTAACAGAAATACACAGTCAAAACAGTGTGACTTTCACTTACGTCTATGGGATGAGGACAAAGTTGTGATGAGATTTTATGATTCTAAATTTATGGGACATGCGACTGGGTTGGACCTTAAAGCGATCTATGAGAAGAGCACCGAAKATCTACCAAAGAAAAACATGGTTCAGTTCTCCATGGATGGACCAAATGTAAATTGGTAATTTTACTCAAAGGTTGAGAAGTCCCTCCTAGATTTTGATTTACACCTTATAAACATTGGCAGTTGCGGTTTCCATATTGTACATGTGTAACAGTATAGCTTCCGTCCCTCTCCTCGCCCCGAACCAGGGACCCTCTGCACACATCAACAACAGTCACCCTCGAAGCATCGTTACCCATCGCGCCACAAAAGCCGCGGCCCTTGCAGAGCAAGGGGAACAACTACTTCAGGTCTCAGAGCGAGTGACRTCACCGATTGAAACGCTATTAGCGCGCACCACCGCTAACTAGCTWGCCATTTCACATCGGTTACACATGGAGTATTTCAGAAGGGAGTGGAAGAAACGGAGTGGTAAGTTGACAGTGTATGGCATGCTATGTACCAACTTCTGAAGGATACTCCAGCCCGGAGTGAGGACTACTTTAACATCATTGGATCATCAGATCCCTCAATGCCACTTAAGTTCTGCTTGAAAGAGCTTCAGAKTTTTTACCCCATRTGGCAACATATGTTGGCTGTAGAGATGAGATGTCCAAATCCAGGCACAAAGTCCTTTGAGGTGATTCAGGAGGCCATTAAGGACCCTTTCATGACAGCAAAACTGAATTTCATCTTGTCAGTGAGCAAAGAAGTGACACCATTTCTCACACTCTACCAGACCAATAAGCCCATGGTGCCATTTCTCTCTACAGACTTGTTCAAGCTGCTGAAGAGCTTGATGAGCAGATTCATTAAGCCAGACCTCATGAAAGAACCGAARACCCCTCAAAACGTATTGATGTCGAGGTGAGCCAGTCATCCAATTGTACGCAAGGAAGAAAATTGGACAGGAAACATTGATGGACTTAAAATCGCTTGCAAGAAGTGTATGCTCACAACTGTTAACAAACTCATTGAGAAATCCCCATTGAAGTACTCTCTGGTCTCGCATCTTTCTTTCTTGGATCCAAGGGAAATGGCAGGCACAAATGGAAAGATGCTGTGTACAGAAACATTTATGAAGGCCCTGACCTACCTTGTAAATAGTCATYGGGTGAAGGAGGAAGATTGTGATGACATCATTCGACAATACTCACATTTTATTGATGACATTGTCCAGGCCCAACACTCAAGAGTTCGTAAACTTTGATCCTGTCCAAGAACGCGTGGACACATTTTTACATGAGTATATGTCAAAGGACAAAGAGCTCAGAAATCTATGAAGACTTTGCCGCCAACTCCTCTTAATGTCACACGGGCAAGCCTCAGTAGAGCGTGGATTCTCCATCAATCGGCAGATTGACGGGGAGAACTTGAAGGAAGATTCATACGAAGCACAGAGATGTATAGTTGACCACAAGAGCTGTGGGTGGCATGCATAATGTGTGCATTGACAGACTGCTGCTGATGTCAGTGGAATCTGCAAGGCATAGCTATGAGACACATCAAGAAGGACAGAGAAGAATGGATGAGCAAAAAGAAAAGACCTTATAGATGAACTTAAAGGGAGGAAAAGAAGACTGACAGATGACATAAATGCTCTCGAGACCTCAGCAGACAAATTTGCACTCAAAGCAGAGAGCACAGGCAACCTCACTCTTATTGCAAGTCCAATAACCTGGGAAAGGGTGCTAAAGATAAGAGCACAAATCGCTGAAATATCAACACTACTCAATGAAAAGCAAATGTAGGGGCATAGCAGCAAAAATCAAGGGTTGTGCTTTTAACAGTTTGAGAAAGGGCAAAACACTACTCAATGAGTAAGTAATTTTTTTTTAAATACCAAAAAGGTCAACAACCCAGAACACAGTGGTTGGGGAAATGTTTTATTTATTTTTGATCCAATTAATTTTCATCTAATCTTTTATTGTTGTAAAACATTTTTTTATGGTCATGTGTTTTTTGTTTTTATCTATTGATTTGGTCATTGATTTGGTCAAAAAAAAGGTCATGTTTTTGCTCTGCGACATGTTTTGTGGTGTTAAGCTGGTGCTAATGAAATAAACGAGGTGTTACTTAGCTCTTCAACTCATTAATAAGTCTGTCTATCGCTCAACTTACACAATATATTGTTTTGTTGTGTTAGAGAAGGCAAGAGACCACGTAGTCTGCCATCACTAACACAGCACAATTGAGAAGTGTTCACACATTCAAGCCTCTCTCTTTTTAATTGTTGTCTGTGAGCTTCTGTAAAGCCTGCTAGTTCTCATTATAAAACTTCCTGTGTTGTGACGGTAATTAACCTTGATCTGTGTCTCAAACTATGCCGTGTTGGGTCCTTGAATTGGGCCTGGAAAGTCCTTTTAAAGTCCTTGAATTTGATGTTTAAGAACGTGTGGTAACCCTGTATGTAATTCTAGGTTAATTACGGGGTTGTAATGTTATGAGAACTTCAGAGCAGAGACGCAGGGCGATGACAACAGAAAACCTTTGCTTTGTCAAGACACAACACAAAGATTCAGAAGCAAGCCCACTTTTTGATATTCGTAAACTTACTGCACTACCCTGATTTTATCAAATGGTATTAGATTCTGTAATCAAGTGTTGTGTAGTTCAGAAAGGTGTTGCCGCTAACAAGGTCACAGGATGTCATGGAGGCTTGTTCATTTCACAGTTAGTTGAATTGTCAATAGAATATGCTCTGAATGCAAAGGAGGCATATTGCTGACAATACATGTTCTGATATGTGCTAGAAAATAATTTTACCCCAATACACCTTTCCTTTGCCAACACTTTCAATCAATACGTCAATGTGGACGCACCGGCTTCAGCATTAATGTGTCATCTATTATGAGTTGGTTCAAGCTCTCTTGTTCACATCATTCCAAGGTGATGGCGCCTCCCGTCTATGTTCTTGTCCTGCAATTTCACGTCAGCACTCTTCTATTCACATTCCTACCCATACACCTCTGCCTGCCTTGATTTTATACCCTGTCTGTATTAAATTAGAATATGTCAGTTTACCCATAGATAAAACACCATTTCAAATCTCACTCTTTTGACAGAGAGACTGGTCACAGACATTCTCTCTCAACCTGCTTCACATTTCAACATTAAAGATTCCTTTAGCAGATTGTGAAATGTTAGATATACTGTAGCAGATGTTTAAAGGAGATGGTAGACACTCAGACAGTGGGACTAGTCTGTGAAATCGTGAATTTAAGAATGGTTACATAGACTCTCCATCACCATCCCTCAGCTTTTTAACAAAAAAGTGGGCGGTTACAACACTGTTGTTTGAATCCCAGATTGCCCCTTTAATGAATGTATTCAACGTAGTGCCTATATATTGCTTAATTTCACTACCTGGCTCATAGTATATGGAACTTCCCTAACCCACAATTATTCTGTATGACATTAAGAGTTTGTGTTATGGAAAAACTGCAGTTTGGTGATATCTCCTGAGGAAGAYTCTTCTTTCTCTGTGTCCTGAGGAAGATATTAGGGGAAAATTATGACTAAATGTATTCAGTAAACCTCATTGTGTGTTTGTTTGTCCCTCAGGCCAAAAGTACTATTGTTGTTTCATTGTCTTGGTCCAAATACCTCATTAACTGTAACACCATCAGCAGGCTCAGTTGAACAGAATTATGAATGATAAGGTAAGACACTTGGGGCCAGTTTCCCAGACACAAATTAAGCCTTGTCCTGGACTAAAAAGTTATTTCAATGGAGTTTCTCCACTGAGAATGCTTTTTAGTCCAGGACTAGGCTCAATCTGCGTCCAGGAAACCACCTCTAAATTCCCAACTGGCTGGGAGAATATCAATTATGTCAATGATTTATGTGAATT
Source organism: Salvelinus sp. IW2-2015 (assembly GCF_002910315.2). NCBI lineage: Eukaryota > Metazoa > Chordata > Actinopteri > Salmoniformes > Salmonidae > Salvelinus > Salvelinus sp. IW2-2015. The sequence goes on along the minus strand of NW_019942584.1, from coordinate 518,328 downwards.
GCATAAGTAAATACCAGTGTATATAGATTACATCAAATGTTTACACATATAATAAACATGCCTCTTGTGTATTATTTCAGCTTGTCAGTACTTTTAAGCTTGGAGCATACCGAATGAATACAGCCCATGAAGGTGCTATTGGTAGGAGAATAATGCATCACAAATACCCAGATACAGTACCACCATCAAAAATATATACACAAGCTTCCTCCCATTCACTTGTATGTCAAATGTCCCATCCACTTAATCTCAGTGGAGTAATAATGCCATGCCATCTCACGTTATTCAAAGTGGATGTGATGCTCTTCGATATAATTCTACCCATTTGACGGTCAGGTGTGTGTACCAATCTATTTATCAGCCTAATTCTACAGGTGTGTGTACCAATCTCTTCAATATAATTTTAGATCTTTGAGGGTCACGTGTGTGTACAGATACCGATCTATTCAATATAATTCTAGATCTTTGAAGTGTGTACCGATACCGATATATTTCATATTATTCTACCTCTTTGTGTACCAATCAATTAAATGTGTCTACCTCTTTGAGGGTCAGGTGTGTGTGTGTATCAATCTAGTCGATATTAAGCGGCAGGWGTGTGTACCAATACCTTGTAAAGACAGGAAGCATGATAGTTGTGTGTGAGGGTAAAAGGTCAGGGTCTCTGACATTCTCTTTATTATCCAGCGGTRCAAATTGGCTCAGGAAGAAAATGTCAAGAAAACATGGATTAGATCACAGATATACAAAACTTTAGCTGTGAAAAGTCAGAAAACATGCTCCTTATTACTAGTAGCATATAAGACTTAAGGAAAGCTTGAGTGGACTTGAAAATGAAAATCACGGATTTTGTTTGTGTTTATTGATATGAGTTTGTATTACATTGTAAGGTGTGTGTGTGTGTGACAGTACATGCAGTTGTCTCAAGGTTTAGCCAGTGGATGTCACGTCACCCCCCCCCCGCGCTTGAGGGCGCCAGGCTGTCCTGCATCACGCACTCCTATCATCCATTACGCACACCTGCCTTCCTCGTCACGCACATCAGCGATATTGGACTCACCTGGATTCACTCATTACCTGTTATTACCTCCCCTATATGTGTCAGTTCCCCAGCTCTGTTCCCCGCTTCTGCATTGATTGTTCTTTGTTTGTTACCTGTTTGCTGACGCTGTTCCTGTCTCATTCCATGTCCGTTATTTATTAAATGTTTTACTCCCCGTACCTGCTTCGCCTCTCCAGCGTCATTCCATGTGRCAGTGGAGGCTCCTCAGTGAATTTCAGAAAATAAATAGTTAAACATTTAAAAAGTTATCGTTTTAAGGTAAAATTATACTAAATATATTCATATCACCAAATACCTAATTAAAACACAATGTTTTGCAGCGAAGGTCTACAGTAGTCTCAACCGCATCCTCTAGAGTAGCACCATGTATAAGTTTCTGCTTTTCTTAGTCAACCTTGTGTTCTTTTTCTTTGTGTTCTGGAACGTAGCCCTGTCTTTCATGTTTGTTCATTGATTTCACTTGTGTTCGTTTCTCACCTGGTYTCATCAGCTCCCTATTTAGTTCAGTTCTTTCTGTTTGTWTGKTTSTGAGGTATTGTTTGTTTTTCACTGCCTACCTGTGTTTGACCATTGCCTGCKACCACGATTCCTGCCTTCTGCRAAGGCTTAATTAACATCTGCTGCGCTCTGCTCCCCCTTCCATAGACCTACATAGTAATGATGACAACTTCCGGGAAGACGTCATCCAACCAATCAAAGCATTTGCAGTATGAACTGACATGTTGTCCAATCAAAGGATCAGAGAATGAACCTACTGTAGTACTGCTCTTGTGTGATTTAGAAGCTTGGTGAGTTGGTGACATTGTTGGAAAGACCGTGAGAGTTGGATATTATTAAATTCAAATTAGTTTATTTAAACTACGGGAGACAGAGGAGGTAGATTATATATTGTTTTCTTTATTTTTGTGTTCTGTTATCAAATCAAAGTTTATCGGTCACGTACAGAGTTTAGCAGATGTTATAGCGGGTGCAGCAAAATGCTTATGTTACTAGCTCACAACAATGGAGTAAAATATATAATCTTTTAAACAAATCAATGTCACACCCTGATCTGTTTCACCCCCCTCCAGGTGTCGCACATCTTCCCATTATCCCCTGTGTATTTATGTGTTCTCTGTTTGTCTGTTGCCAGTCCGTCATACCAGCGTTCTCGCCCACCTTCCTGTTTCTCTAGTTCTGTTTCCTAGTTTTTCCCGATTCTGACCATTCTGCCTGCCCTGAGCCTGCCTGTCGTCCTGTACCTGCCTGTCGTCCTGTACCTGCCTGCTGTCCTGTACCTGCCTGCCGTCCTGTACCTGCCTGACTCTGATCTGATCACAAACCCCTGCCTGTCCTTGACCTGCCCTTTGCCTGCCCTTTGCCTGTTTCTATTAAATAATCTGAGAACTGTACTATCCGCCTCCGGTGTCTACATCTGTGTCATATCCTGAGTCATGATAAAGAAATGTAGAATGAATCCAATTAGCAACCCAAATAACACTGTAACAGTAATCCAAATGCAATCGATACATGTATACGCCGGATGAATTTACTCAATATTTACAGTAGATGTATTAGAGTGGGCTATGACAAGAATCCAGTATATAAATGTGTGTATAACGTGTAAGTAAAATGCAATGTGCAGTAGTAGAAATAATGCAATGAGCTATGTCGAGAATACAGTATTTGAGAATATATTTAGTATACACTCTGTAATTACTCCACAATAATAGTCTAAATAACAATGTTGATCCATCCTCAGTTTTATCCTATCACAGCCATTAAACTCTAACTGTTTTAAAGTCACCATTGGCCTCATGGTGAAATCCCTGAGCGGTTTCCTTCCTCTCTGGCAACTGAGTTAGGAAGGATGCCTGTATCTTTGTAGTGACTGGGTTATTGTTACACCATCCAATGGTTAATTCAATGTTCAAGTTTTAATGTCACATGCGCATGTACAGGGAAATGCCTTTCTTGCTAACTCAAAACCCAACAATGCAATAATCAATAACAATGTATTACTAGATAAAATCACAAGAAATAAGAATAGGATGTCAGGTTTTGGCCAAGACTGTTCGGGTTTTGGTCACTAGATGTCCCCATTGCACCTTTTTTGTACCTTTTGTTTTTCTTGCTCTAATTATTGTTTGCACCTGTAGGTCATTCCCTTGTTAGTATTTAAACCCTGTGTGTTYCTTWGTTCCTTGCTCAGTGTTTGTAAGTTAGCACCCAGCCCCAGCCCAAGCCTTGTTTTATTCAGAGATTTCTCTTGTTGGATTTTCCAGAGGTTCTCTGGTTTAGTTCTTGTGTATTATTTGAGTAGTCTTTTGAGGTTTGTTTTCCCTGCTGTTTTTTACCACTTTGTGGAGTTTCTTTTGTATTTTGGAGGATTTCCATTTTGTGCCTTTTGGCTTTATTTTTGGACATTGTGGATTTAGTTTCTTTGCCTGAAGATTTTGTTCTTTATTAAACCACTATCGCTAGTACTGCTGTGTCTGCCTCATCTTCTGGGTTCTGACGATTATTAGTGACTGTTTCTCGCACCGGGTCCTGACATAGGAAATATGAAATACACAATGAAGTAAACATACTATATACAGGAAATATTTTAAAAGTCAGTTCCAATACTATATTTACATGTGCAGGGATACTGGAGTGATGGAGGTATATATGTATAGGGGTACGATGACTAGGCAACAGGATATAAGATTGTATGTGAGTGGGGGTGCGGGTGTGTAGAGTCAATATAAATGTCTGTGCATATTATGTGTGAGTGAGAAAATGATGGAGTGAGTGTTTTTGTGTGTGATAGGGCCCTGTGTGTGTGCATAGAGAAATAAAAGGTCAATAAGAGGTTAACTCAGATAGTCCGAGTAGCTATTTTGTTAGCTATTCATCAGTCGTATTGTTTAGGGATAGAAGCTGTTCAAGAGCCTGTTGGTGGCAGATCTTGTCGTGCGGCAGCTGAGAAAATGGTCTACGGCTTGGGTGGTTGGCGTCTGACACTTTTCTGGGCTTTCTTTTCACACCGCCTGATATAGAGGTCCTGGATGGCAGGGAGCTCGGCCCCAGTGATGGGCTGTCCACACAACCCTCTGTAGTGCCATGTTTTCGAGGGCGGTGCTATTGCCATACCAAGCAGTGATGCACCTAGTCAATATGCTCTCAATGGTACAGCTGTAGCACCTTTTGAGGGCCTATGCCAAACTTTTCAACCTAAGGCACTGTCGCGCCTTCTTCACAAATGTGCGTGTGTGTTTCTACCATTTTAAGTCTYCAGTGATTTGAACACAGAAGAACTTGAAGCTGTCTACCTGTTCCACTGCCGCCCCTTTGATGTGGATGGGGGCGTGCTCCCCCCCCCCATTTCCTGTAGTCCACGATCAGCTCCTTGGTCTTACTGACGTTGAGGGAGAGGTTGTTGCTCCGGCACCACACTGCCAGGTCACTGACCTCCTCCCTAAAAGCTGACTCATTGTCACCGGTSATCAGCCCTACCACCGTTGTGTCGTGAGCGAACTTGATAATGGTGTTGGAGTCGTGCTTGGCCACACAGTCGTGGGTGAACAGGGAGTGCAGGTGGGGACTAAGCACACACCCCTGTGGGGCCATTGTGTTAAGGGTCAGCGTGGCGGAGGTGATGTTGTCTACCCTCACCACCTGGGGTCGGCCCGTCAGGAAGTCCAGGATCCAGTTGCAGAGGGAGGTGTTCAGACCCAGAGTCCTAAGCTTGGTGAGGAGTTTGGAGGGGACAATGATGTTGACTACGCTGAGCTGTAGTCAATGAACAGCATGCTCACATAGGTATTCCTCTTATCTAGGTGGGTTAGGGCAGAGTGGAGAGCAATTGAGATTGCGTCATCTATGGATTTGTTGGGGCGGYATGCAAATGACCTCCCTCCCTGTAGACATTTCAGCAATACTGTGCCTTCCACAGGGTGTTCTTCAGGGATTACAAGGAGAGGTTGAAAATGAACGTGAATATGCCTGCCAGTTGTTCTGTGCATGTTCTGAGAGCGCGCCCTGGAAAACTGTCGGCCTGACTAAAGACCTTTCTCACGTCGGCCTTGGAGAGCGAGATCACCCAGTCCTCTGGGTCGGCGACGGCCCTCACACCCGGCTCGATGTTGCTGTTGTCAAAGCGTGCATAAAATGCATTGAGCTTGTCTGGTAGAGGCATCGTTGGGCAGATTAATAACTTCCCCATGCTCAAAGGGATATTCAATGTCTGCTTTTTTCTTTTTACCCATCTACCAATAGGGGCCTTTTTTTGCAAGGCATTGGAAAACCTCCCTGGTCTTTGTGCTTGAATCTGTGTTTGAAATTCACTGCTCAACTGAGGGACCTTAAAGATAATTGTATGCGTGGGGTACAGGGATGAGGTAGTCATTCAAAAACCATGTTCAACACTATTATTGCACTACTATTAGGTAGAACACAGAGTGGGTCCATGAATCTTACTATGTCCCTTGTTAAGCATATTTTTACTCCTGAACTTACTTAGGCTGGCCATAACAACAGGGTTGAATACTTATTGACTCATTATCTTACAGCTTTTCATTTTTTATTAATATGTTTTTTAATCTAAAAACATAATTCTACTATTGTGTATAGGCCAGTGACACAAAATCTCCATTAAATCTATTTTAAATTCAGGCTGTAACACAACAAAATGTGGAAAAAGTCAAGGGGGGTGCATACTTTCCTAAGGCACTATACATATAAAGTGGATTAAACAGTASACAAACATTATTTAAGTGACCAGTGTTCAATGACTCTATGTACATATGGCAGCAGTCTTTATGATGCAGGGTAGAGTACCAGGTGGTAGCTTTTTGAATTGTTTTGTCATTTAGCAGACACTCTTATCCAGAGCGACTTACAGGAGCAATTAGGGTTAAGTGCCTTGCTCAAGGGCACATTGGCAGATTTTTCACCTAGTTGGCTCAGGGATTCAAACCAGCGGTCTTTTGGCTACTGGCCCAATGCTCTTAACCGCTAGGCTATCTGCCGGTAACTGGCTAGTGACATTGTCTGAGGGTCAGGGCAGGGTAATGGGTGGAGGCCAGTTAGTGATGACTATTTAACAGTTTAATGGCCTTAAGATATACTACATGACCAGAAGTATGAGGACACCTGCTCGTCAAACATCTCATTCCAAAATCATGGGCATTAATATGGAGTTGCCCCCCCACCTTTGTTGCTAAACACTCTTCTGGGAAGGCTTTCCACTAGATATTGAAACATTGCTGCGGGTACTTGCTTCCATTAGCCACAAGAGCATTAGTGAGGTTGGGCACTGGGGGTGGGTGATTAGGCCTTGCTCGCAATCGGCGTTCCAATTCATCCCAAATGTGGTCGATGGGGTTGAGGCCAGKGCTTTGTGAAGGCCAGTAAAGTTCTTCCAGACTGATCTCGACRAACCATTTCTGTATGGACTTCGCTTTGTGCACAGGGGTATTGTCATGCTGAAACAAGAAAGGACTTTCCCCAAACTGTTGCCACAAAGTTGGAAGCACAGAATCGTCTAGAACGTTATTGTATGCTGTAGCGTTTATATTTCCATTCACATTTACATTTACATTTAAGTCATTTAGCAGACGCTCTTATCCAGAGCGACTTACAAATTGGAAAGTTCATACATATTCATCCTGGTCCCCCCGTGGGGAATGAACCCACAACCCTGGCGTTGCAAGCGCCATGCTCTACCAACTGAGCCACACGGGACCACTCCCTATCCCGTGTGGGATAGCTCCTGACATTCCACAGAAACTATAGGGCCTAGCCCGAACCATGAAAAACAGCCCCAGACCATTATTCTCCCTCCACCAAACTTTACAGTTGGCACTATGCATTGGGGCAGGTAGCGTTCTCCTGGCATCCGCCAAACCCAGATGAATCCGTGAAGCGTGATTCATCACTCCAGAAAACACGTTTCCACTGCTCCAGAGTCTAATGGTGGYGAGCTTTACACCACTCCAGCCGACGCTTGGCATTGCGCACGGTGATTTTAGGCTTGTGTGCAGCCGCTCGGCCATGGAGACCCATTTCATGAAGCTCCTGACAAACAGTTCCTTTGCTGACGTTGATTCCAGAGGCAGTTTGGAACTGGATAGGGAGTGTTGCAACCGAGGACAGGCTATTTTTAGCACTCGGCGGTCCCATTCTGTGGGCTTGTGTGGCCTACCATTTYGCGGCTGAGGTGTTGTTGCTCCTAGATGTTTCCACTTCACAATAACTGCACTTACAGGGGATGCATCTGATCTCGATCACCTGGGACTTAACAATGGACAATGTGTGTGTGTGTGTGTGTGTGTGTGTGTGTGTGTGTGTGTGTGTNAATGGACAATGTGTGTGTGTGTGTGTGTGTGTGTGTGTGTGTGTGTGTGTGTGTCCCACAACTGTTGCTAGGGGGGAAAGATGTTAGGGACAATATAGGATGAATCACAATAATCGTTTGCTAAAATAATAATTGCTTGCCAAAAATGCCATTTTTCTAATGGCAATCCTGGTTAGAGGAGGAACTTATTCAAGAAATATATTATAAAAATAAAGCGGACTGGATGGAATATGGGGAAAAATGCACCAAATATATATATATTTTTATCTTCAACATAAAAATGCTATCCAAAAGTAATTTACAGAAACTTACAAATGACAGTCATCCATGATTAACCAAACTATATTTTGAAAGAGGAAGCAAAGTACTTTAAGCATATGTTTTAATTTCAGTCTCCTCCATTTCCACCAACTGAAGTTAATTGTAAGAATTTGGTTTTTATTAATAGTGTAAAATTAACAGCCCTACAGAAAGACTATGTAATTAGACTCAGGCCTAATTACATAGGCCAGTGGCTCCCAAACTTTTTATAGTCCCGTACCCCTTCAAACATTCAACCTCCAGCTGTGTACCCCCTCTAACACCAGAGTCAGTGCACTCTCAAATGTTGTTTTTGCCATCATTATAAGCCTGCCGCACACATACTATACGATACATTTATTAAACATAAGAATGAGTGTGAGTTTTTGTCACAACCCGGCTTGTGGGAACCAGGGCACAAATAATAATATAATAATAATCAATAATTTTGCTCTTTCTTTAACCATCTTACATATAAAACCTTATTTGTTCATCGAAAATGGTGAATAACTCACCACAGGTTAATGAGAAGGGTGTGCTTGAAGGGATGCACATAACTCTGCAATGTTGAATTGTATTGGAAAGAGTCTCAGTTTTAAATAATTTTCCACACTCAGTCTGTGCCTATATTAGGTTTTCATGCTAGTGAGGGCCGAGAATCCACTCTCACATAGGTACGTGGTTGCCAAGGGCATCAGTGTCTTAACAGCATGATTTGCCAAGGCAGGATACTCCGAGCGCAGCCCAATCCAGAAATATGGCAGTGGCTTCTGATTCAGTTCAATTTTTACAGAACCGCTTGTTGCAATTTCGATGAGGCTCTCTTGTTCAGATATCGATAAGTTGACTGGAAGCAGGGAATGGAAGGGTTAAGGAATCCAGTTTTTTGTGTCATCCGTTTCGGAAAAGTACCTGTGTAATTGCACACTCAACTCACTCAGGGGCTTCGTTATATCACATTTGAGTTAATTTGCACACAAAAAATCATACAATGATGGAAAGAACTGTGTTAACCTTGTTAATGCAGACAGAGAAGAGCTCGAACTTCTTAATCATTGCCTCAATTTTGTTCCACACATTCAGGCGAGAAAAAACAAGGTTGTCCATTATCTGCATATCTATTAATTATGGCTTTCGAAATGTTAGCTAGATCCAAGAAAAATATCAAAGGCTTAGAAATCCAGGGCTTAAAAACAAAGGTGTCATTGTACGCTGACTATTCATGTTTTCTTTAAATCTACAATCTGGATCCCTGCACAGCCTCATAGAGGATCAAAATATTTTTTATAACCTCTCTGGATTAAAACCTAATTATGATATGTGCACCATATAACGTATTGGATGTCTAAAACTACTACTTTTACATGACCTAGTAGTTTAACAATAAAATGGTCCGACGGTGAAGTGGACATACTCAGTATTCATATCCTGAAAGAAAGAAATGATCTCACTACAATACATTTTAATATAACTTTAGCTAAATTAGATACGATTTTGCTACCATGGAAAGCACAAAACCTGTCTATTTGTGGAAAATATTTATACTAATTGATTTAAAAAAAACTGTAGTTTAAAAACGGTATAATCTTTGTAAATTATATCATGAATAGGACTTCTGGAGTTATGTCACACATGCAGTTAACAAAAATAGATGGAAATGGCTGCTCTATCCAAAATTACAACTAACTGATTCCAGCATTACCGCAAAAATGGAGGAGGCAAGTGGAAATGGGAGAAGGTCAGGAACTTGTCTGTCGGCCCTGCATTAAAGGCACATTGGCAAAACAAATTGTGATAAGAAAGTATACCAGTTTCATTTAAGGACCAAAAAATGTACAGCTGCACCATATAGGTTGCAAAGTAGTTGGGAGGAGATTTTTGATGTACCGATTCCATGGCACATGGTTTATGAACTGATACACAAAATGACACCGGATTCAAAACGTWGTTTTTTWATTTAAATTATTCTACAAAATTCTTTCAATCAGTAGAATGTTATATATATGGAGGATACAACCATCCTGTCATGGATTCCCCCGGTACTGCTGCTCATTCCGTGCACCAGCTCCGGAGGGCTACATCCCCAGGAGGTCTACATCACCAGCCTAGTCACCGGCTTTCTAGGCGTCACTGAACTGGATTCATTACCACCAACCCCGGAATGTCTTGTCTCATTACGCACACCTGGTTCCTATTCGCCCTGATTAGTATGTTATATATGTGCCCTCTTGTTCCCCATTGTCCTTGTCGGTTATTGTTCCCATGTCCGTTGGTCTTGTGAGTACCTGTGCTTTGTTTCGGCTTTCGCGCTACGTGTATTGTGCACTTGTTATTTCAGGTCTCGTCCCATGTAATCTTTAGAGGTTTAAACCTCACTCTTTTGTTTGGGTTACATCCCTGTGTATTTTATATACGTGTCTGTTTTGGGCTTTGTCCCCATGCCTTTTTCCCATGACATGTTGTATTTTGAGTGGAGTAATAGAAAACCCTATTACGTATTCCTGCACCTGTCTCTGATCCTGTCACGACTTCCGCCGAAGTTGGTCCCTCCTTGTTCGGGCGGCGTTCGAAGTCACCGACCTTCTAGCCATCGCTGATCCACTTTTCATTTTCCATTGATTTTGTCTTATCTTCCTTCACACCTGGTTCCAATTCCATCAATCACATGTGTATTTAACCCTCTGTTCCCCCCCATGTCCTTGTCGGTAATTGTTTCTTGTAGTGCTCATGCTGGTATTTACCGGGTTTTGATTGACCCATTTATTGTTCTGTTGACGGTGGTTTATGGATATTAAACGACACCGTTGTAAATCAGTTTTCGCTCTCCTGCGCCTGACTTCTCTGCCGCCAGTACGCACCACACTACAGAGCCTTATACTGTGTGACACATCCCAGCTCTGCAGATTTTGCTGCAGGGAGACAGAATCATTAGATCACTTGTTTTGGTGCTGCCCATACTAATCCAAATATAATAAAATGTTATTGCTCACATACACATATGTAGAAGACGTTATTGTGAGTGTAGCGAAATGCTTGTGTTCCTAGCTCCAACAGTGCAGTAGTATCTAACAAATCACAACAATACACACATCTCAACGTAAAACAATGGAATTAAGAAATCTATAAATATTAGGATGAGCAATGTCGTGGTGGCATTGACTAGAACAAAGTAGAATACAGTATATACATATGAAATTAATAAAACAGTATATTAACATTATTAAAGTGACCAGTGATTCCCTGTCTATGTACATAGGGTAGCAGCCTCTAAGGTGCAGGGTTGAGTAACCGGGTGGTAGCCGACTAGTGACAGTGACTAAGTTCAGGGGAGGGTAGAAACTGTTAGGTGAGAATTATCGGTTAGTTGAATGATTAGAATATTCCGCCCTGAAACATATAATTGTATGGAAGTGATTAGAATGTATAACATCATAATAAAATGTGTAGTCTAGTCAGAATTAGGGTAAAGACAATACTGTCCCAACACTCTAACCACTAGGCTACCTGCTGTTGTCACGATCGTTATAATGAGTGGACCAAGATGCAGCGTGGCATGATTCCATCCTCTTTATTTGGAAGTGAACCTCAAAGAAAACAATAAATCGCAAAACGAAACATGAAGCTACTCTAGTGCTCGCAGGCAACTATACATAATCAAGATCCCACAAAGGGGAAATGGCTACCTAAATATGATCCCCAATCAGAGACAACGATAAACAGCTGCCTCTGATTGGGAACCATACCAGGCCAACATAGAAATATAATCACCTAGATGACCCACCCTAGTCACACCCCGACCTAACCAACATAGAGAATAAAAAGCTCTCTATGGTCAGGACGTGACAGCTGTGGTAGGGTTAGGGGAAAATAATAAAGAAKAAAAATATATTGAATTAGTTTACTCCAATCACGGGAAGGATGGTAGGGGAAAATAAAGGAAAATATATATTAAAATATATGTATTTAAAATAATATATATATTTACAAAACAAAATATATATGGGGGATTGGAAATTATGCAGACAATTACATTGTAGAGGCCACAATCTATCTGCAATATTAAAGCTGATCTGCCTCATAATTTTTGTTTTTGTTGTTGAAACATTCAGTGAAAGATTTAAGGAAGTTATTCAAAAACCTGAAAATAACATTTACATTTAAGTCATTTAGCAGACGCTCTTATCCAGAGCGACTTACAAATTGGTGCATTCACCTTATGATAACCTTTTCATTTATTCAAAACATTCACAACATTAAGCTTACGTTTTCAGAAGGTTATTTCATTACCTTCAAATAGCCTATAATTTCTGTTTTCAGAATGTTTATAAAACCTCCCAGGAAAACTTTCAGGGAACCATAGTAAAACGTTTTCAGAACCTCCCTGAAACCTAAAAACGTATGTGCCCAGAACAGGCAAAATGTTCACTTACGTTCTCAGAACGCTTAAAAACATTAAGTTCCCAGAACCAATGGGAAACCAATTACTTATGTTCCACAACTTCCAAGGAACGAAATGTGCTAGCTGGGATTACACTCCATGGACTGTGTAGTGATGCACCTGTAAACTCACTGCACAGAAACAAGTGCTGGTTCCTTTAACATTGGATGTAGTGTAGTAAGGCACCAAAAGCTAGTCTGTGAGGGGGACTTCACTTCACTGAGACACCATCTGCGTCTTTCTCCAGAATCGCTCCGGACGGCACTTGATGTCCATTTGATTCTTAGAAACGACATTTCAGATTGCTTATTCGGTTAATGCATGATCTAGATTTCGAGAGAATGAACTAACCGTTTGGATGAATTTCGTTCCGTATCCTCCTTGAAGCTCAAGCTGTACAAAAGCATTTTCAACTACGGCCGGTCGGCCGCAGGAGCAATGGGAAAGACAGAAATACCCATTTTTTTTCTTGACAATAACCTGAATTAGATAGGCTGAAAGAAATTCAAGCTACTTGTCAATTTCAAGACAAGAAAGTACTCGAAGGAAACGACAATTGTTCAGCTTTGGAGAAATTGGACCAATCATTTTCTTCAAAGGAAAGTAGAGGATAATTTCCAACTGTTTGGATGCGGATATAAGAGAATGAATCAATGCCCCATATAACTGGTACCGCAAGGATATACGAAAAAAGGAACCGATTTTTAAATGGTCCCTGAGTGAGTAGCCTGGTCGATACGCGCATATAGCAAGTTATTTCTCCCTAAACCAGCGTGCAAGAGGCATTGCAATAGAAAACTCGGGATTGCATTGTACAAACGGCTGCCGTTTTTTCCTTCCCGATAAAGCCGACCGAGGCTACACCTGTTCCATAAGGAGAAATTATACAAAAAAAAACCCAGCAAAAACGTCGATTGATGTTAAAGAGCCAGGTAAGAAAGTGTACAAGTCTACAATGACTGCTTGTGCACTATTCTGAGATAATAATTTTGAGGAATGGTAGGCAATTGACTTCCATTATGTATTGTTTAAGGTTAATATGACTAATTGAAAATATAAGATCATGTCATGTCAATAGCCTATGCAAGATGCCTTATCGGTCCCTCAAATGTCATTGAGGTCTGCGTTGCATCAATTGAATAACCTGATTTATCTGCCCCCCCCTTAATTAATTAATTAATTCCCTATATCTTTTTTCCATCTCAATTATGGTGAATTAAGTTAATCAAATGTTTTCCTATAGGAATTGCCTCACACACCTATCCTCTCTGAAAAGTAAATTGTTGCATTTGTGCTTTTGTAATGTAGCCTAGCTGGGGTTTTAAACTGTGGTAGGCTAAGCCTATTTGATATTTGGGGCATGAAGGCATATCCTACCTCTACTATGGAGTTGAAAAAAGATTGAAGGAAAATTCCAGCCACAAAATTGGTTTGAAGACATACTGTCTTTCTTTGGGATGTAAGTGTCATTCAGGGCCGATTTCCATAGACCATGGACAGGGCTGCCCTAGCCTTTTAGGGGCTTTAAGCGAGATTTGGTTGGGTGCCCCACCTTGCAGCCCCCAAAAAATTGACAGCGGAGGGAATTTTTTATAGTTTTAAATGATATTTCCTGCAATTCTACACATTTTGCAAAGGGGTGTAGAGAAGATGTTATCAATTGTATAACTAACTTAATGCATTATACTCTGCCATGGGGCAGAGAGAAACATTTACACAATTTCAGCTAATTTTCATCAATTTTGCCATGGGGTGGAGAGACATTTTTTTAGCAGTTTAAAAACTAATTTCCTTCAATTCTACACATTTTGCCATGTCTTGTGCCATGTTAATATGAAATCTGAGTGAGTGACTAACAAAATCAATGGGGGCCCCCTAGAGGTCAGTGCCCCTTTGGCCATGATGACTACAAGGTTTAGATAGCTGGCTAGACTAATTTGCCAATCTAAAAATGTTTAGCTGACATGGGCTAATTGAGTGACTGTCAGTCACCCCCCCCCCCCCCCCCCCCCCCCCCCCCCCCCCTTAACGACAGATGGCATAAATCTGATTAGGAAGCTTCACCTGTGACAGCCTCTATGCTCACAATGTTCTGATGAATGTCAACTCCATCTGAGTTAGAATAAGAGATTAATCAGCTAGAGTGATTGATTGTTATTCACTGATACATTTTATTGATTAGTTTATACTTTTGTGTTTTGCAGTTGCTGAGAGCCTCATACAGTATTTTTCATTTTTGGCTGATTCCGATATTTTCCTTGCCAAAAAACATGATACCGATAACCGATATTTAAAATTTTAGCGGCCTTTTAAGCATTCTAGTACAGTTAAATAGTTAACACACACACACGGACGCAGCGGTCTAAGGCACTGCATCTCAGTGCAGGAGGCGTCACTACAGTCCCTGTTTCGAATCCAGGCTGTATCACATTTGGCCGTGATTGGGAGTCCCATAAGGCGGCGCACAATTGGCCCAGCGTCGTCCGGGTTTGGCCGGTGTAGGCCGTCATTGTAAATAAGAATTTGTTCTTAACTGACTTGCCTAGTTAAATAAAGGTTACACACACACCACACTGACCAAAAAGTTATTTTGTTGGCAATTACGTATGTCCCCATTACCAGTAAAACATAATCAAAACATATTTCTTTAATTTACTTGCTGTGCTGTTTCGTTGTTCAGTCGTTTCATTCTCAAACAGGATTTCTCATACTATGGAACAAAATTTTGGTTTTTGCGTGTCAAATAAGCTTGTTGACCAATCAGGACCTGAATATGACTGCACGTCACATAATAATTTAGTGTGTTCATAAATTTTTTATGTAGTTATTACTATCACTCGTAGTTCATATGTCACAACAATTCATCAATACGTATGCTATGATGTTGGTAAAGTTGTCTCGTGCAAAAAAGCTAACTAGCTGAGGGATGCAATCAATGTTCTTCCCCAAAAACATAGCAAAACGACATCTGTTTCAGTAGCTATATAGTTAGCTAGCTGACTATATAGCTAGGTGTTATCATCTAAAATAACCCTAATTTATAAGATGGTTCTTATTTGATTAATTGTTAATTATGTGAAGCTAGCCACAATAAGGATTAGCCACAATATAGTGGACTTTGCATTTAACCTTCAAAATAAAAGTATGTCATTGACAGGGATGCAAATGAATACAAATAGTAGAATTATGCCATAATTGAATAGATCATGCTAAACGAGGTTGGAATGTTATATAAAATCAACAAAAGACAATAATTTGTTAATTTGACAAATCTGTTGAAATCACACTGGATGTATTATACTTTAGAATTGCATTGTGGGCATACTTATTTCACCGTTCAGCCTTAACTATGGATTGTGGATCAATGACAACTGTGAAATGAGCCACATGTATTGTCAACCTATGTGTATTGAACACTATTCCCGAGGAAAAACAATACTGCGTGGATGTTTTGGAGTCTGATAACTCCGAGGAGGACGTTGGGAAAAAATATATTGGGTATTGAGTGATACCCCATTTCATTGATCCCCAATCCTTAGGGTAAAGCTGTACAGTGCAATATGAATGTCAATACACACAATAGGCTGACTGGGGAGGTGATTTCACACAGTCACAGTCCCGCGATAAGAGCGACAACGCTAATATTTGCGTAAACTCTTCACAGTTATGTTCTGTGGGTGTCACCGAGTAGACTGATACCCCATTTCATTGCTTCACATTCCAACCTTGTTTAACATGATCTAGTCTAAATATACATGATTCCACCAATTGTAAACTTCTGCATCACTTTCAAAGAGGTACTTTCATTTTGAAGGCAAATCGCAAATTCCACTATTGTGCCTAATCCTTATTGTGGCTAGCTTCACAACACATAACCCGTTCCGGTCGAGCATCTTTGGGCAACAGAGTTAAGTAGCTGGCTAGCTATTTATTTTCATGTACTGAAGTTCAATTTAAATAGGCGTACAACAAGTGGCTACCTAGCTAATACTTGATTCCTAAATCATTGCTAAGAATAATGAAAATGACTGCAGTTCCTACTGGTCATTGTTTTCAGGCTGGTTGTATTGGTGCTAGCTAGGTACCAAGCTAAAGGTAGCTACCACAGAAGTTGCGTTCGAACAAATAATGCTTTATTACCAACGCGGTATTGTAAACACATCGTTCGTGGCTGGTGTTTGCTTGTTTGCAGATTTTGTTGTACAGCTTTGACAGTGCTACTGATACTAGTGGTGGTGTTTGGCTTGCACATGCAGAACACACAGCATTCTATAATAGACTGTGTTATTTGACGTGTCAAATTAAAAGCTTATTGAACGTGTCAAATAATTATTTGACTCGTCAAACAGTGGTATTTGACGTGTATCTTTTTTGACACGCAAGACCCAAACGGCGTTCATTCCTAACCTAGCCCACAATGTCTGCTGTGTGGATGAGCAGTCAACAAGTCGAGCAGTCATTTGAAAGAGTAAGAAMATTTCAGTGAGACAACTCAAAGGCGAAATCCGTTAACGCCAAGATAATGGAATTCATTGCCCTTGACAATCAACCGCTCTCTGTCATGGGTGACGTTGGCTTTCGCCGACTGGTCGAGCACCGGTACACATGTTGCCCTACCAGAGTTACACAGTAATAGCGTCACTGCTATTAGCTTGGAATGCTGTGTTGCACGTGTAGCGCAACATTTTACGTGGCATCATTATGCCATGTACCTACGTTATATAGGTATGCACGTCAGCTTGGACATCGGTTAAACTAGACATCGGGCCAATATTCCATCCACTTATCTGATGATTGAAGGTTTAGAATAAGGGAGACAAACGTGTTGCAGGATATTGCCAATCAAATGAATCTCAGTTTGAATTGCTTGATTGACCTGTGACAGGTGTTTGTGTGTGTGTGTTTAGAGAGAGAGAGAGAGCTTGTGTTTGTAGCGGTGGGTGCATGCTCAGGGGTGTTACTTGGTCGTTCAGGAGGCTATTGTTTTGGCACCCCCTTGTGGACTACATTTGTGGACCCAAGAGAGGCTGCAACCCACCAGCCATCATTTGCAAAACACATCTCTACATTTCATCAACCTAATTGTAGACCAACTAGAGCCTAYCGTTTAGACATATTAGGGCTTTGGTGTCTATTTCATGGCATAAGAGCTTCATTCAGCCAGGAAAGTATAACCATCTTTTGTTGGTAGGTAGGAAATGTCACACGCCAAAGCCACATCTCAGAGTTCTAAAAACATGGGATATTCTTAGTGTTAAGCTGAGATGGATAACCTAGAACTGCCAGGATAGGTGTGTGTTTGTTGTGCGCGTGCGTGCGTGTGTGTGGTGGACTAGATGTGAGGCCCACACGGGGTGCCCATGACATACCTCCCCGGGTGTCCGGGATGATTGTGTTGAAGTTTTTTTTATTATCATCACCCACTCTCCCCTGCACAGTTAGGGACAGAGTGACAGTCACTAGTCCTTAACAAAGTCCCATTTCCTCTGAGTGGGCAGGGGCCAGCTCTATCGTGCTCAGCATCTGTCTGAGTTCATTTAGCCTGCTATCCGCATTCCCCTCTCTCAGGCAGACTGCTGAAAACACACATGGGTGCTCACATACAGGCACATGCGCCCACATGTAGAGACACACACACACACACACACACACACACACACACACACACGCAGGCACGCACCGCTCTCAAGCAAGCACACACACACACACATATGATTCATGCATCCCGTATGCATCAAATATTACCTTTTTTATCCTGAGATTGATCTATTTGCATAGCCGACACCATCATTCAGGGCGGCTCCTACAGGTCACATTTAGCATATTCATTCTGCCGGTTTGTTTGCTGTTGAATTTCAGGTGGAGTCATTTTCTCAAGGGTACACTGACAATGTCCCTCATGTGTTTGACACTGCATCTTAATGGCCCCGGGTCCAACTCTCTGACCACCATTTGTGCACTAGCGGAGACTCTCCGAGGTTGAATGGGACATCCTTGGGTTATCTTCATCAGGACATTTTTTTAGGTAAATATTCCCCAATATTCCTCAGAGTATAACGATAATAGGTAAACAGCTACACCCCCAAAATCCAAATGAAGTTTTCAGCTCTTCCTCTGCTGAATGACTGCCTGAGCAAACACCTGTGTGTTGTTGCAATTTGCACTGGCTGACAGAAAAGTGAAGTAAGATGCATGATCTCATTGAATGCTTGATCAATTGATGGATTGGACACCGAGGCACAACTCCCTAGTGTAGTGAAGGTTGACAGGCCTGCTGCATCCATCGTTCACCATCTGATGGAGGGTGATCTCTACAGAATTGAGACAAGGACAATCATTCACCACATTTAACTTCAAGCGCCACTTTCAGAGCATTTGACAATCCAAACATTACACAGGGGACAAGTTCTGTTTGAGAAGCTTATGACTCAGCTAATGGAAATAGGCTTTAAAACTTGTCAGTGAGATAAACTCTGCGAACTTGTGGCGAGCCGCGAATGTGTAGAGCCGATAGTTTTTCCTGACCACATGACCTGACCAGCAAAAAACTTTGGGCCCCGTAGTTTACCTGGTGAGGTCACGTTGTCAGGAAAAACTCTGGACCCTTTATACATGTGATAGAAATGTTATTATGGAGGACATTAAAGGGAGTTTGAGTTTGCAGGAATAGATCTTTCGACTGCTGCAATTTTACTTTTTTGTTTCCAAAGCTGATTTGAATATTGGCAATTGGGATTGGGCGCTTTAGGCTTTGAAAATATTTAACATGAATGAATGAATGAATTAATCTGAAAACTGTGTGTTCTCTAAATTGTTCAGCTAGGATGACTGGCTTTCTAAGACGATCCTTAAGTTCATGTCAGGCACTGATGTGATAGTGATAGTCTCTATTCTGCTCCTATCAGCTGGGTCACTTGGGTCTCAGTCACGCTTGTGGAATAATTAACTTAAATATGTTATATAGCCTAGTTATAACATATGTTAGGATATAGTTAAGCAATAAGGCCCAAGGAGGTGTGGTATATGGCCAATATACCACAGCTAAGGGCTGTTCTTACGTACGACGCAACGTGGAGTGCCTGGATACAACCATTAGCTGTGGTATATTGGCCATACACCACAACCCCCCGACGTGCCTTATTGCTATTATGAACTGGTTACCAACGTAATTAGACCAGTACTTTTTTGTCATACTATAGCTTTCAGCCAATCAGCATTCAGGGCTCAGACCAGACAGTTTATAATAACAAACATGTTACCATGGCTGAATTTCATCTGGTTGTTTCTGTGTTCATATTTCCAACAATCTTCTGCACATTGTGCTCGTATACAATCTAACGTACACAGGTATGTCTTACAATGTTTGCACTTTAAAAGCTATGATCGATGAAATTAACATCTGAAGACGCAAGACATTTTGATTCTGTGGCCTGTAGAATTGAACCTCTCCAAGCCCTACTGAGCAGTGCATCACATTTCAAAGGCCTCGGATGCAAATTGTCTCTGAAGTGGACTTTCCTGAATCTTGGGCTTTCGCACGAGTCATGGGGATGCTTAATTTCCCTGTTGTACATTGACATAGATAAATTGTCTGCGTTTGCCATAGCCTCACCTTCATTACCATTCAGCAATGTTTACTATTTTCCTCTGCAACCAATCAATAACGTATTAAAACTTGCAAACTAATAAGGAATCATATTACCTGGCATACACAGTCCTAATCATTTATAATTAACCTTTTATTTCAGAGGTGTTCAATTTGTATGGATTTCGTTTTTGACTGAAATACTGTAGTCGATTATGGCAGTGGTCTGAGGTCAGTCATACATATGTACGTAATACATAATAATACATACATAATTCATGCTTTGCATGGACAGGAGTTTTCTCTGATCATGTGACCTGAGCAGGAAAATCTCTCGACCCATGTTATAGCCCTTAACTTTTTTTCTTCATGCTCAAGAAAAACTCCTGGTCCTAGTATGTCCAAGGCAGGTAGGTGTCTCTGATAGGCTTCCTTGTGAATATATATATATATATATATATAAAAGAAGATTTGCAGTTTTTTTCTGGATCGAAATGGGATTTAGGTGGCGGGTGTGGCATGGCCCCCTGCCACGGCCATTTTCAATTCTTCCTGACTTTCTAGGTTTGTTAGTTCTCAATGATTGTTAGTTCTCAATGATTTATATTATAGAAACATACAGTATATAGGTCCATTATCTTTCCTACATATTTTATATCTGGTTATACTTGTTATTTCTTTATTTCTGTATAATTTTTTTTTTAACTGTTTGGACTTAGGTGGCCTGAAAAAATGCTTTGGCAGCCCGCCCAAGGATTTCAATGGCAGGAAAATCCCTGATTTGTGACTTCTTGCCATGAACTAATGGGGTAGTTTAAAGGTGACATCTACCATCCACTCAAAGGTCCGTTTTATTTGAGTCAATAATGCATGAATAGAGATCTATATTTGGCTCTGATTCAGCTAGAAATTCATAATTTCTTTCCTGTGCACAATACTAGTTGCCATGACAGCAAGCCCTTACCTGGCACCTTGTGTCGGGCCCTTGACAAAAGACAATGTTGGGGATATATGTTAGTTTGCCCTGTAGATAGAAGTATGAAAGAGGAAAGAAACAAAGCCCCGTACCGCTATGAATTTTAATCCCGAACCCTACCCACGCCCCGGACATTCAGGCCCTACCCTACCCAGGCCCGACTACTTCTGCCAATTTTAAGGCCTGGCCCTGCCCACCATCCGAAATCTGAAAAAACTTCCTCCGTTAGTAAATCCATTAACTTCTCCAATCTGTGACACGAATGTGCTGCTCGGGCTGCTCTGCCAGATATATTAGAGAAAGGAGGAGATAGGAAACCCATTGGGCAGTAAATGGAGGAATGTATAACTCCCCACCCAGCAGACTGTCGACCAAACGCATTCACGTTGTCATGCTCTGTCACGTGATTGCTAAGCTAATCATCACGCAATCCCTTCGCAAAGTCAGGGTATTCCAAAGCTATACAATATTACAGATGATCTCACATCTTGGAAAAGATTTGTCATGTTGTAGTTCTCGTTCACAAAATTCATGCTAATGTTGGGTTTTTGAGCTAGTCCCCAATTGACTCCCATTCACTCCTTGAAACGAGAGCTCTCCTTGTCCCAGAATCGCCCAGAATGCCACGTAGCATGGGCAATGTACACAATGGGCATTCATTTGATTCCAATGGAGTTTCATATCTCCTCTAAAGTATATCCGGGCTCTGCTCAATGAACGAAGACACATGAGAGAGCAGTTAGCTATTAGCCACTTTTGGTAACTAAACTCAGACAAAACAGGAACATTATAATAAAAAATCTAARTCTCTCCTGTCTTAGATTTGACGAGGTTTAAGTACTTCTAACACCATGTCATGATCTTAGCCAGATATCACTGTACTGCACAGCAGAGCACGAGCAAATGGCTCAGCTTCAAAATGTTAGTGATCAATATAGTGATACCTGAGCCCTACCTGTACCCCAGTTACTTATATAAAAATAGGCCCTACCAGGCCCTAACCCAATGCATAGCGTCGTGGCACGTCGGGCTCGGGACGGGTAGCAGAGCTCTAGAGAGACATAGCAATACTTTTAGAATGACCTGTACAGGCTTCTGGTCAACTCTGGGAATCCGTTTCAGCAGCACTTGAAAACAGCTTTCAGTGCCTCTGCTTACTTCTTGGGAGAACTAGGTGACGCACTGCACTGTATACATCCATTGAATGAATCAGCATTCCGGCTGCCACTGCCAGGACTGTGTCTTCTGATATTCGGAGCTAGTGGCTCAACGGTGTTGCGGAGATACGGACACTCCTGCAGACAGCAGAGCGTTCAAGCAATTGAAAAAAAATAAGAATAATGAAAAAACAAAGTTAACACAATTCTAGCTCTGTATGGTCACACGGTGTGAAGTCAGACATCCCGAATATTCATATCGCGTCAAGAAAATACAGTAAGCGCCGCTGTCCACCCTACTCAGCACGATAAGGCACAGACAAAAGACACACACACACACACACTATAAACTTGAATGCGCACGTTTCTAAAGCTACATCCCAAAGCCCTGTGTCAACGTACAGTGAACTTCAAAGCCAAGAATCTTTAATTGATCATGAAATGTGAAAGGGAGGATTGCTATCATTATCAGTTGTCGCATGTGACATGCCGGTGATTTATCTTGCTATAATTTGCCTCCCCAGCACAATTTCTTTACTGTACATCTTCATGTGATGATTCGGGCTGTGGATAGAGGAGCAATCTTGCTCATATGATAGAATATTGCATACTATTCCATCAGGACACAGTGAAGAGTTGTTAGATTTATCCGTTATGAATATTGATCATTCCAATAGACGGCAACACTCCATCTGATCTTCTCAATTGAAGAATGTGATATTTGTTTATTCCTGCGATACTAATTTCCTATTGAGCGGTCCTGAAAATGAACACTAAGGATCGATTCTTGGTACTCCCCTTTTAAATCTTTTTTTTCTGAACAAGCCCTCAGCGCCTCTCACATCACTTTGATTTGCGTAAAAAAAAATACTCTCTTTCTCCCTCTGAATTATATCCACATTGTTTTTATAGTCCTGCAAGAAATTCTGGACTCTATTATTACATTCAGAGCTGCCTGTGCTCAGTGTATTGAATGTACCCCATTGTTAATGACTAACGTTTCGAACACACCGACAGCGTCGCTGCATTTTGGGACACCAGAATTACATTCATTTCCAATGAAACGCCTCGTTTGCCTTGCAGCGTGCGTTCGTTGTGGTGCATACGGTGGATTTATCGAATGTATGCGTCAAACTGTATGCGTAGACGGCTTGACAGAAATGGTAGCAGAAGGTGAATGCTGAACTTTTGTTGCACACATATCCAGATGATGCCTCCTATTTTGCGCAAAGACACTGTCAGTGTGTTCGAAGTGTAAGGCAGAGACCCCATTGGTCTATATCATAAGATGTCTGCCCATGTGCTAGTGTTGGAGTGCACCTGCAGTAAGTACACTCTACACGTGGACGGAATCTGTATGCTACCAGTCTCCCACACCACCTGGGGATGAGGTTAGTTTACCCTGACCTCCAGTGATCAATCCATGGCAAACAAATTGGACACCCTTTCTCACGTAGCTTCTAGCAACTAGTGTGATTTGTTTTGTGACAAAAGAACCTGGTTGGTCATGTTTCTTGTTAATTTGTTTATTTGGATCCCCATTCGTTTTTGGAGAAGCAGCAGATACTCTTCCTGGGGTCCACAAAAAACAAAAACACAAAACATGACAAGTAACAAAACACTGATACACTGATAGACAAGGACAGTCACACACATTTCAAATTAACGATATACAAACAATACAACTCTAAAGTAATACAAACAACACATCGACAAAAATAATGTGTGTGTGTGTGTCCCCTCACAGTCCCCGCCGTTCCATGAGATCCTGTTGCTGCTTCCAGGCAATGCAAACCACACCTAACATGCTCCTCCTCCTCCACCACTGCAGTGACAGTGGTCTCCATTCAACCAACCCATTGTTCAACACAATCGCTGCTCTTTGTTTTACTTCACTGCTTTATTCATTACCTAATGTTAATTGCATCCATGCATGAATGTGTGGCTGCTACTGGACCCATCCCTGTTGCTCCTATCCTGGTTGACTTGAGTCGGCTCTGTGTCTGAAATGAGAGCATGAGCCTTTTAGTGCTGTGGGCTTTCACAGTTTCAATGGCTCCTCACCAAGGACCAAGATCGGAGACCTCTGCTATAACACCAGCGACCACTCTCCCCTGCTCCTCGTCTCCTCCTTCACGTCAGTGGTATCTTCCAATCTGCCTGCGTAGCTTTTCCCATGCCCCCTCATTTCCATACTCGGGGCTTAACATGTCAAACCTAGGGCTCTCTGGAGAGACCCCTTAATGTGTAGTGTGGTGGTAGTGAGTGATTGTCCAGCCGTTCTAATTGGACAGTCCGGTCGTGACACGCCAGAGCTCAGGTTTGATTGACAGGGAGCAAGAGGAGATCCCGGGTGGAGAAGGTGGAGCGTCTGGTGCCACTTTTTAATCATGTCGTAGAGCAGTGCCGATAAGAGATGTTCTGCGATTATGGTTTAAGGAGTACGTCCTTGCACCRGGCCATGGGATTACTGTTCCCCTCCGTTAGAGGGAAGGACTACATCAGTATTCATTCCACAGCAGCAGGAGGACAGCAGCAGCAGGAACTTACCATGTCAGGGTATTCATTTAACTGCTTTTTAACTAAGTATAATGTGAACAAGGTCCCTCTGATGTGTGGCAATTTCATTCTTGTTTTTTAGCAGCATCCTAGTAGTAGTAGCACAATCTGTTGCACTGCTCGGGAATACTTTAAATTCCTTTGTACTATTGTATCCTTCTTTACTTTGTCACATTTGGTGGCAGCAGTGGGATCTAGTATCCCTAGCCGTACGGGGTGGTGCGTTGACGTTCTGCCGAGCAGTCAAGTCCTCTTTGGGTAATGTCCGAGGGTGAACCATCCTCAACCTACTTGAATAAACATTGTGACAGGAATCCCATCTCCTCAGGCTTTGGCTGGCAATGTACCGCACTGAGAGATGCTATGATTATCAACTCAGCATGACAGACCATGAGCCCTAGATTACTGCTCGACAGTTGGCCCTTCCCGTTCCCTCCAAGAAGGACAAGGACTAGTAAGATATATTCCCGATTTGAGTTCCTATTCACACCACCTCGAATGACATGTTTGCCACTAAAGTGGTGACGAGAAGTGTCTCATCTTTCAGTCTGCTTTTCCATTCTGACATGTACTGTAGGCGTGTTTCGACATTCTCACCCTCCCTGCTCTGAATTGTTCTGCTCCATAGACATCAGCTCCATAAAGGCAAACACAGGTTGATGTAGAAAACATGTCAGTGGATTGACTGTTTATAATTACAGATGTGCTCATGGTAATCGCAGTGTGTGTGATACAGTACACTACCCTTTACTCAGTAGTCTTTGCCACGGCTCCACAAGCTCTACACACGAAAGGCTACAATGAGGACCGTTCGTTAGATTCCTTTCTTTTTTGACCTTTTCTAGTGTGTCATGGATGATTTTCCTTCATATCTTACAGTATTTCATTAGGAATAGTGATGCACGAAAAGGCAATACTTTACATACCTGTTAGCTCAGCAGCTAATGGTGCCTCACATTGGCAGTCAGTGCTATGCGTGGGACATACATTATGTAGTACATCACACACTGTAAAACAGTGGTGAGACACTGGATTCGTTTTGTGAATTATACATTTGAAGTCTCGTTTCTCTAACAGGAAAACTCTGGAGGAAGGTAATCGGATTAAATGTTTTGCCTTTTACAATCCTTCTAAATTGACATCTGAAACTTTCCAGAGAACAAAATGTCAGCAAGCGTAAATCAGGAGAAAGTGCTTCTGCGGTCCTGAAGCACAGCTGAAGTACACTTTGAAATGTCAGCGCTTTTGTTTTATGTATTCTAGAGGTGCGCCGTACCTTGACGAATCGGATTGATTTGCTCTGCCAACTTCAATTAGGAATAATCTTTTTAATTTGAGTCAGAAATGTATTTGTGTGTTGTGTACATGATCCATAATCACCCCTAACTTGTTTTCCTGTTATGCAAGGAAGTATCTGAGCCACACACTCACTGGCATTTGTTCTCAAGCCGAACAACACGTTTTCCCCAGCGAAATGAAATATCTGATCAAAGAAAATCACTTGGGAACAACCAGAACAACTCAAACAGAGTTAAGGAAAGCATCACGAAGAAACTCACATTCCCAAGACTCCCTCCCCCGCCTTTTGTTTTCTCTCCTCCGTCCACACCTGTCCATCACATCATCTCCTTAAAACAGAGTGCTGCCAGCCAGACACCCCAGGCATCATTGGCTGATTTAGCTCCTGTGCATGGATGAGAGATCGTTTGTTTTCCCTGAGACAAGGCCCCAGTAGCCCATCCCAGCCCCAATGTTCTGTTTGCCATGACGTCCCTACCTGTGTGCAAAGTTGGTTGTTTACGGTTTGAGTTTGGGCTGAGAGAGAGGAGTCATTGAGGCAGAGTGTGTGAGGGGGAATGGCAGGAGGACACACGCTACCGAGATAAGCAGGCATCTGTTCTGTTTTGTACTCAGGACTCTCACCGGAGTCGAGGAACTGCAGCAGACCTTCTTCTCACCCGGCTACATGCCTCACTGAGTCCATTTTACCCAGACTTCGTGTCACTCACTGACGCTAGAATTGTCCTCGAGCCCCCGCAACGTGCCTACCTGCATATTTTACTATCTATTGTCTTACACACTAGGACATTTTACTATCTGAAGCCCTCGACGAGAGTCGAGAAGGGCACCGTGCTAAATCAAGATGTATTCATTAATTTTGATGGGGGCACCAAGCGAGCCTATGAAGATTGACAGTTTTTTGTCATCCTTGGCCGAACCCACTTAGTTATTATTCTGATGATGTCAGATGTACTGTCTCCATTTTCCCTGGGTGGAGTGAGTCAGAGGTAKACTTGCTGCCTGCCAGCCGGCCAAGTGGTGGTGATGGTGATGTCGGTGGCTTCATGGGTGGTTTTACTGTCAGCCCATTGTCTTCTGAAGCGTTCCAGTTCTCTACCCTTCTGCCCAAAGTATCCATTTCTCCTGCATACTTCCTCTCATGGATTTAACAATGGTGGAAAGTCTCTTTAGCCAGTGCTTACACCAATCTAATGCTTTTAAAACCATGATGGGGAGTATGCGAGTGCATTGTGACACAACCACTGTCTGGTGGAGGGCCCTATGGTGTATGATCCTGGGCCTGGAGGAGAGAGGATGGAGAAGAAACAGACAGAGGACATAGAGTACAGTAGGCCTGAGATGTCTCCTTAGCTCTTCTGAGCTTCTCATTAGAATCTTATTTAGCCTAATGAGTTGAGTGAGAAACAAGTGTGTCTTGTGTCTCCTATTGATCAGAGAAGGAGGGAAACTGCAGTGGGCGATTACTCAGCCGCGCTGCTTAAGTCTGAGCTCGTCTTGCTCCTCTCCCTGACCTGCTCCGGCCACAAGACAACCCAGGCTTCCTAAAAATACACAACTGACATGACGTTTCTATACTCAGAAGGGAGGAAAAAAGTAACAGGTACTATGCAATTACTTTCCTACAAAATAAATACTGCAAGCGTGTTGGGTTTTTACGTACTCCGTATTCAGTATTATCAAGGAGTTGGTATTACTTATTTTTCAATAACCAACATTTTCTTCTTAGATACACCTTTTATTAGTGTGCTTGTCATTTTTCTTCACTCTGTTGAATTAATCATTAGCACTTGTATTATAAAATTAAATTATATGCAATCTAAATACAATCTCATTGCCATTATGTACTTCAGAAGCAGCATCTGCAAGCATCTGCAGGCAATAATGTCTAATTGTTGAGGGATTGCCCGCCCTTTAGTGTGCTATGATGGAACACTGAAAATACCTAATGCATGCATCTGTTGTGCTCTCCTCGCAAATCATGTCTMTCTCTGGCCAAGGAAGTCGTTTACCTTAAGCTGAGATCAGTTTATAGTTGGTGCTCTAGAAAACACAGCGATTCACGACCGGGATCAATACAGTAATATTGATTAACGCGGAATAATTCTCAATTCATTGGAGCTGTCTGGTGAGAAAGATCACGGTTACAGCAGAGCAGACATAGTGAAATCAGCATCACCAAGACAATAGCTTGTTTGATCCAGGGTGGTTTTAGAGCTTGATGTGCCCCACGGTTCTCTGTGATTCAACAAGACTTTATGGCATCTGTTTGCAGAGGAATGGAGAAAAAAACTCAACTAAAAAGTGTGCTTACCGGGTCCTTAGAAGCCTTTTCTATTTTTCATTACTGCTTTCTCATCACAGTACAGGGATTTTTTTTGTAATGCCGTAATACCTAAATTCTATCAGCATATCAATTGCAGTACACGAGTAACACACTCAACCACTGCCACTCTAACTTCCCTGATGCATACAAGGCCCTCCCCTGCCCTCCTTTTGGCAAATCTGACCATGGCTCCATCTTTTTGCTCCCCTCCTATAGGCAGAAACTAAAACAGGAAGCGCCCGTGCTTAGGTCTATCCAACGCTGGTCTGACCAATCAGACTCCACGCTTCAAGATTGCTTCGATCACGTGGACTGGGATATGTTCCGAGTAGCCTCAGACAATAACATTGACATATACGCTGACTCGGTGAGCGAGTTTATAAGGAAGTATATAGGATATTTTGTACCCACTGTGACTATTAAAACCTTCCCTAACCAGAAACCATGGATTGATGGCAGCATTCACGCAAAACTGAAAGCACGTACTACTGCATTTAATAATGGCAAGGCGACTGGAAACATGGCTGAATACAAACAGTGTAGTTATTCCATCCGTAAAGCAATCATACAAGCAAAGCATCAGTATAGAGACAAAGTGGAGTCGCAATTCAACGGCTCAAACACAAGACGTGTGTGTGGCAGGGTCTACAGACAATCACAAAAAGAAAACCAGCCCTGTCGCGGACATCGACTTCTTGCTCCCAGACAAATTAAACAACTTCATGCTTTGAGGACAATACTGTTACGCAGAGTGGAACAGGGGAACCCAAGAGCCGACTGACAAGGAGACTGGGATGAAGTAACCAAGGTATTTATTGAAACACAGGGGGAAGATGGAGTGCAGGTCAGGGGAAGCTCGGGCGGGTTGCTGGAAACCAGGTGCGGAGGCTGAGGCTGGAGCGAGAGGGGTTAAGACAGGGTAAGCAGGTCTGGAGGGGAATCCAAGGGAGTAGTAGAGTGGGGAATCCAGGACAGAGTAGCAGTATGGCGATACGTGGGACTGGAGACAGGGGCCAGAGTCAGAGCGGGCAGAACTGTAGCAGAGAGGAAAACGGCGTCAGTCAGGCAAGGAACACAGGCACAACTGGATAACAGGATCTGAATAGTAACAAACGGCTAGAACCGTAGACTGACTGAGCAGAGATTACGATCTGGCAGCGTGGAAGTGGCAGGGCTGACTATTTGTAGAGGTCTTGATTATGGAACAGGTTGCAGCTGGTGGGGATCTGCTCTGACTCCAGCACACCTGTTTCCGCCCACACAATCACACACACACAGAGGGACGGAGAGAGAGTACTGGGGGAGTGGCGGCAGGTCAAGGAGACACAGGATGAGCAGTAGAGGGCGTTGCAGGAGCAGATGTGACAAATACATTTAAA
Source organism: Salvelinus sp. IW2-2015 (assembly GCF_002910315.2). Lineage (NCBI taxonomy): Eukaryota > Metazoa > Chordata > Actinopteri > Salmoniformes > Salmonidae > Salvelinus > Salvelinus sp. IW2-2015. The sequence continues at coordinate 488,927 of NW_019942584.1, read as the reverse complement.
AACATTTAAACGTGTTAACCCTCGCAAGGCTGCCGGCCCAGACGGCACCCCTAGCTGCATCCTCAGAGCATGTTCAGATCAGCTGGCTGGTGTGTTTATGGGCATACTCAATCAATCCCTATCCCAGTCTGCTGTCCCCACATGCTTCAAGATGGCCAACATTGTGCCTGTTCCAGAGAAAGCTAAGGTACCTGAACTAAATTACTATGTGACGGAGTGTTTGGTACACTAACACACACATTCATAGCACCTCCCTGCTCCGTTAACTTGTGTGTCGACCCACATTGTTAACTTCCCGATCTTAGTACATACATTACACACTTTATTCTTACCTCCCGTCAGTAACAGTTTATGSTATAAAGAATATACAGACAAGCGTTCATGTTTAATTTAAGCAACGTTTATTGTACTTATCAATGTTATGGATGAGTGCGTTGTTTGCTTGGTATCTGTTCCTATCTCTCCGTCTCTGTAGCTTCCAGGTATGCTGGGATAAGGACCAGAGCTACGGTAATCGGGCTGGCTTTGTAGTGCCTGTCCTGAATGGCTCGTTCGTGTGAATGGGCATATTGGAAAACTCCATGTCAGTAGGGATGAGATTTTGTAAATGTGTTATATTGGTATATTATATCATGAAACATGTTGCAATGTATATAATTCATTATGTTTAGCTGAGTGGAAAATGTAGGCTTTGATCAAGGTAATTGCTTAATTAATTCGTTTTTGGTATGTTCTGATGGGAGGGGCTTCCCCTACAAAAGGAGCCTCTCTTAAAGTTCAACGGTTGGATTGAGCTGTTGATGTTGGGGGGGAGCAGAACTGTTGTTTTTCTTCCGGATTCACTTTGCAAATAAACACCCTAGCACAGAAGTACTTTTGCGGCTCCGCCATCTTTTTATTTGATAGAGGTTAGATGTTTCAGTTTAGCCTTCTGGCCTACTCTACGTGACAAACTCTACGTGACAGACTATCGCCCCGTAGCACTCACTTCTGTCATCATGAAGTGCTTTGAGAGACTAGTCAAGGATAATTTCACCTCCACCCTACCTGTCACACTAGACCCACTCCAATTTGCTTACCGCCTCAATAGGTCCACAGACAATGCAATCGCCATCATACTGCACATTGCGCTATCCCATCTGGACAAGAGGAATACCTAAATAAGAATGCTGTTCATTGACTGCAGCTCAGCATTCAACACCATATTACCTTCAACTCATCATTAAGCTTGAAACCCTGGGTCTTGACCCCGCCCTGTGCAACTGGGTCCTGGACTTCCTGACGGGCCGCCCCCAGGTGGTGAAGGTAGGAAACAACATCTCCACTCCGCTGTTCCTCAACACGAGCCCCACAAGGGTGTGCTCGCTCTCCTGTACTCCCTGTTCACCCACGACTGCGTGGCCATGCACGCCTCCAACTCAATCATCAAGTTTGCAAACGACAAATCAGTGGTAGGCTTGATTACCAACAGAGACGAGACAGCCTACAGGGAGGAGGTGAGGGCCCTTGGAGTGTGCTGTCAGGAAAATAACCTCTCACTCAATGTCAGCAAAACAAAAGAGATGATCATGGACTTCAGGAAACAGCAAACGGAGCACCCTCCTATCCACATCAACGGGACAGCAGCGGAGAAGGTAGAAAGTTTTAAGTTCCTCGGTGTACATATCCCTGACAAACTGAAATGGTCCACCCACACAGACAGTGTGGTGAGGAAGGCGCAACAGTGCCTCTTCAACCTCAGGAGGCTGAAAAAATGTGGCTTGTCACCGAAAACCCTCACTAACTTTTACAGGTGCACAGTTGAGCATCCTGTCGGACTGTATCGCCGCCTGGTATGGTAACTGCACCGCCCACAACCGCAGGGCTCTCCAGAGGGTGGTGCGGTCTGCACAACGCATCACCGGGGGCAAACTACCTGCCCTCCAGGACACCTACAACACCCGATGTCACAGTAAGGCGAAAAAGCTAATCAAGGACAATAACCACCCGAGCCACTACCTGTTCACCCCGCTTTCATCCAGAAGGCGAGGTCAGTACAGGTGCATCAAAGCTGGGACAGAGAGATGATTGAAAAACTGTTTTTATCTCAAGGCCATCAGATTATCTWCGGGATCGGTGTCCCATCCACAAAACAGTTGAGCTAACGTAGGCTAATGTGATTAGCATGAGGTTGTAAGTAACAAGAACATTTCCCAGGAYATAGACATATCTGATATTGGCAGCCCATTCTTGCATAATCAATGCTTGGAGTTTGTCAGAATTTGTGGGTTTTTGTTTATCCACCCGCCTCTTGAGGTTTGACYACAAGTTCTCAATGGGATTAAGGTCTGGGGAGTTTCCTGGCCATGGACCCAAAATATCAATGTTTTGTTTCCCAAACCACTTAGTTATCACTTTTGCCTTATGGCAAGGTGCTCCATCATGCTGGAAAAGGCATTGTTCGTCATCAAACTGTTCCTGGATGGTTGGGTGAAGTTGCTCTCAGAGGCTGTGTTGGTACCATTCTTTATTCATGGCTGTGTTCTTAGGCAAAATTGTGACTGAGACTACTCCCTTGGCTGAGAAGCAACCCCACACATGTATGGTCTCAGGATGCTTTACTGTTGGCATGACACAGTACTGATGGTAGCGCTCACTTTGTCTTCTCCGGACAAGCTTTTTTCCAGATGCCCCAAACAATCGGAAAGGGGATTCATCAGAGAAAATTACTTTAGCCCAGTCCTCAGCAGTCCAATCCCTGTACCTTTTTCAGAATATCAGTCTGTCCCTGATGTTTTTCCTGGAGAGAAGTGGCTTCTTTGCTGCCCTTCTTGACACCAGGCCATCCTCCAAAAGTCTTCGACCTCACTGTGCGTGCAGATGCACTCACACCTGCCTGCTTCCATTCCTGAGCAAGCTCTGTACTGGTGGTGCCCTGTTCCCGCAGCTGAATCGACTTTAGGAGACGATCCTGGCGCTTGCTGGACTTTCTTGGGCGCCCTGAAGCCTTTTTCACAACAATTGAACCGCTCTCCTTGAAGTTCTTGATGATCCGATAAATGGTTGACTAAGGTGCAATCTTACTGGCAGCAATATCCTTGCCATGTGCAAAGCAATGATGACGGCATGTGTTTCCTTGCAGGTAACCACGGTTGACCTTGTAAGAACAATGATTCCAAGTCTGTTATTCGAACTCAATCAGCATGACAGAGTGATCTCCAGCCYTGTCCTCGTCAACACTCACACCTGTGTTAACGAGAGAATCACTGGCATGCTGTCAGCTGGTTCTTTTGTGGCAGGGCTGAAATGCAGTGGAAATATTTTTTGGGGTATTCAGTTCATTTGCATGGCAAAGAGGGACTTTGCAATTAATTGCAATTCATCTGATCACTCTTCATAACATTCTGGAGTATATGCAAATTGCCATCATACAAACTGAGGCAGCAGACTTTGCGAAAATTAATATTTGTGTCATTCTCAAAACTTTTGGTCCACGACTGTACACTGTCCAATTTACAGTAGCTATTGCAGTGAAATAATACCATGCTTTTGTTTGAGGAGAGTGCACAATTTTGAACATGAAAGTTATTAATAMATTTTTTKGGCACATTTGGGCAGTCTTGATAACATTTTGAACAGAAATACAATGGTTCATTGGATCAGTCCAACACTTTGTACATACACTGCTGCCATCTAGTGGGCTGGAATAATACATTATGGCATTTCTCTTGCATTTCAAAGATGATGGTACAAAAACAATACAAAAGAACTGTTTTTTTCTTTGTATTATCTTTTACCAGATCTATTGTGTTATTTTCTCATACATTCCTTTCACATTTCCACRAACTTCAAAGTGTGTCCTTTCAAATGTTACAAATAATATGCATATCCTTACTTCAGGGCCTGAGCTACAGGCAATTCGATTTTGGTATGTCATTTTCGACGAAAATTGAAAAAAAGTGGCGGATCCTTAAGAGGTTGCCACCACTAGCACAAAGAGGCGGTTTTCTACCTACAGACTTGATGTCATTAGCCACTTTAATAAATGGAACACTAGTCACTTTAATAATGCCACTTTAAGAAAGTTTATATATCTCGCATTACTCATCTCACATGTATATACTGTATACTGTATCCTTCACTATCTATTCTTACTATCTATTGCATATTAGCCTCTCTGTCACTGCTCATCCATATATTTTATACATATATATTCTCAATCCATTCCTTTACTATATTGTSTGTATTAGGTTTTGTTGCGTTTAAACACAGAGCTGGGGCTAATGAAGACAGAGTACATGCTGGGGAGGGAGCGGTCCTCCCTCTCCGCCTCAGATAGACCCCGCGCACACACACTATACTACTCACTCACTCACTCACACATACAGCCAGGGTGATAGATAGAGACATGCTACAGAGATTATCTGCATATGCAATCAGCCATACACACATACAGTACACATGCTATACTATGGAAGTGCCTGTGTTGTTTCCTCTATTGGAAAAAGTGATTAACCCCCCTCGTCCCACTCGTCCCCCAACAGAGGAACCAAGGGAGTCTTTGTGCTACTTTATACATGTGACCTCGAACCAACCATCTCACTTTGTTGACCCACGGTTCAATGCCAAATGAATCTGTTACGCCTGGTCTGACCAATTAGGGAGGAGGAGGAGGTGGAAGTGCCAGTCTGCAGTAAGAATCCTGGTCATTATCTGGGTACAGTGCAGTCTGAGAGTGTTGTGGGATCTAAGGAAACCTAATAACTTAACAAAACCACAGGCTGACTCATCTCATTTGAGCAGGGTCAACTCTTAAAGCACAATGACTCAATCATTAAAGCCTCAATAGGATGATAGGATGTTTCACAGTGATTTTTTTTTTAGTTTTCTTCCCCAAGCCTTCCAATCACTATGGTGTTTGATATGGGATTAATAAGAGGTCCAGTGTTTGACGGATTAGTCCAATGGTGCATGTTATGCCTTGTTACGAGAGATAAAATCGCCACTCAAGTTGGATTCTTAGGCACAATGAAAGGGTATGGAAACCGTAGTTATAGAAGATGTAGGCATTCGCTTTTAATCCACCTTGATCTACAATCGGCGTCTCTTTCTTTTGACATTGAAACACGGCACTGCTTTACTTTGTGTCACATACTGCATCACAAAGTGAAGTGGAAGCTCTAAATATACAATGAAAAGACCAAAAGTCACACGCTCAAGTCATTACATTTCAAACATTAAGACAATTTATTTAGTTCACACAGATATGTAATTGTAACGATGTGTGCTGAGAGTCGGGAAGCAAGTTCAGGGAGTGAGTGTTTCAATAAATACATGAAACTAACACGTAACACAAACAACGCACAGACATGACCTAGGAACAGAAACAATAACACCTGCGGAAGGAACTAAATGGAGTGACATATATAGGGAAGGTAATCAGGGAGGTGATGGAGTCCAGGTGAGTCTGATGACGCACCGATGAGCGTAACAATGGTGACAGGTGTGCGCCATAACGAGCAGCCTGGTGACCTAGAGGCCGGAGAGGGAGCACACGTGACAGTAATAATAGTAATTATGGTCTAGTTCTTCAGTATTCAATATATGCAGATATGATCCTAAATACGTTAGGTTCTCCTTTAGATTTTTTTTTATTATTGAGTGAAATTGTGTATTCTGGCTCTTCTCTCTAATGGCTTTTCTGAAATGCAATTTACTAGTTAATTTTAAATGTTCTCAATGAGCTTTTCCTTATCATATCCTGATCTGCAATTGACTCAATAGTGTTGGACTGTTTAATTCCTCTCTCTGGAAATGACCAAAGTACTTTCATTCCAATTCACAAAGTGAGAATTAATGGACTGTGCTTAATATAGGGAATAATCACAGGGGATTTGAACTAAGTGGCTTGAAGACAGACAGCGTGTCATAGGTAGGATGTTTTATGAGCATCAACATCATGGACATATTTTGTTCAGGCTGAGTGTTGCTGTGCATTTATGATTCACCTGGTCTACTCTCTGTGGTAGAGATTGTAGCCTGGAGCAAACCCTGGCAGTGCACTTTGTGGCATAACAGAGTCTTTGCCCTAACCATAATCCTACATACTACGGACTTTAAATTGCACACTATGGGACAGGTCAGGTGTTATTAATGGGCGTGGCCTCTAACAAGATGTCCTCCTCATGTCTTTGTGCATTGAAAGTTGGATGTAGAATCCAGTAAATATACAGTGAACAAAAAATATAAACGCAACATGTAAAGAGTTGGTCCAATGTTTCATGAGCTGAAATAAAAGATCCCAGCAATTTTCCATATGCACAAAAATATTATTTATCTCAAATTTTGTGCACAAATTTGTTTACATCCCTATTAGTGAGCATTTCTCCTTTGCCAAGATAATCCAACCACCTGACAGGTGTGGAATATCAAGAAGCTGATTAAACAGCATGATCATTACACAAGTGCACCTTGTGCTGGGGACAATAAAAGGCCACTTTAAAATGTGGAGTTTGTCACGCAACACAATGCCACAGATGTCTGAAGTTTTGAGGGAGCATGCAATTGGCATGCTGATTACAGGAATGTCCACCAGAGCTGTTGCCAGATCATTTAATGTTMATTTCTCTACCAAGCCACCTCCAACGTTGTTTTAGAGAATTTGGCAGTACGTCCAACCGGCCTCACAACCGCAGACCACGTGTAACCATGTCAGCCCAGGACCTCCACATCCGGCTTCTTCCCTTGTGGGATCGTCTGAGCCCAGCCACCCGGACAGCTGATAAAACTGTGGGTTTGCACAACTGAAGAATTTCACAAACTGTCAGAAGCCGCCTCAGGGAATCTCATCTGCGTGCTCGTCGTCATCACCAGGGTCTTGACCTGACTGCAGTTCGGCGTCGTAACCAACTTCAGTGGGCAAATGCTCACCTTCGATAGCCACTGGCATGCTCAAGAAGTTTGGTCTTCACGGATGAATCTCGGTTTCAACTGTACCGAGCAGATGAATAATGATAATGCACAGCCCCATGTCACAAGGACCTGTACACAATTCCTGGAAGCTGAAAATGTCCCAGTTCTTCCATGGCCTGCATACTCACCAGACATGTCACCCATTGAGCATGTTTGGAATGCTCTGGATCGACATGTACGACAGTGTGTTCCAGTTCCCGCCAATATCTAGCAACTTCACACCTCCGTTGAAGAGGAGTGGGACAACATTTCATAGGCCACAATCAACAGCCTGATCAACTCTATGCGAAGGCAATGTGTCGCGCTGCATGAGGCAAATGGTGGTCACACCAGATACTGACTAGTTTTCTGATCCACGACCCTACTTTTTTTTGAAGGTATCTGTGACCAACAGATGCATATCTGTGTTCCCAGTCATGTGAAATCCATAGATTAGGACCTAAATAATTTATTTCAATTGACTGATTTCTTTATATGAACTGTAATTCAGTCAAATCTTTGAAATTGTTGCATGTTGCGTTTTTATATTTTTGTTCAGTGTATGTTTGTAAAGTTGCCATCTGCATGCTACCTTCGGATTGTTGTGTTCATGACCTTGTTTGGCAGTTTTTTGACTGACGTTTTGATGAGTTTTCTGCTCTCTTTTGTGAGAATTTTATTGACCCTACCAGAAATGCCCCAGTCCTCAAGTACTGGAATTCCTCAAGAGCTTCCATCTGCCCCTACAGCAATATCTCAGCTGAGAATGATCCTAAGCACTGAAGGGATGCAAACAACAGTCATTCAACAGACAAGGAGGGGGTAAGACCATCTTGCATAAGTTCAGGACTGTTATTGTCAAAAAGATTTGCTAAGCCCCAACCTTCATTTAGAAGTTCTGATGGTAAATCACAGTCTAACCTAATCAAAGCAAAGTTACTGAACAACAGAGCACCCAACCATGCTATGTTATCACCTTCCCTGATGTTGAGCCCCAGATCCCTTGTAAATAAGATGAGTTCGTTCCAGGCCATTTGGATAACTAACCATGTAAGCCCCATTCTTTCCAGGCACGCTATGGCAGTTCAACCTGACCAAACTAGCAGGCCAGTCGAGTTCCATCCATCCTATTTCATGCTCCTTAGCCTAGCCAGATTAAGGTTCCGTGTTTCATTGAACTAGCTCAAATTGGTGTAATAAAAGTAGTGGGGCTGTGTTTTACTGCTTCAGACAGTGCTGTGGATGTTACTACATTTAGCTGAAGATAAATGCCCTGGCCCTATGAATAGATCAGTGCTTTATGTCTTTGTGCGCTCTTTTACTGTCTCTTTCCCAGCGGTATTTCTTAAAGCTTCCGCTTTTACCCTCCGACGGCTCTAAGCCAAAGACAACTGGTGTGCCTTCAGTTAAAAGTGACTGTCTGCGTACAAAGATAATTGGGAGTAATACATTTGTACCACCCAGGGGTGAATGAATGGTGGCTGTTCTCTGGCGGTTGGCTCCGTTTTGTTGTTGCAGGCGGGCACTTTGGACTAATATTGCTTAACTTAAGGTGAAATATCATAGAGATCATGTTGGGGATAAACGGGGAGAGGATCGTCGGATCAGATTGACCTCTAAATTCATCATCCGCTACAGACGTGTGATTTGTGTTGTGGTTTTTACACAGTACGTACTGAATGTGGGCACGCAAGGTGACCTGCACTGTAGATCAACTGCTTGGGGAGAAGGTCCTGTCCGCCTGACTGGGTACCATTTTTCTCAATTTCGTGCCATCACATATGTAATGGAGGGTCTACTAAACTTAAGCTGAACATTTCTCTGCACTGTTGGGAGCTAGTAACAAAAGCATTTCGCTGCATCCGCTATAACATTTGCTAAACTGTGTGTGTGACCAATAAACTTTAATTTGATTTACTAGTCACATGGACACTCGCCGTGTCATGGGAACACTAGCTATCTCTCTCACGTTTCCAGCATGCACGTGTAGATCCCTTGCCACTCTGTTGGTAGTACAATGCCCTAGGCCTTATATGCTATTGGTGGATGTTTTTATAGCCTGGTGGGTCTATCTCCACCATCTGCCTGCGTATCCCTCCGCCCATGTAATGCCTAGCAGCCACTGATAACTGATAACTGATCAGCCTAATTTTGTGAAGAAAAGTCCATAGGGCCTATCAGTTCTATGTTACAGACTAGTTGAATGCATAAATACTTTGATAAGCAGCTAACACTGATACAAAGCACTGCTGGGTAGAGAGAAATACTCATACCACTTGTTATAATCATGGCTGAGGAGAAGAGATAGGCTGGCAGGAAAGAATATCCACTATAACACCCTGGCTCAATCAGCCCTGAGAGTCGGTAGCTRGCGCTCCACCACCACTGTGAGACTGTCCCCCTGTTAACCTGTCTCCTGTCTCCTAGACACAGTGACATTTCCACTGCACAGGCCCGTGTCTGACCTTCTCCTGCTGGCTAGCCTCAGGACGGATCAGAACCCTTAGCCGCAGCTCACCGCTCAACCCTGTGTACCTGATTCCTGTTCAAATTCATTAAAGGCAATAGCATGTCCCGCGGCTATATTTCAGTCTGCATTGTATCATTGAGAGGCAAAATAACCCCTTTAATGGTTGATTTTTAAAACCCCAAATGGCCCTGTCGTGTATAACSTTTTTGAGACAGAAGGGATTGAATGCCCCAATTTGTTCTGAGGAGATAATTCCATAAAATGTGTTTGTACGACACGACACACATTATACAGTCATGACACATTATTTTAAAAATAGCAGAGATGATGTATCTTATTTCTGTCTATTGAGGTTTAAAGTTGCAGGTTAATGACAGATGCATACCTTTGCGACAGCATGTGCAGACATTTCATTGGACGCCATAAACAACAAACAGCATACCATCAATCAAACGACGGAACATACGCAACGTGTGTTATGCCAATGTGTTTGGTCCTTGCGGGATTTCAATGAATTAGCTCGCTGTGACAAGATGTGTCCTTCAGCAGCTCACCGCGGGCGAATCAGAGCTGGCGAGCCTGCCTATATCCCTCATAAACACCGGTGTGTGAGAAGAAGTGAATCATGCCATTAATGTGTAGGCGATCCATTGTAGGCGGTCCAAGATGCAGGCTCAGTCTTGCTTAATCCTGCCAATGTTTTTCAGGGGAAGAATTCCAGACCCAGTCTATACAGCCATGAGAACATCAATAGAGTAGCGGGAAAGAGATTTTAAGGAATGATAACTGGCAATGAGTCACGTCTGAGTCATCGGTGAGATTTGGACAAGTAGCAAGGCCAGAGCCTTTTTCTCCCCCCATCCTCACGCACATATGCACACATGAACTCACATACATACATAGAGCCATGACTACATGGAACTCTATTCCACATCAGGTAAGAATCAGATAAAAAAAAGATAACAATACACTGTATGGAACAGCGGGGCCTGTGAAGACAGACACACACACACACACACACACACACACACACACACACACACACACACACACACACACACACTAGCACTCTACACACATGTACATTGAAATAACGTTGTATGGTGGTATTATACATTTTATATTGTAGATATGTAGTGGTGTAATAATGTCATATGTTTTATCTTTTGTTTTAAGTGTAATGTAAGTGCCTTTATGTGTTTGTACCCTAGGAAGAGTAGCTGCTGCCTTTGCAGCAGCTAATTGAGATCCCTAATAAATACAAAAAATACAAATACATCATGTTAATAGACGTGACGAAGACCTCACAAAGAAGGGCCAAGGAAATAACAGCACTCCGAACATATGGCAATTAAAGATTCTAATGATCCAGATATAGTTCAATCTTGACGTGATTAGCTGTTTGTATCAAACCTTTCCTGCTGTTTTACACGTTGTCGTGCCAGATGGCTTCTTCAAGTTTGGCCAAAAGTCATTTAGAACCGATTAGGCATATTTGTGATTTTGTTAATTGCATTGATGTTTTCTGTTGCTGTTGATGCTGTACGACGTTCCAATTGTGATATTGACATCATTATCTGGCTGGGTCCCACGATGACCTTTTGCGGTTGCCACACACAATTTCACACATTTTGAGGCAATCTTTCCGGCTGTTAAATGAAGTGCAACTTGTTAAATTTGCTTATTAATAAAATAAATAAAAAATATTATAATACCACGCTCGGGATTCGCCTCAGTAAAGTTTCTGTTTCGGTAGCTTTACACTGCAATCTTCCTCCACACTGACATCTATTATTGTACCTAAACTGCAGTACAATCTTGCTGGCTCTGTCGGTCTCACTGAATGCTGTGTTATCTTCTCTCCCATCACACCACCCATCCAACTCTCTTGTTACCCCTCTATGTCATGTGCACGGCTTTGTGGTCATATTGATTGACAGCATAACCAGACAATTCCAGTGGGGGCTGAGTGCTTGTGCACCCTCTTAGTCACGGTACTGTATAGACCTCAGTGAGAATAGCTTTGTGTATACCAGAGTAAAGAGAACATCGGCCTACGTGCTTCAGATGCTATCAGCGTTCCCTGTTTGAGTGACATTTCAGAGTGGCTTTGATTGGAATGCTTGATACTACATCAAAGGCTCAAAAGGACTGGGTGGGTTGTGATTCTATTAAGGTGAATGAGAACTGTGTTTGTTCTTAGCCCATGGACGGGGTACTTAGTGTGATGTTAGTCTGTGGTAAATGTAGATTGTAGACACTACTCTCTGTTCTTAAGTTAGTGCCCTCTCTTTCTTCTCCTCTCCTGTTCCTCTTCTGTCTCTACCCCCTGGTGTTTACCCCTCCCCTCTTCTCTTTATCCCTCTTCCCTCGTTCCTTCATCCATCCATCCATCCATCCCTCTGTACCCTTATCTCGCAGCCTCTTAGCTGAGACTTGAATTTCAGCCTACGTTAAGGGTTCAGAGTTGGTCCCTCACATAAATTCATAACAGTAATTAGATGTTCTTTCATGGTTGCTCTTTCCTTTTAAATGGAGGCTTTCAGTTATCTCTCTCTCCTCTATCATTTGACACTCTGGCACCTTGTTTGTGGCTCTCAGTGCTGGTCTATGGCTATAAAACATATATTTTTCAATGGATGTCTGATGTAGCATGTACACCATAGCGTGAATGTCCGAATATGTACACCGTAGACTCTATTTCCTAATATGTACAGCATACTCCCTAATAAACTAAATAAACAAAAAAAGAAATGTCCCTTTTTCAGGACCCTGCCTTTCAAAGATAATTCATATAAACCCAAATAGCTACACAGATCTTCATTGTAAAGGGTTTAAACACTGTTTCCATGCTTGTTCAATGAACCATAAACAATTAATGAACATGCACCTGTGGAGCAGTCGTTAAGACACTAACAGCTTACAGACGGTAGACAATTAAAGTCATCAGTTATGAAAACGTAGGACACTAAAGAGGCCTTTCTACTGACTCTGAAAAACACCAAAAGAAAKATGCCCAGGGTCCCTGCTCATCTGAGTGAACGTGCCTTAGGCATGCTGCAAAGAGGCATGAGGACTGCAGATGTGGCCAGGGCAATAAATTGCAATGTCCGTACTGTGAGACACCTAAGACAGCGAGACAGGGCGGACAGATGATCGTCCTCGCAGTGGCAGACCATGTGTAACAACACCTGCACAGGATCGGTACAACCGAACATCACACCTGCGGGACAGGTACAGGATGGCAACAACAACTGCCCCGAGTTACACCAGGAACGCACAATCCGTCCATCACTGCTCAGACTGTCCGCAATAGGCTGAGAGAGGCTGGACTGAGGGCTTGTAGGCCTGTTGTAAGGCAGGTCCTCTCCAGACATCACCGGCAACAATGTCGCCTATGGGCACAAATCCATCGTCGCTGGACCAGACAGGACTGGCAAAAAGTGCTCTTCACTTTTTGGGTGATGCGGGTGATGGCCGGATTCGCGTTTATCGTCAAAGGAATGAGAGTTTACAACGAGGCCTGTACTCTGGATCGGGATCGATTTGGAGGTGGAGGGTCCATTATGGTCTGGGGCGGTGTGTCACAGCATCATCGGACTGAGCTTGTTGTCATTGCAGGCAATCCCAACGCTGTGTGTTACAGGGAAGACATCCTCCTCCCTCATGTGGTACCCTTCCTGCAGGCTCATCCTGACATGACCCTCCAGCATGACAATGCCATACTGCTCGTTCTGTTCGTGATTTCCTGCAAGACAGGAATGTCAGTGTTTTGCCATGGCCAGCGAAGAGCCCGGATCTCAATCCCATTGAGCACGTCTGGGACCTGTTGGATCGGAGGGTGAGGGCTTTGGCCATTCCCCCCAGAAATGTCCAGGAACTTGCAGGTGCCTTGGTGGAATCGGTGGGGTAACATCTCACAGCAAGAACTGGCAAATCTGGTGCAGTCCATGAGGAGGAGATGCACCGCAGTACTTAATCCAGCTGGTGGCCATGCCAGATACTGACTGTTACTTTTGATTTTGACCACCTCTTTATTCAGGGACACATTATTCTATTTCTGTTAGTCACGTGTCTGTGGAACTTGTTCAGTTTATGTCTAGGTAGTTGAATCTTGTTATGTTCATACAAATATTTACACATGTTAAGTTTGCTGAAAATAAACACAGTTGACAGTGAGAGGACGTTTMGTTTTTTGCTGAGTTTATGTATCCCGTACTACCTAATATAAACACACTGTATCCTAATTATTTATTTATAGAACATCAGCAGCGAACAGATCCTAACGTAAACAGTACATGTTATTGCTGTATGTGTAATCTCTCGTGGACAGATGTAACGGTGAGATTTTGTCCAAGCTCACCTAGAATTATGTGATTACGAGCAGCAGTAGTTCCTGGTTTTGGGTTTTTGTCATTGATTATTTGGACGAATCAGGATTGGGTGAAGGCGGTGCTTAAACGGGGTAACTAGCCCTCCCTAGAACAATGTTTTTTTTTTAAATGGTATGTGGAGGAAGGTCATGCTTTGGCGAATAATCTATGAAGGGAAATAAATGGCTACAGTTTTTTTATTTATTATTATTTCATGAAATATTGTTATTGAAAAATTTGCTTTTTCTTTTAAATCTGGGGGGGGGGGGCAGTTACCCCGGTAGAAGATTATGGCAAAGGGTTTGTTAAAATCCATTTAATCMGTTTTATTAAAACATTCTTCAATAAGTAATACTTAAAAGCTAAGTCTAGTTGTCTTGTTTTAAGTATTTAAATAAAATATTGGGCATGAGGGGGGTGGGGTCACACATGTCACGGCAGGTAGCCTAGTGGTTGGGCCAGTAATCGAAAATTTGCTGGATTAAATCCCTGAGTTGACATGGTAAAAATCTGTCGTTCTGCCCCTGCGCAAGGCAGTTAACACACCGTTCCCCGGGCGCTAAAGACATGGATGTCGATTATGGCAGCTGCACCTATCTGATTCAGAGGTTGGGTTAAATGCATTCAGTTGTACAACTGACTAATATCTGCAATATGAGGAGAGTTGATGTAGGTGGTCTTATTTCCTGAGCCCTTATCACAGTCAAGACAGCTATTTAATAGTCAAATAAAATGTGAATAAAAAAGAACAGAATGTTTTTTACAGAATGAAAAAAGTAGCGAAAGTAGCATCACTTTACACTGAACTTTTTTTCATTCTGGAAAAAATATTCTGTTGTATTTTATTCTGTTATATTACATCACGTTTTATTTGACTATTAAATTGCTGTCTTGACTGTGATAAGGGCTCTGGAAATAAGGCCGCCCTGTCTGGAACAGCTATTCTCAAAGATTGATAATGTGAAAGACAATTTTTTCAGGTTAACAAACCAAAATCTGTCTTTTCGATATACAGACGTTCAATTTAGTTAATTCCAAACAACAGTCGGAATATTCTTAATGGATTAACAATTCCACATTGAACACTGTATGGGTGATGCATTACGGCCGTGATATGTGTTTGGTGAGTAGGCCTATACTTCATGATTCTGATGAAAATATGCTCTTTGACTTTATCAAACGAATGTTTTTGCGTATTTTCAGTGTGGAACCTGTTAATGTTTAACGGGGTTCTAAATGGCACTAACACTTCACAAAGTAGCCTAAGTGGAACATTATTCCAAAACTGCAGCTCATTGTTGGAGCACATTGCATTTGTGATAAAACTGTCGTAATTTGGCAAGGAATGTAGGTTGTGTATCCCATTAGTTAGATACGTTTTTATAGGCATTTATTTCTGTAGGCCTAACGGGAGCTTGTGTGTGCACTTAGCACACAGGAGTGTAGGGAGCAGTCAGAATGCAAATGTGTGAATTTAAGGAGGAGAACTGTGTGATCCTTGGCTCGGTTTCTTTTTTGTCGTGCCCCAGAAATGCATTTATACAAAATGTAACACTAGAGTCAAAGCAAATTAACGTTTTCGTCAAGACAAAATTTCACTTGCCTGTTTGGGCAGCCATAAAGCACATTCCACCAAGTAGTTTTTACAGCCTTTAAAAATGTTTTTATCTCTAGTTAAAGATCGAGCTTTGACGTCCTTTCAAGCACTCAATTACGCATGCCCATCCTTATACATAATATTAATGATCCAATATGAGTTTGTGCATGCATTGGGTTACAGAGCTTGTTCTGCTGATTTCAGTGGATTCTATGGGGCTACAGATGACAAACAATATTTATATATTTTATAAAAGTGTGCGCTGTCTCTTTTAAGATGAACTGCATCAGTCACTACTGAGGTTACGCACAACTCAGTTTGCTACTGATGGGAAGTTTGGCTTTTTGCTAACTCAGATCTTTTCGACTCGTTCAGTCAAAATAGCAACTATTTAGGCTAATTTTGTTCATTTGAGTCAGTAATGCCCAGAGCATGCATGACGAACTGAAAACTAGAAAGAGTCATGGTTCAAATGTCGTTCACCATAGGAGGCTTATTGAAGCTGTCATTTGTGACTGAGGCTTTTAGAAGTGTATATTTGTACATTCTTTGATTTCTAGGCATACAAATATGATTATATATATAGATACATTTTAAACAAGGTCTAGTTGTGGCCACAACCGGACTAGATTATGGCGGATATTGGCGGAATGCATTGCTTGACTGCGATGAGGGTGATAAGCACAATAGCGTTTGCGAACTACAGCCCGCCAAAGATATTTGAGTTTGTTGAGTTTGTTTTGGTTCTATATAGTTTGCAGGTTATGACAAATAATTTAACTCACACTCTTTGTGTGACAGTCAGTTTTAAAATCTGCATATTTTGTGTTATGGTTGGCATATTATCACAGGCTAGTGAACTAATGTTAGCTTCAGCTGTAAGATAGCTAACAAAGTTATATTTCTGTAAATGTTCTGAATGTTGTTTATTAGCTAACTAGTTAGCTACCGGTATCTTGTTTTGTAAAATGTTTTATGCTGTATGGACATTGTTTTGCAGAACAGTAAATTAGCTAACAGTTTCGACTTCTACATGCTGTGTCCCGTTATTCAAGTTTGTTAGCCAAATTGTGTGCAGCATGAGTTGGTAGCTAGTAAAAAGATGCTGTCGCTCAGAGGTCCCTCAGAATAAGCTAGCTAGCAACAATGAGCTAGTGACGCCGTCTGTAGCTACCACAGCAATTTGACATGAAGCATGGTGCACTCGTGTTTTAAAGGGGACGATTATCGGCCATTCTCTAACACACCACACACACTGTCACACAATCTCGTACGCCCTTTCACACACACACACACACACACACTGGTGTGTGCCATAGTGCAGTAATTCAATCACATGACTGCCTTTGTCATGGCCTCTTCAGATCTCTTTTTTCTTATAAACAATTCCCCTCTAACTTCAGGCAACACCAAGGAGATTCTAATCCTCAAGTGCTTGATTATGGTTTGGCAAACAAATAACTATTCATAGCTCCAGGCATTGAGAAGACTGGAGTTATACAGCCTTTTCTGTATTGATAGTGGATACATTTAATTAAAGGTCCAATGCAGCCATTTTTATCTAAATGTTTTATTTTATTTTTTATTTCACCTTTATTTAACCAGGTAAGCTAGTTGAGAACAAGTTCTCATTTACAACTGCGACCTGGCCAAGATAAAGCAAAGCAGTGCGACACAGAGTTACACATGGAATAAACGAGCATAAAGTCAATAACACAATAGAAAAAAAGAAAGTCTATATACAGTGTGTGCAAATGGCTTGAGGAGGTGAGGCAATAAGTAGGCCATAGTAGCGAAGTAATTACAATTTAGCAGATTAACACTGGAGTGATAGATGAGCAGATGATGATGTGCAAGTAGTGATACTGGTGTGCAAAAGAGCAGAAAAGTAAATAAAAACAATATGAGGATGAGGTAGGTAGATTGGGTGGGCTATTTACAGATGGACTATGTACAACTGCAGCGACCGGTTAGCTGCTCAGATAGCTGATGTTTAAAGTTAGTGAGGGAAATGTAAGTCTCCAGCTTCAGCGAATATCAAATCATTTCTGCGTAACAATGAAGTACCTTACTGTGATTGTTGTCAATTAAAATGGTCAAAAAGAAACAATTGCTTCTTAGCAAAGAGCAATTTCTCAAGCAAGAATTTAGCTAGGACTGTCTGGGCGTGGGGAGGGGAAAACTGAAAACTAGCTGTTATTAGCAGAGAGGTTTGGGACTCTCTTATTGGTCTATTAACTAATTTACATCCTTGGTGATATCACCAGGCAGGCCAAAATAAATGTTCACAATTTCACAGTATTATTCCAACCTCATATTGTGGAAATATATATAAAACACAGGAAAAGCACTGGGCAATTAATAATTTCAACGTAGTGAATTTAAGTTCTAATACTGTATGTGTGCAGCACGGAGTTATCAACATTGTGGTTATAATCATACTGTAGTCACTGCTATGGAAATTGTTCAGGGCTTTTTGTATGAATTTCTTCTCGGTCATGTAGCTCCTTCTCAATGTTTGTGTACCGTAGGGGTAGAGAGATAAGCTACTGTTAAACCCTTCGTAATGACAAAGCAATGATCCACTATACTATGGTAWTTTTCTCATTGCTGGATCGCTTGTGTATGCTGCTTTATTTGACCAATTTTAGTCTTAGTAATATTTCGTCACAGAGTATCTTCTCAGTTTATACAGTAAATGTTGTATAGACTACTTTACAAATGTCTGGATGAAACACATCTCCAAACCTTTAGAAATGGGGTAAGAGACCCCATTAAAATGTTGTTTCTCCTATTTTAGCCTTATTAACCTCTTTCAATTCCTTATTAATCTTTTGTAAATCCTATTTTGAGCTCCTGCTGCTAATGCAAGCACAGTAACAGAAGGAAGAGCTCCTTTGATTTCTCCTATTTATCATGCCTCTTTTTTCTTCATCCAAGCGAGGATACAAAAAGGGATTAATGTTCCTGGAAAGCTTCTGCCTTTATGTTCATATCAAAGGGGAGGCATTAGAATAATCATGAATGACGCACAGATGTTAGCGCGTGTGAGATGGGAGCAGTGCGAATGAGGTTTAAGTGTGTGGCATGAGAGCAAGGTGACTGTGATACTAGGATGGGCTCGGACGGATAAGCATATGGAACGACTGACTTTCGAAACCAGGTTTCCTGGGTGCCATGAGTTTGTGTTGGCCTGTTGAGCTAAAGCCCTATAGGCATTAGTTCAGGGAGCCAACCTAAATCTCCCGGTCTCAGGTTACTCGTGATGGTTACTTGTGATGCGAAGGTGGTTCTGAACCACCTCGGTTTATTCAAACAGCAGTACATGTATGTAAAAACTCTCCCATAACATATACGAAAGCCTGCATGTGTACGTGAGTATACACGTGTTTGTGTGTACAGTGCACAAATGTTTATGGCGTAGGGAGGGGGAGTTGTTTAAGAGGTGGACTCAAGGGGAGATCTCACCTGCCTAGCTGTCAGTCATTCACGGCTGATGGTGCGGAACCAGGCTGTCTGTCTGTCCGTCCATCTGGGCTGTACCGGCCCGTAGCCTGTAGCCTGTCTGTAGCACCGGCCTGGCCTGCCTACACTGTACTGCTCTCTCCGCCTCGCCAGCCCCAGATACACTCAGGTGATGTGTCTGAGATACATTCTAAACTCAATCAGTTTTTTTCACTATAGTCCCTTTCTTTCTGTCACCAAACAAAATGTCCCTCATAATGGCAGCACATTCCGTTTTCAGTTCACCTCAACCTCAGTAATAATCCGCCTATTCACCTCAGGCTGAGGCTAAAGCCAATCGTTTCATTCAGCGTCTCTGATTTCTGCCTTCATTTACAAGCCTGTCTTAATGGATGTAAACGGGAAGCTGAAATCAAAGCACTCAGTCTAGTCTGACTGAGGGAGAAGAGGAGGCCACTGCCAATATCAGCGGATTGATTCTCCTCACACATGCCAGTTTGGGTTGGAGTTTGTCTGCCTGTTTATTAAAGTGTCATTGTGCACGATGCCAAAGGACTAACGAGAATAATTTACGGCGGCTTTGGTATAGTATTTGGCGGAAAGACAGTTTAGTATCTCTCTGGATTAAAAACACACAGTCATATAATCACGGCGATTTGTTGGAGAGAGAGCAAGAGA
This sequence comes from Salvelinus sp. IW2-2015, assembly GCF_002910315.2. NCBI lineage: Eukaryota > Metazoa > Chordata > Actinopteri > Salmoniformes > Salmonidae > Salvelinus > Salvelinus sp. IW2-2015. The sequence goes on along the minus strand of NW_019942584.1, from coordinate 469,414 downwards.
AGAAAAAAAATGTAAATAAAATAGTCATCTAATTTGAAGTTCTCAATTAAAGATTGGCGAGCTTGGCTGAGTAGGCAATTTAAAAACGGTATGGAGTATAAGCAGACAGAATTAATTCCACGCTGCGTGAATGAACTCGATGTGGGTTTGTCCTGGGAAGGAACCACAGAAGGAGTGTTGCATCGTGACTCTGCTGTTCAGAGATATGACCTGGACATGGATCTGCATTTCGGAGTCCCTATGGGCTCTGGTCAAATCTAGTGCACTAAATAGGGAATAAGTTGCCGTTTGGGACGCAGGCTCAGAGGGATTCACAGTGGCCCAGTGACAGTATAATCTTCGTCTTAACCCACACCACCCACGAGCTGCTGCTGCTGTTGTTGTTGTGCTGGACAGCTAAGGGATTGATGGTGAGTAATGTGATTCACTATTATTCATTGTGAAGCACAATGCTCTCTTCTTTGGCTCCTGCTGTACAGCTGCTTCTGTGTGGAAAATAGGCATGATCCTTTCGTAATGCAATAGTTAGGATAGTCATATGATGTCATTATATGACTACTTGTCCCCCACGATGAAATCGGGGAGGGGACTGTGGACCTGTCTCCGTCCGTTCGTCAAACAGACAGCATTGGCCTGATTTTGACAAAATTTGTGTGAATGATGTGTCTTGCCATAGAGATCCAGCATATACAAAACTACACTGTTTGGTGAAACGTGTTAGTCACACGCAATATCTCAATTGACCAGGGAGGGGGGGCATTCAATAACAAAGAAAAACAAACAAAATTGGGATAATTTTTTCCATTCCTCCTGAGTAGCCGGTGCAATAAATCCATGTCACATAAAAAAAGCATCAGATTTTTGTTGAGAAAAACAAGCAAGCCATTTGATTTTCCTGTGGCTGCTGCTTGGTGAGCGATGAGATGAGCTCCTCTTCTCTTTTATTCGATCCAGCAGAGCACTTACTCACCCCTCCCCTCTCTCCCACCCTGCCTACCCTCTAACTCTCCACTCTGTGACTAAATTACACAGGGCCTCATACAGCTATCATCTCATTTCCAAAGTTAGATCTACAAAGCCTGATTTTTCATTATAGATAAACTTCACATATGAATATACTGTACACAAACATGGTGGTATGTTTGCCCCCTGATAGCACTGTATGAATTTAGCTGAGAGATATGGGGGAGGGAGGGAGGGAGCGAGAGAAAGAGGGAGGGAGGGAGAAGGAAAGAGGGAGCGTGAGAAAGAGGGAGGGAGGGAGGGAGGGAGAAGGAAAGAGGGAGCGAGAGAAAGAGGTAGAGAGGGAGTAAGAGATGAAACGATCAGCAGCCAGTCTGGGATGTAGGGTCTAGTTTTGCCACTTTTAATCCCCTCTGTCATGTCTGCCAATCGCAAGCCAATGCTTGATGATGCTTGATGTGAATTTAGTGGGAGTGACAGACCACTTGGAGGGGAGCTGTTCACAACTTGATTAATCCCCCTGCTAAAGTCGGTAAGGATTTATTTATTTTGAAATTACAGAGCACTCCGGGAGAGAGTGGGGAGGGTTGATAATGAATCCTGAGGCGAGGGCAGCAGACTTACGTATCCTGCTACCTGTGATACCATGTTTTAGTGGAGGCAGAGGTGGCCTGTTATCAGCCATCTGTCACGCCCTGACCATAGAGAGCCTTTTTATTCTCTATTTTGGTTAGGTCGGGGTGTGACTAGGGTGGGTGATCTAGTGTGTTTATTTCTACGTTGGCCTGGTATGGTTTCCAATCAGAGGCAGCTGTTTAGCGTTGTCTCTGATTGGGGATCATATTTAGGCAGCCATTTCCCTACTGTGTTTTGTGGGATCTTGTTTTTGTGTTATTGCCTGTGAGCACTCCAGAACGTCACGTTTCGTTTATTCTTTGTTGTTTTGTTGTGCGGTTCTCTTATAAAAAAATATGTGGAACCCAGATCACGCTGCACGTTGGTCCGAGTATGCTTCCAACGACGTTTGTGACACCATCTCTTTGCCCCATGACAGGATGTGGACTGAATCTGAGTGTGTGTGCGCATGTGTTGACGTCTGTGAAAATATTACAGTGAACATTGCCAGAGGCAATGCTTAGCAACTGCATGTGACTCCTGCTGTGATGTCTGACCACAGGGTGTCTTGCTCTCAAATTGGAAGGATTTTTCTGCAAACAATGTTATTCATTCCCATATTTATCCACTGAAGAAGTTACAGCTGAAATGTATCATGCAGTTAGCAGAAGATGTATTTGATGTGTTCGATGTTAGTCAGCCCTCTCATTGATTAAACCAAGATGGCGCCCTGGGGTGAGCAGTCTGTGGGGACTGTCGTTTGACACCTTACATCCATCCTTTATATCCCAGAAAACGCACTTGGTTTGAAAGTCATGCAAAATGAAATGAATTGTGACAAATGCCCATGACATGGCATCCTGAAGGAACATTCATTACATTATGTATCATCGTTAACATGTCTGGTTTTGTGTAAACATGAACGTGAGGTTGGGGATGTGTCCTTGGTGTAATAGTCAGTGAATCATTTCAGATTCATTCTACCTAACTATTGCTAATTGAGCGAGTGTTCCTCATCTCCTCCCAGAATCCTTAAGTATCCAGCAATTGGGTCAGGAAGTCCGGGAACAGAAATACCCATAATGCAACTGTTGATTCGGTCGTACCAGGTGGGAGTTTACTCGCATTGCCAAATGGTCCCCATGCTCACTTCAATTCCCTCCATTGAGAATGAATGGGTCTCCGTTGTTTCATTACCCCCATCTATCAAGGCACAAGGCGAGACCCAAATGCAGACACAGGAGGCAGATGGTTGGAGTCTTACAATGTTTATTAATCCAAAGGTGTAGGCAAGAGAATGGTCGTGGACAGGCAAAAAGGTCAAAACCAGATCAGAGTCAAGGACGTACAGAGTGGCAGACAGGCTCGTGGTCAAGGCAGGCAGAATGGTCAGGCAGGCGGGTACAAAGTCCAGAAACAGGCAAGGGTCAAAACCGKGAGGACTAGAAAAAGGAAAATGAAAAAAGCAGGAGAATGGGAAGAACGCTGGTTGACATACAAGACAAACTGGCACAGAGAGACAGGAAACACAGGGATAAATACACTGGGGAGAATAAGCAACACCTGGAGGGGGTGGAGACAATAACGAGGACTGGTGAAACTGATCTGGGTGTGACACCATCGTGTTATGTGGAAATGCACTGCTAGTCAGCGCTACACAGTCAGATGAATCCGCAGGCTTTTCCGATATCCCACAAATCAGAGAGCCAGAACAGTGCCACTCTGTGCAACTCGGCTCCTGCTAGAGATGTCACTCCACAGGATTAAAGGGGGAGTCTTTTATGTAGAGGGTGTCTGGTTTCACAGGAGCTGTCATGCACCACTACAGTCCTAGAAACATGACAGAACTTTCATTGCGAACAGCGTCTGTTTTGTGAGCGGTTGAAATACATATAGGTGTTTTKGTTAGGATCAATTAAAAACAGAGCCTAAACCCTTTAATTCCAACCCCTCACCCTAAACCCCAAAGTGTACACTTGGAATGGTGTTGTACCATCGTCACAGCGAGTAAGCCCTTGCTGAGAGAAGGGAAGGAAGGTAAAACGGCATTAATAGGGATTCACTTGTTTGCGTCTGTATATTGAATTGGTCTTTCTTCAATGGTGCTTTGGCTACAGAGAGAGATCAGTCAAGCCATTGCTACAGTTAAAGGTTTAACTAAAGATGCGGAGGGCATGTAGCTATAACCTGCTGGGCCAGTGAATGATAACTATGTTAACTGTTGTCAACACAGAGGGAGGACAAGTGCAGTGAGAGGACTTTGAATGGCTTGCAGGGGAGGGATACATTCAGTGACTCCAGAACTACTTCATATGGATACAGTTCCTAGAAGGAAAAAGGCAGTGGTTTGTTAGGGGAAGGTGAGGGGCAGCAGGGAGGATGGACAAGCAAGTCAGCCTGGCATGAGGGAGAGCAGCATATGTTGGCCGTTCTTTCCTTTCTCCTTTTCTCCCTATCTCTTTGTCTGACGGCTAGCGGCAAGCATCTGTGGTGGCTGTCTGAGCGACAGGCGGGGTCACACACCTGACAGGCCAGCTCCTTCACCGCGACACCCGGGGGATTCAATTTATCAGACGCCTAGACTGCAGCCAGGCCTAGATCCTGGACAGACACACCCCATTGGAAGCCAGTCTAACACGTGTCAGATGGTTTTGTAGCTAGGGGGTGGGGTCGGGGCAGCGGGCATCGTAAATCTCACATGGGTGGGGGGAGGAAGTTGGAGGGGGAGGTAGAGTGGTCGGTGTGTAGGGAGGGTGAGCTAAAGGAAAGAGGGGCAAGAGATATGATTTTGGAATTTTCACCTGTGAAGAGACTGGACTATTGCTGTTTCACGTTAGAAAGTGATTTATCGGAACGGGTTCTTTTTTTGAGAGGGCGGGTGGGGTTGTCCGCTAGTGGGTCATCATTATTTATCTCTTTGCTGTGGCGGTTTCAGTACCTTCGTTCCTCCTCCTACTGTACCTCCTCCCACAGGGAGTAAGAGTCGGTGTGTCTTCTCCCACCCCCGTCCCCTGTTGATGGTCTCTCCCGTCTTTCCATCAGCAGCAGCTCGTTGAAGCCATCTACGCGGGGAGCTGGCCATCAGGGCCACTCATTTGGGGGACTAATCACTCCCATCGCCAAAAGGGAGAGGACACTTAATTTAATTACACAACAATTATTAATGATGTTGTCTAAAGAGCTGAGAGGGGGGTATTTTCTCCTCTGATTACTCAGGCCATGAAGGAAGAAGAAGGATACTAGCTCCTTCTTTCAGATTATTAGGGAAGGCCATGAACAAAGATGGCCTCATCTATCAGCTGGGGATAAAGAGAATTGTGTTTTCCTTTTTTTCTAGCCGTTAACTTTGCTTCTTCTCATCTCAATGAGCTGAGCTGACATTTGCTCCTAAATCCCAGTCAATAGTAGGCTTATCTTTATCTTTATTAGCTCGGCTTATAGGACATTCTTGTTTGTTTGTGTCGTGTAGCCTATCTCTAGGAAACAGTACTGGCCTTTACAAGCATAGGGATTGGAATGCAAGGTATGACATGAACATGCATTAATAATGGAACAACTAACACCCGCCTGTAAACTTGAATTCTGCAAGAATCAAAATTAGTTTTGCTGGTCATAACTGGTATAAAACTCCATCCCCCTTCCCTCGCCCATAGTACAGATTTCAAATGGATCTGGCAGACAGAACAAAACTTAATCTGTCTGACGAGGATCCACATAGACAGAAATGTCACTGTGTTTTTTTTAACCTAATATTTCTTAACCTAATGTTAAATGAAATGAAAAGAGTATCGATGAGGAGCTGTGGCTAGTCCCTGAGTGGTGGTAATGCACAGGGACACTAGACAACCTCCGACTGCAGAGTTGAAGACTATGACACCACACACCTACAGACTGCTATAGCGGTTAAACGCTAAACTGCACCTGATTCTTCACAGGTCGTTGGCGACTCCTGCATGGCGTGATTTCACGGATGGAGACATTTCGTCAGATAGAGGGGTAAATTATTTGTCCTCCTTTGTCACCCGTTGAAAGTGCTATCCAGCACGGTAATTATTTCCCAACGGCTAATGACTACTTTGTGAGAAGAAAAAAAATGCTGGAGTTCACTCGGGTTAATGTACGATACGGACAGCGTTGCCTTGGTAAACGGGATTGTTTATGGTTGCTTCTACCGTCTCCATGGTAACCACGAGTCAATATTTCATTCGTTGAGATTTCATTTTAAGTTTATTAACCCTTCACATACACACAGTCCCAAAGGAGATGTAGCTAAGTCAGATGCATTCACTCAAAATGAAGAGGACATGAGGAAATGGGTAATAAAGTTGATGTACAGACACAATGCCGTGTGCTTCAGCCAGACTGCTTCCGACAGAGAGGCTTTGGAGTAGTTGATATGCTGTGGAGAGGAGCAAGGCTGAGGAAGGCTAGTACTGGAGCATCAAAGCTGACGAGCTCCAGTACTACCTGACGAGCAGGTTGACTCATGGTCAAGTGGTAGATGAACAACAATGTTTTCAAAGTTTAAACTACAGTTGGAGAGAGCAGAGATCAAAACTTGCTATCCGGTTGTGTTCAGGAAGACACATTTTTCAATGAAACACCAGGTAGAGAGGGAAGACGAGGTTTGTATTTATTYTTGAGTTGAAATCTGGCTCGTTGAAATCTCGCTGTGTGGATAAAGCAACAGATAAACAAGATTAGAAAAGAAGACCCTAAACCCTTAAGTCTGTGTACATTTGAGTATGATCCTATTTTGTAGAAAAGCTCAGCACAAATAAGCACACGGATAGAGAGTATCATCAAAATATTGTACGTTTGGGAATCAATCTTTCATGGAACGTGCATGAACTCAATGAAACTAACAGTAGTCCGTACATCTAATTATCAGACGTCAAAAGGGTACCCTTGGAATGGAAATTGTGGGTCATCTTTGGTAATGAGATGCACAATTACAAAGACTTTTGCCTTTGTCTTCGGCGACATAATGGCACTCTGCCTGTACCGACCAAATTATTTGTGAGGGGTAGGCATTGTTCACTAGTGGGTTCGCAGTGTTAATCACCGTAATAAGAGCAATATAGATGTGTGTCTCTTATTGATATGCTGCCTTCCCAATGGGAGTGATCAGGCAAATGAGGATGATTTAATCAGATCAATAGTCTTGTGCTCAAGGGTGTACGCTGGGTGAAGTATATTCACCCTGTATACATTGGTCATCGATCTGTAGATTAAGATGCTTGGGACAGGGCCTTCAGAAAGTATTCTCASGCCTTGACTTTTTCCACGTTTTGTTGTGTTACAGCCTGAATTTAAAATGGATTAAATGGAGATGCTGTGTCACCGGCCTACACACTATACCGCATAAGGTCAAAGTGAAATTATGTTTTTCAAAGTGTTTACAAATTCATAAAAAAATGTAAAACTGAAATGTTTTGAGTCATTAAGTATTCAAACCCTTTGCTGTGGCGAGCCTAAATAAGTTTGCGTAAGTCACATAACAAGTTGCAAGGACTCACTCTGTGTGCAATAATAGTGTTTAACATGATTTTTGAATGACTACCTCACCTCTGTACCCCAAACATGCAATTATCTGCAAAGTCCCTCAGTCGAGCAGCGAATTTCAAACACAGATTCAACCAGAGACCAGGGAGGTTTTCCAATGCCTCGCAAAGAACGATACCTATTGCTAGATGGGCACAAAGGAAAGAAAGGCGACATTGAATATCCCTTTGAGCATGGTGAAGTTATTAATTACACTTTGGATGGTGTATGATAGGAGAAAAGCGAAGACGGATYAACAATACTAACCTAAATGACAGATTGAAAAGAAAGAAGCCTGCACAGAATAAAAATGCTCCAGAACATGCATCCTGTTTGCAATAAGGCACWAAAGTAAAATTGCAAAAAATGTGGCAAAGAAATTTACTTTATGTCCTGAAAGCATTATGTTTGGGGCAAATCCAACACACATCACTGAGTACCACTCTTCATATTTTCAAGCATGGTGGTGGCTGCATCATGTTATGGGTATTTTTACATTTACAATTTATTAATTTAGCAGATGCTCTTAACCAGAGAAACTTACAGGAGTGAGTGCATACATTTTCATACTGGTTCCCTGTGGGAATCAAACCCACAACCCTGGTTTTGCAAGAGGTGTTTTTGGGGGGATACAAAGAAACGGAATTGATCTAATCACAGGCAAAATCCTAGAGGAAAACCGGGTTCAGTCTGCTTTCCAACAGACACTGGGAGACAAATTCACATTTCAGCAGGACAATAACCAAGACAATAACCAAGGCAAGACTTGAAATGGCTGTCTAGCAATGATCAACAACCAACTTGACAGAGCTTGAATAATTTAACCTCTACATGATCGGTGGGTCCCAGTTTAGCTAACGTTGGCTAATGTGATTAGCATGAGGTTGTAAGTAACAAGAACATTTCCCAGGACATTGTCACGCCCTGACCATAGAGAGCCATTGTTTCTCTATGGTATAGTAGGTCAGGGCGTGAATAGGGGGTGATCTAGTATTTCTATGTCTATGTTGTGTTCTAGTTTGTTTTTCTATGTTGGTGTTTTGTATGATTCCCAAATAGAGGCAGCTGGTAATCGTTGTCTCTAATTGGGGATCATATTTAAGTCGTTATTTTTCCCACCTGTGTTTGTGGGATATTGTTTGTGTAGTTGCATGTTAGCACTCCATTGTCGTCACGTTTCGTTTATTCTTTATTGTTTTGTTGTGTGGTTCACTTACTTTAAATAAAAAAAGATGTGGAACCCAGATCACGCTGCACGTTGGTCCGAGTATGCTTCCAACGATCGTGACAGACACAGACATATCTGATATTGGCAGAAAGCTTAAATTCTTGTTAATCTAACTGCACTGTCCAATTTACAGTAGCTATTACAGTGAAATAATACCATGCTATTGTTTGAGGAGAGTGCACAGTTATGAACTTGAACATGTATTAATAAACCAATTAGACACATTTGGGTAGTCTTGATACAACATTTTTAACAGAAATGCAATGGTTCATTGGATCAGTCTAAAACTTTGCACATACACTGCTTCCATCTAGTGGTCAAGATCTAAATTGTGCCTGGGCTGGAATAATACATTATGGCCTTTCTCTTGCATTTCAAAAATGATGGTACAAAAACAATACCAAAAAAATTTATCTTTGTATTATCTTTTACCAGATCTAATGTGTTTATATTCTCCTACATTCATTTCACATTTCCACAAACTGCAAAGTGTTTCCTTTCAAATGGTATCAAGCATATGCATATCCTTGCTTCAGGTCCTGAGCTACAGGCAGTTAGATTTGGGTATGTCATTTTAGGCAAACATTTGAAAAAARGGGCGGATTAAAGATATACGCCAATTCAAGTAAACAGATTAAGAGGGGATTGAGAACAGTTGTCCATTTGACATGGTGGTGCCAGGAAATGAGATGACATTGTGTGAAAGGGAGATGTGCTTTGCGTGAATGCTGGCGTATTAGCCTCGTCCGCTAGCTAGTGTTAATGCCCTAATTGTCGCTACCATGTAATTACAATGTCAGTGAGGCCTAGACAGCGGTGAAGTTCACATGGATCGATTAAGTGTAATTTAGCCCCATCGTTAACAGCATCTCAAACAAGACGCATCACTCCTCTCCTGCCCTCCTCCCTTTTCTGTTGAGATGCAAGACAGGGGGATAGAAGCAGGCCTCCCCTCCTTTTCCTCTCCTATACTTTCCACCCCTCTCCTCTTTTATCTTCCTCCTTTCCTATACTCTTCTCCCTCCCTCTCCAACCTCTTATCCTCCTCTCCTTCCCTCTCCTCTATTTATAATCTTGAGAATGGGGCAGCACAGAGCAGTGACTACAGTACTACAGAAGGCCAGTGTTGTCCTGTCTGGCTGACACAGATGGTGGCTAGGCCTGCAGTATCTGGACAAGGGTCATTCTAGTGTTTGGAGAGCGATCAGACAGACCAGGCCATGTTTATTTACCCTAGGCCTTCAGAAGAATAGAGCATCATCTTGCTAGAGCAGCCTATGACTCATAGGCCCCGGTTTAGATCCAGGCTGAGTGTTAACCACTGGAGCAATCGCACACACAAACACATTTATGAGCCAAGGGAACGGCTCACACTGCCCACACTCCATTTCATCGTGCTCCATATTTTATTTTGCCAAAATCAATACGTGACTATGCCCTGTGGAGATGTAGAGGGTCAGTTGCTTAATACAGTACACCACCCTGCGTTGAATCTCCTGGGTCTTAGCTTTTTAACCTGGGAACGTGATACACTTGTGGCACTAAACAGAAGGTTCACATATTATTCTAATGACTGATGGCTTGTCTCTTGGGCAATTCCACGGTCATGGAATTGCAGCAAACAAAAATGTATACGTTTAACAAACCATACAACTCTACGCACAAGGACTGCTTTGACAATTTACACTGAACATTTGACAAAAACACAATTACTAGAAGAACTGTGCAGATGCAACGTTTGGTAATAGAATTTCAGTAAAATCTCCCTCAGTTTATGTGTCCGTTTTCTAAAAGCTACTCCAAATGAAGATTCAATGATGTCTGCAGAAATAATGGGGTGCCAACAATGACATGACCTATTGACTTCGAAAAAATCTATTTTGGTTATTGAACAGAAATGCATAATTATCGATGTCATTCTCTTTTATGTTGCTGTATCCTAAATAAGTAAACCAGGGATTTGTCTGCCATTTAAATCCTTAGGCGTGCCGCCTAAGCGTTTTTTCGGGAAGCTCAAGCGCTTGATTTTATACAATTTTGGGATGGTAAAACACTTTCAGTATAAACTTAAATGACTTAAACCAGACATAAAGTATGTAGAAAAGATAATGGACATCCTCTCACTGTCAACTGTGTTCATTTTCAGCAAACTTAACGTGTAAATATTTGTATGAACGTAACAAGATTCAACAACTGAGACATTAACTGAACAAGTTCCACAGACATGTGACTAACAGAAATGGAATAATGTGTCCCTGAACAAAGAGGGGGCCAAAATCAAAAGTAACAGTCAATGCAGCTGGTGGCCACACCAGAAACTAAGTACTGCAGTGCATCTCCTCCTCATGGACTGCACCAGGTTTGCCAGTTCTTGCTGTGAGATTGTTTACTCACTCTTCCACCAAGGCACCTGCAAGTTCCCGGACATTTCTGGGGGGAATGGCCCTAGCCCTCACCCTCCGATCCAACAGGTCCCAGACGGCTCAATAGGATTGAGATCCGGGCTCTTTGCTGGCCATGGCAGAACACTGACATTCCTGTCTTGCAAGAAATCACACACAGAATGAGCAGTATGGCTGGTGGCATTGTCATGCTGGAGGGTCATGTCAGGATGAGCTTGCAGGAAGGGTACCACATGAGGGAGGAGGATGTCTTCCTTGTAACGCACAGCGTTGGGATTGCCTGAGGTTGCCATCCTGTACCTGTGCCGCAGGTGTGATGTTCGGATGTACAGATCCTGTGCAGGTGTTGTTACACGTGGTCTGCCACTGCGAGGATGATCAGCTGTCCGTCTTGTCTCCTTGTAGCGCTGTCTTAGGCGTCTCACATTACGGACATTGCAAGTTATTGCCCTGGCCACATCTGCAGTCCTCATATTTATTTGTAGTCTTTTTTTTTTTACACGTATTTAACTAGGCAAGTCAGTTAAGAACAAATTCTTATTTTCAATGACTGCCTTGTTCAGGGGCAGAAAGACAGATCTTTACCTTGTCAGCTCGGGGATTTGATCTAGCAACCTTTCGGTCACTAGTCTAACGCTCTAACCACTAGCCTACCTGCTGCCCCTGCTGCCCCTCATTCCTCCTTGCAGCATGCCTAAGGCACGTTCACACAGATGAGCAGGGACCCTTGGCATCTTTCTTTTTGTGTTTTTCAGAGTCAGTAGAAAGGCCTCTAGTGTCCTAGTTTTCATAACTGTGACCTTAATTGCCTACCGTCTGTAAGCTGTTAGTGTCTTAACGACCGTTGCGGGCCCTCATTAATTGTTTACGGTTCTTTGAACAAGCATGGGTGTCACGGCCGTCAAAGGAAGTGGACCAAAGTGCAGCGTTGTGAGCGTACATTATCCTTTATTTTGGAATGACGCCGACAAAACAATAAACAAAATAAACAACCGTGAAGCTTACGAGGGCATAGTGCCACAAACACAAGTCAACAACCCACAATGAAAGGAGGGAAAAAGGGCTACCTAAGAATGGTTCCCAATCAGAGACAACGATAGACAGCTGTCCCTGATTGAGAACCATACCCGGCCAAAACATAGAAACACAAAATCATAGAAAACCAAAACATAGAATGCCCACCCCAAATCACACCCTGACCAAACCAAATAGAGACATAAAAAGGCTCTCTAAGGTCAGGGGTGACAGTACCCCCCCCCCCCCCCCCAAAGGCGCAAAACCTGAACCTTTAGGGGGAGGGTCTGGGTGGGCATCTATCCGCGGTGGCCGGAGGTGCGGGACGCAGACCCGCTCCACCACTGGCTCACCACCTTTGGTGGCACCTCTGGTGCGGGGACCTCGTTGCGTGCCCGGACTGGGCACCCTCGTTGCGGCCCCGGACTGGGCCACCCTCGTTGCGGGCCCGGTCTGGGGGCCATCGCTGGGGCTCCGGGCTGGAGACCGTCGCTGGAGGCTCCGGACTGGAGGCCGTCGCTGGAGACTCCGGACTGGAGGCCGTCGCTGGAGGCTCCGGACTGAAGGCGTCGTGGGAGGCTTGTGCCATGACTCTCACTGGAGCCTTCGTGCCATGGATCATCACTGGAGGCGTCGTCATGGACATCCTGGAGTCTGCCATGGATCATCACTGGAGGCGTCGTGCCATGGATCATCACTGGGGCTTCGTGCCATGGATCATCACTGGAGGCTTCTTGCCATGGATCATCACTGGAGTGAGGAGACGTATGGGCAGTCTGGTACGTGGAGCTGCCACAGGGCTCACCAGGCTGGGAGACATACAGGAGGCTGGTTCTGGCAGCAGGCAAGGCTGGGGAGACATACTGGAGGCTTGGTTCTTGGCGCTGGCACCAGATACACTGGGCCGTGGAGGCGCACTGTGGGGACCCCGTTCTGGCTGGATGCCACTCCCACCCGGCAAATGCGGGACGCTGGCACAGAGCACACCGGCTGTGAATGCTCACTCGAGACACCGTGCGCATCACCCATAACACGGTGCCTGACCAGTCACATGCTCCCCACGGTAAGCACGGGGAGTTGGCTCAGGTCTAAACTCCGACTCTGCCAATCTCCCCGTGTGCCCCTCCCCCAAAACATTTTGGGAGCTGCCTCTCGGGCTTCCGTGACCGGGTCTTGTCCCCGCCATTCTCTCCTCCCGGTCCAGCCTGTCCTTCAGGTTGGCGCATGCTGCTTGGTCCTTGGTGGTGGGTAGTTCTGTCCCGGTCGTCAAAGGAAGTGGACCAAGGTGCAGCGTAGTGAGCGTACATATTCTTTTTATTTACGAAAATGTCGCAAAAACAACAAACGAAAAAAACACCCGTGAAGCTTACGAGGGCATAGTGCCACAAACACAAGTCAACTACACAAACGAAAGGAGGGAAAAGGCTACCTAAGTATGGTTCCCAATCAGAGACAACGATAGACAGCTGCCTCTGATTGAGAACCACACCCGGCCAAACACACAGAAATACAAATCATAGAAAAAGGAACATAGAATGCCCACCCAAATCACACCCTGACCAAACCAAAATAGAGACATAAAAAGCTCTCTAGGGTCAGGGCGTGACATGAATGCATTTCTTTCTTGTTTTGGACTTATTTTCATATTGTATTGCTGCACTGTAGGAGTTATAAATACAAGCATTTAGCTGCACCATATGTAACATCTGCTAATCTGTGTATGCGACCAATAACCTTTGGTTTGTGTGTTTGTGTGCATGCGTATGTGCATGCATGCATTCAGGCGTGTGTCCCTCTCCTGGTATGTTGGGATACTCTACACACCCCCAGCTGGCAGGGTGATTGGCAGGGTGATAGGAACAAGTAATTTCATGTCCTAGTGTCTCTCATACATTACTCATCCTCGCCAGCCGAAACTGACAGTCAAATTAATGTGCAGAGGCACAAGCAAGCTGCCGTGGATGGTATGAGGTGATGCTTTGAGTCTATTACACAAACAAGGTGCACCGTGAAATCTGAAGTGCACAGGCTTGATATCTGCCTGAGCTTCGTCTCTCGGTAATGCTGATCTGTTGAATGCATCACTGTGACACATTGAATTTGAATGATTTGGATGAAGAATTCCCACCGTTGGCGTTGGTTGATGTCTGACTGGCTGACTAACGCGGCTATGCAAATGTGTTTTAGTGGTGTAGCCTCATTGAGCGCCTCACACCAATTCACGCTGCACTCGAACCGCCATTAACGGTGTACCTAGGAAGCATGGTCAGCCAAATGATGCTTGACTGCGCCACCCACAGCACTCACCACTAAACATCCATCTCTCAAATGGGACCCATCCACGGATAGATAGCCCTCATGAACGCACCACCAAGTACTGCTTAACTCAAAGTATTAGCCTTTTGTCAAATAATTTTTCCATTTCCCTTCCCCCCCATAACTTCGTTGCATACTGCTTGTTGACTCGAGAGAGTTGTGATTTGCCAGTTTGCTCACCTCTCTATTGATAAGCTGAGGGGAATACATCAACTGGAATGGGCTTAGCATCAAACTGCTGATGATGAAAGCCCTTGACGGCAAATAAGGAGGATAATGAACGGAAGTAAACAGCCTAACAAACCTAATTTATCCCTGGCCTACTGAAATTCTGGTTAGTCATGTAATCAGCCAATTTCCGTACAAATTGAATCCTGCGTTTGGCCTGAGATGGACAGCCAGATATAGGCCATTAAGATACAGGCGGTGGACCGCATGGGAGTTGAAAAAGAGGCAAACGAACGTGCGGTACATCACTCTGTGATCCCTTCTTTCCCATTAAAAGGAGAGGAGGTAGGTCACCTATTTACCCTGTACCTGACATATTCCGTACTCTGACATTCTGTTCCCCACGGTTGGTAAAATGCAGTTATCCTCCACAGAGGTAAAACATATTTTAATACATTTTAAACGCCCACACCAGTAGAAATCCGCTTTTTCAAGCAGAATGGCCAGAGCTTACCGATGATGTTGCACTACAATTTAAGTCAATAAGTCATCGTTTTAGTCAAAGTATGATATATTTGGGCTTGAAGTGACTAATCCGAACTGCCACTTTGTGCAAATACGGATGAATGCGGTGTCTTTTCGTATGATATAACACAAATATTTTCAGCCTATGTTTCGTTTCAGGGCTGGGTTTTATTTGAATGTTACTACCCACCTGCATAACATTGTTTATAAATCAGAAAGTTATTCTTCTTCGCAGCTAAGATGAGCCAAACAGCCTTGTGTCCACTTGGCTGCCTGAGCCATGGAGCAAATTAAAATATGGGGTGCAAACTTGTGTTTTTACACCTCCACTTTTTTTACCCCAAAATTCTCATAATCCATTGGATCATTTGCCAGTTTTCATTTATTTTTTAGCTAGTCTGTATAATATATGTATGTATGTATGTATGTATGTATGTATGTATGTATGTATGTATGTATGTATGTATGTATGTATGTATGTATGTGTGTATGGTATAATTGCGTTATGTTAGCATTTTGCAAACTCGCTTCCCCCGTTGSCCCAAGATGAATAGTTTTGACCGCTGAAGTTCTGCTTCACTGCTTTGATTGGCGTAACGTTAGCTAGAAACCAGAAGTGTCTATCCAGATAGTAAAAAGGCATTCGCAAAATAAAATTCAAGGAACTTTGTAGTTACATGTTATTTGCGGCGTGCATGATCATGAGCAAAGTTATTGTAGCCTATCATTTCATTTCCCCTGTGAGAACCATGAGCACGGGCTGACTTGGCTTTGCTACACCGCAGCCGAAACCTGCCAGCAGCTTACCTTCCAAGGTTGCACCGTGCCCATTACAATGTAGAAAAAATGCTTATCAGTTATCTTTCAACYGTTATCCATATTACCGTAGCTTCATCTTATTCTTGCTAACTATTTCTATGGCGGTTCGCTGCCGCAATTTATGGAAGATGCCAAAACTTTGGAGATAACAATACATGGCGAAGTGGTTTCCATCTGTGGCAAAAAAACAACAACAACAGATTACATTAGCTAGCTAGATAAGGTTAGCAAGATAGGTAGCTAGCTTGATAAAGGTAGCATGCTAATTAGCCACACTGACAGCTGCCAGTGCCCTATTTGTTGAGGTTTATCAGCTCCACGTGGAAATTCCCACACTCCCACACCCCACACCCATAAATATGTGTAAGTAGCAGTGGCCGTCGGTGCCGTTTAAGATGAGGGTGGACACTATTTTTCATGAGCATGGTTTTGTTTCTATTACAGCATATTGGATGACTTCATATTCCCTTCACCCAGCTCAATGTAACATCGATAGGTTTAGGCTTTACATCATCATACTCAAATTTTCCATATACCCATCATTAGGTTGCTACAACCTAGCCTATGAATGAAAGTTCACAACATAGGTGCACAGGATGAGAGAAATTRTAATAATCAAGGTGACAGACAGTGACACATTCTTGCTGATCTAGGGTGTAATCATTAGTCCATCATTTGCAAACAATAGTTTCTATWGGACAAATTCAGGTATGTTTTGTTCAGTTTGCTTCCATTTTTAAGAAACGTTTTCCCAACCGAATCAAATACACCCCTAATCACCCGCAAACACATTTCATTTTCATMGCAGCCACACAGCATGATCACTTTGCTCGTTGTATAATTCCTTCCCCCATCTAAGCGCTCTCCTCCTCCCACCTTTTCCCTTCCCTTGTGGACTTCATTGCACAACACAACAGCTTTCTGTGACCAGGCMAAAAAAACTTTCCAAGCCAAACCTTCATACCAGAACCGCTAACCGCTACACACAGAATACATTATTGTCACCATATTAGCTAACGTCATAGTCAAAATAGCTACTAGAACTAACTTGTTAGTAAACCAGCTACAATCATGCAGTACAGCAAGCAGTTTAGCAGTTAGAGGCGCGCCCCAGTGGCCATAAACTAATTAAACCTTACCTTGACAACACTGGAAGAGTTCCAGTGTTGGATAGCCATAGCCAGCTAGCTAACATAGCATCTCTCTCTGTTTGCKCCGGGTGTTTGAGTAAGCTAAACTAGCTAGCTGCATTCACTAGCAAAGTAAGTGAAAGTGAGAGAAAAATATATATACCTCTTTCTCACTCTTGCTTCTCCTTCATTATTATTCTTTTTTTAATTCATTCAACTATTGTCTCTTTGATACAACTACTCACCACATTTTATGCATTGCAATACTAGCTGGCTGTAGCTTATGCTTTCAGTACTACTGTAGATTCATTCTCTGATCCTTTGGGTGGACAACATGTCAGTTCATGCTGCAAGAGCTCTGATAGGTTTGAGAAGTTATCATAATTACTGTAAGTCTATGAAAGGGGGTGAGAACCATGATCCTCCTAGGTTATGTATTGAAGTCAATGTACCCCGACTACACCACGGCGCTTCCCCATAGAGTGCTTTTGAGGCTACTCTAGATCATTGCAAAACAGTGTTTTAATAAGTTATTTTGGTGAGGTGAATATTTTTAGTATAGTTTTATCTAAAAAGGTAAACTTTTTTAATGTTTCACTTAAAAAAAAAAAAAAATGTACTGAGGAGGATGGTCCTCCCGGTTCTCCTCTGAAGAGCCTCCACTGATAAGTAGCCTTTGTCATTCTTCGGAGGAGGAACCTAAATGTGCATTTCCTCTCTRGGACAGGAAATTGCATCTAAATAGTGGCAGCAACTTCCTCTGGGGGGGGTCCTTTAAGAGTGAAGGAGGACAAATGATCTGAATGTGAAAGGCAATAGCACATTGTGAGATATTACATGTGGCAGTGCAATTTCCATTTCAGAATCAAGAGCGCCCATCCAGTCCGGCATTTAATTTTCACTCATGATTGAAAAATATTTCTCTGTGTGCAGCAGGCAGGGCCATTGCTGTCAGATTAGCTTAGTGAAATTGGCACCTCTTCCCAGCAATCTGGTAAATATAGAACAGTTCATATGATCACACTATAGCTCGACAGATGCAGAAAGACAAAGGCTTTTGTCATTTAAGCTGAGACAACGTCTGATATGTCCCCCCCCCCCCTCGTCTTTGGCATGACGCTAGCGTCTAGATTTCCAATATGCTCAGCTATTGTAAAGAAGGCTGGTAAGAGAGAGCAACATGAGAATGACAAACAGGGGAAAACTGTGAAGTAAATAGGCTAAGAAGCCCATCTGGTCAGGCATGGCTTGAGGCTTCTTCTGACTTATCCCCAGGCACCTTCAATTCACTTCAGACACGGGGAAAAGAGGAAAATTGTTGAAAAATTGTAGCTAGCCACACACACAAAAACGACACAACAGCATCTCATTATCCACTAAATAGCAGCCGATTAATTACAATGACAGTGACAGATGGCTCGCTACTGGATCATTGATGCAGGAGCTCGGGTGAGAGAAACACACAGGTACACAAGTGTTTCTGCAGTAACCACATAGGTGTACAGTAGTAGTGCAGTTAGTATGAGGCAGTTCGTATCCAATTTGGTGAGTGACCTCATGCTGTTAGCCATATAGCAGCTCTGTCATTGTGTGGAGGTGTTGCTTCTTGTCTGTTATTGGTAGTGTTGCTCTTCACTGGTTGTTTCTGTCGTATTTTCATCGTATTTGTTTTCATTAAACACTTTTCCCCCCATTAAATCTTTTCTTCAGTTTTACTCTTGGTGTGAACATGATTTGGCAGCTTCTTTTGTTTCACCAGAAACACTTGTGTAACATTTCACCACTTTTCACTGCAAAGGCTGTAGAATATAAAAACATGTCCAGGACTGAGGCAGGTATGCAAGTGTTTTTATCACCTCGGGAAACACAGACCTACAAAGGTCAGTTCAGGCCACACAGTGGCGTATTAGTAGTTTCCCATTTCAATTCACAGAGCTACCATGCTTTTTATGTTCTCCACCCCACAACTATGTTTATCTGTCATTGCGGACTACCCCACAACACAAGGGATTCTTTCTGGAATTTATATGTCAGTAAAAAAATGTTGCTCTACAAAGTCGCATATTTTAGCAATCTTTTTAACCACCTGTTGTTAACTTGCCAATCATCTGGTATGATCAACAAAAGGAGTGAGATAGGGGGGTGTGTGTGTACGTTTACCTGGTAGAGCATTGGGCCAGAACCTGAAACGTTGCTGGTTCAAATACCTGAGCCAACAAGGTGAAAAAACTGTTGTGTGCCCTTGAACAAGGCACTTAACCATTATTTCCTCCTGGGGTGCCGTACTACTATGGCTGACCGTGTAAAACATTTCATTGCACCTATTTGACAATAAATCATAATTTAAAAAACAAACATATGTTTTACTATCCTACAGGATACCCAGAAAGCAGTGTTCGTGGATGTGCTTTGAAGCAGGTCTGTTCTGACCTATCTAATGGGAACAGGCTTAACCGTACACAAACAAGATGTTGCCCAGTCATTCAGCAGAAATCACTGTGCCAACACAGTTCTCACCTTATCCCTGCCAAGAGAACTGTTCACACAAAATATTTCACATGCTATTGAAATTCTCAAGTCAACTGAATGAGTGGGAGGACCGAGGGTAGATTTTTCATTGACTGAGGCTAGCACTGCTTCTTTATATTTCCTAAACAGGTGTTGCTAATTTTTGTGTTGAATGTGTGTTGTTATGATATGGTGGGAAGGTTAGTGTCAGGACATAGACAAACACACTCTCTAGGATGCACTTCCACACTCAATCCCCCAGGTGGCAGCAACCAGGTCTAGTTGCTGAACCAAGTCTGTGGCGATCGTCAGTCATTGTCTGAGCTTGCAAGCCGTGAGGATAGGGCTTTTGTTTTAATGATCATGAGGCCTTTCGTTTGATTTTGAGTCGAGGTTTGCGTATGCCTTTGGTATTTCTTTCCTTTTTATGCATATTTATGTTTCGCCACCATCTGAGCAGATAATAATCTGCTTAGACTGGCCGACCAAGGGGTCAAGAGAGACAGAGCTGGCCCTGGACCAAGGTAAGGTTGCAGTTTCCCTGGGCACATGTACATCCAACACAATCCTCAAACGCTGATTTCTCACATACATGCACACGTTCTTTCATGTTACAGACCATGTAACCAGGCCTAGACAAAGCGAGTGCAACAATTATTTTAAATTATTCATTTTAAGGAGTTCTTAACCTCTTTCTCATTCAGTATGCTCCATGTAAGTGTTCCCCAATCTACTCCTGTAATGCAAATCAAATGGCAAATGACATGAATGCCAAGTAAAAACTGTATGCATCTGTCAGGCTGGTGACAATTTTATGCTGTGTATGTTACATTCAATTACAGTACTTCCCTAATTACACTACAGAGTTCAGGCGGTTAATTACTGTTAATATGTCCTGAAGCATTTTAAGTTCTGTGGTATAACCTGCTGTGGTATTTTTGCACAGTAAGTAATGCTATTATAGAGAAACTAACTCACAAGTTCATTACTTCTCATTTCTCAAAATAGAAGCGCTAAGGTGAGGTGATTTACCCCTGAGAGGCAACTTATTGGGTAGCCGGTAGACCCGACCTGCTTGCTTACAACTGCACTAGGGTCGGACAGACTTCCTGTGTAGATTAAGACACTGCAGAGCTGTCCAAGATGTGTCTCGGAAAACGTACCTCAATGGGAAGTGTCGCTGCACAGCTTTTTTCAGTTCTCTCAGAGATTGTTAGATCGGTTTCATGTCCGGACTCTGGCTGGGCCACTCAAGGACATTCAGAGACTTGTCCCAAAGCCACTCCATTGTCTTGGCTGTGTGCTTAAGGTCGTTGTCCTATTGGAAGGTGAACCTTCGCCCCCAGTCCGAGGTCCTGAGCACTCTGGAGCAGGTTTTCATCAAGGATCTTTCTGTACTTTGCTCCGTTCATCTTTCCCTTGATCTTGACAATTCTCCCAGTCCCTGCCACTGAAAAACATCCCCACAGCACGATGCTGCCGCCACCATGCTTCACCGTAGGGATGGTATTGGCCAGGTAATGAGCAGTGCCTGGTTTCCTCCAGACGTGACGTTTGGCATTCAGGCCAAAGAGTTCAATCTTGGTTTCATCAGACCAGAGAATCTTGTTTCTCATGGTCTGAGAGTCTTTAGGGGCCTTTTGGCAAACTCCAAGCGGGCGGTCATGTGCCTTTTACTGAGGAGTGGCTTCCATCTGGCCACTCTACCATAAAGGCCTGGTGGAGTGCTGCAGAGATGGTTGTCCTTCTGTAAGGTTCTCCAATCTCCACAAAGGAACTCTGGAGCTCTGTCAGAGTAACCATCGGGTTCTTGGTCACCTCCCTGACCAGGGCCCTTTTCCCCTGATTGCTCAGTTTGAAACTTGTTTTCATTTAATAATGATGGAGGCCACTGTGTTCTTGGGGACCTTCAATGCGGCAGAATTTTTTTGGTACCCTTCCCCAGATCTGTGCCTCGACACAATCCTGTCTCAGAGCTCTACAGACAATTCCTTCGACCTCATGGCATGGTTTTTGTTCTGACAACTCTCAACTGTGGGGATCTTATATAGACAGGTGTGTTCCTTTCCAAATCATGTCCAATCAATTGAATTTACCACAGGTGGATTCCAATCAAGTTGTAGAAACATCTCAAGGATGATCAATGGAAACAGGATGCACCTGATCTCAATTTCAAGTCTCATAGCAAAGGGTCTGAATACTAATGCAAATAAGGTATTTTTGTTTGTTTTTTATACATCTGCAAACATTTTCTAAAAATATGTGTTCACTTCGTCATTATGGGGTATTGATGTGTGTAGATTGATGAGGATTTAAAAAAAAAAAGTAATTAATTTTAGAATAAGGCTGTAATGTAACAAAATGTGGAAAAAGTGAAGGGGTCTGAATACTTTCCAAATGCGCTGTATATGCAGTGAGTCTCTTTTGTTTTACAGAGTACATATTATTATGTTAAGTAGCCTACTGAACATCACTAAAAACGTACATTATTGCAGTGTAAGACCAATGTTGTTTTAACTGGTTCTTGAACCCTGCTTATCAGACTTGATTGAATAGCACCCTTTGTATTTATTTTATTCAGTTTTAAAATTCTAATGGATAAACATGGTTAGTGGAATGACTTTGTTGATTGATTACTTTGAGGGGAACATAACAGTATGATATCCTAACTCCTTCACACTTCATTGGCGCCTGTGTTTGGTAAATGAAAAATAAAAACAATATGAATGCAAAAACAGATTAAGGATACGGAGAATGGGTATTTGAAGGCATATTTGTCTATAATGTCTTTGCAATGCTGTGCCCACCTGGTTGGCTGTAATGTATTTTATATCCTTTTTTTCTTCCCACATACCGTCTGCTTTTGGGGTGGAAGGCAAAGCAAGTTGATGAAAGCATTTATTGACTTTGATCAATTCGAGCAGTCATAGTGCTTTAATCCTTTCTCTCTGGTGGTGAGAATGGTTTACATATGATATAATGTGTGAATCTCCCAACATGGATTTATGCTCTCACAGACTATCCTCTCAGATGTGTAGATTCTGATTAATCTGCAGGATACCAACTTGCTCAGCGTCAGAGTCTTGGCCTCAGCCTTATCCACTATCCAAGTATTTTGTTCGCCTGGCATGCCAGGCATCTAGACTCTCCTATGTAGTGTTGAACCAAACTAGTCTAATTAACTAGGTCGTCTCTGATCAATAGGGCAAGGTCGTGAGGAGAACTAACAATGGCATTCTTTCACGTGTCTCTGTATACTACCCTACCATCCAAAAAAATGTACTCCCCTGCGTGGACACAGTCAGCCCTTACGACATGCCAGCCTGCACTAAACCTGGGTCATGTTCAGTAGGCAAACTGTAGAAAAAGTTTTGCAACAAATACCAAAAWTTTTGTTTAATATTAGAAAAGTTCAGGTAGCACCTCCCCGTTTCACTTAGTTTCAAAACGTTTCCCCCCTACTGAACACCACCCAGTTGTGATGGACAGGTATGTGGAAACAGCCAAGGACTGTTGGGACCCTCCAGCTAGCCAAAGCTGGAGGTGTCTGCTCCTCATCCAACTCTGCCAGCAGTCACATAGCATTAGAGTGATCTACAGCTGTGCCAGACTAGCCCTGTAGTAAGTCAGAGGTTGCACCTTGTCATTTCTGTGGCTTTTAGTCCCAGAGGGAGGATATAGCAAAGAAAACGTTGAGGATATTGCTCGACAAGCCTTTTACTTTGGCACACTGGGATCTCTCCCAAGGTCAGCAAGCTTTTTACTCTTTCCGACATGATGTACTTTACCGTCGTCTCTCCTCCTCAGAAGTCTTTCCTCTCTTTCAAAAGGCAAGCATTGTTGCCTGTCAACAGAGATCGAGAAAAATGCGAGCGAGGCAAGGACGTTGTGAAAGAGCACACACGACTCAAATCGAAATCAGTTTAGAGTGGTTGGCAGTCAAGATGGGGAGCTATGAGAAAGGGATAGCATGGTTCTCTTATGAGGCTTTTATTGTAACATGATGTTATAGCCTTGATTAATGACTTTCCAACCATAATAGCATTGATTATATCTCACTAAAAACCCAACCAGTAACCCAACCATGGGTCATTGTATATCTG
Source organism: Salvelinus sp. IW2-2015 (assembly GCF_002910315.2). Taxonomy (NCBI): domain Eukaryota; kingdom Metazoa; phylum Chordata; class Actinopteri; order Salmoniformes; family Salmonidae; genus Salvelinus; species Salvelinus sp. IW2-2015. The sequence continues at coordinate 446,079 of NW_019942584.1, read as the reverse complement.
GTTAGATAACCCATCTATATTATTATTGAAATATATTTATTTTCTTATTTTTTWAAATTATGATCATTAATTGACATCAACCATTAGGTAATTTACATGTAAAAGGACCCATGAGGACCAACATGTAAAGTTCATAGGAGCATGTACAGTTGAAGTCAGAAGTTTACATACACTTAGGTTGGAGTCATTAACTCGTTTTTCAACCACTCCACAAATTTCTTGTTAACAAACTATAGTTTTGGCAAGTCGGTTAGGACATCTACTTTGTGCAAGTAAATTTTCCAACAATTGTTTACAGACAGATTATTTCACTTATAATTCACTGTATCACAATTACAGTGGGTCAGAAGTTTCCATAAACTAAGTTGACTGTGCCTTTAAACAGCTTGGAAAATTCCAGAAAATGATGTCATGGCTTTAGAAGCTTCTGATAGGCTAATTGACATAATTTGAGTCAATTGGAGGTGTACCTGTGGATGTATTTCAAGGCCTACCTTCAAACTCAGTGCCTCTTTGCTTGACATCATGGGAAAATCAAAAGAAATCAGCCAAGACCTCAGGAAAAAAATTGTGGTCCTCCACAAGTCTGGTTCATCCTGGGGAGCAATTTCCAAACACCTGAAGGTACCACGTTCATCTGTATAAACAATAGTATGCAAGTATAAACACCATGGGACCACGTAGCCGTCATACCGCTCAGGAAGGAGACGCGTTTTGTCTCCTAGAGATTAACGTACTTGTGTGAAAAGTGCGAATCAATCCCAGAACAACAGCAAAGGAACTTGTGAAGATGCTGGAGGAAACAGGTACAAAAGTATCTATAGCCACAGTAAAAYGAGTCCAATATCGATATAACCTGAAAGGCCACTCAGCAAGGAAGAAGCACTGCTCCAAAACCGCCATAAAAAAGCCAGACTACAGTTTGCAACTGCATATGGAGACAAAGATCGTACTTTTTGGAGAAATGTCCTCTGGTCTGATTAAATAAAAATAGAACTGTTTGATCATAATGACCATTGTTATGTTTGGAGGAAGAAGGGGGAGGCTTGCAAGCCGAAGAACACCATCCCAACCGTGAAGCACGGGGGTGGCAGCATCATGTTGTGGGGGTGCTTTGCTGCACTTGTGCACTTCACAAAATAAATGGAAGCATGAGGATGGATAATTATGTGGATATATTGAAGCAACATCTCAAGACGTCCGTCAGGAAGTTAAAGCTTGGTCGCAAAAGCATACTTCCAAAGTTGTGGCAAAATGGTTTAAGGACAACAAAGTCCAGGTATTGGAGTGGCCATCACAAAGCCCTGACCTCAATCCCATAGAAAATTTGTGGGCATAACTGAAAAAGCGTGTGTGAGCAAGGAGGCCTACTAACCTGACTCAGTTACACCAGCTCTGTCAGGAAGAATGGGCCAAAATTCACCCAACTTATTGTGGGAAGCTTGTGGAAGGCAACCTGAAACGTTTGATCCAAGTTAAACAATTTAAAGGCAATGCTACCAAATACTAATTGAGTGTATGTAAACTTCTGACCCACTGGGAATGTGATGAAAGAAATAAAAGCTGAAATAAATCATTCTCTCTGCTATTTTTCTGACATTTCACATTCTTAAAATAAAGTGGTGATCCTGACTGACCTAAAACAGGGAATTCTTACTAGGATTAAGTGTCAAGAATTGTGAAAAACTGAGTTTAAATGTATTTGTTTAAGGTGTATGTAAACTTCCGACTTCAGTTGTGTATATATATAAAAATAACATTCTATTGGTTGCAAGAATTTTGTTTAATAAATGTAATTGAAAAACTAAGTTTTTTATCCGGCGTCGTTTTGTGTATCAGTTCATAAACCAGGTGCCATGGAATCGGTACATCGAAAATCTCTTCACAACTATTTTGCAACCTGTAAGGCGCAGCTGTACATTTTGGGGTCCTTAAATGAAACTGGTATACTTCTTTATTTTCCACAATTTTTTAAAACCTATTTTGGTCTTTAATGCAGGGCCGACAGACAAGTTCCTTACCTTCTCCCCCTTCCACTTGCCTCCTCCATTTTTGCGGCAAGTCTGCAATCAGTTGGTTGTAATTTTGGATTGAGCAGACATATCCATATATTTTTGTTAACTGCATGTGTGACATAATGCCGCCAGTCTTAATGTTATCATTTACAAATATTATACAATTTTTAAACTACAGTTTTTTTTTTATCAATTAGTATATTTGAGTTTAACTGTAATATTTAATCTATCTTTTCTGGTGGATTAAACTGAAATTGCAACCAGATATCTATGGCTTGTTTTAAAAAAGAATTATTTTGAGAGGTTGTAATCTGAATAGGCACGACCAGGCATGACTCCAACACCATCATTAAGTTTGCTGATGACACAACAGTTGTAGGCCTGATTACCGACAACGATGAGACAGCCTATAGGGAGGTCAGAGACCTGACCATGTGGTGCAAGGACAACAACCTCTCCCTCAACGTGATCAGGACAAAGGAGATGATCGTGGACTACAGGAAAAGGAGGATCAAGCACGCCCCCATTCTCATCGACAGGGCTGTAGTGGAGCAGGTTGAGAGCTTTAAGTTCCTTGGCGACCACATCACCAACAAACTAACATGGTCCAAGCACAGCAAGACAGTCATGAAGAGGCCACGACAAAACCTATTCCCCCTCAAGAGACTGAAAAGATTTGGCATGGGTCCTCAGATCCTCAAAAGGTTTTACAGCTGCACCATCGAGAGCATCCTAACGGGTTGCATCACTGCCTGGTTTGGCAACTGCTCAGCCTCTGACCGCAAGACACTACAGAGGGTAGTGCGTACGGCCCAGTACATTACCGGTGCCAAGCTTCCTGCCATCCAGGACCTCTATACCAGGCGGTGTCAGAGGAAGGCCCTAAAAATTGTTGGCAAGCGGTACCGGAGCACGAAGTCTAGGTCCAAGAGACTTCTAAACAGCTTCTACCCCCAAGCCATAAGACTCCTGAACAGCTAATCAAATTGCAACCCGGACTATTTGCATTGCCCCCCCCCCTTCTACGCTGCTGCTACTCTCTGTTATTATCTGTGCATAGTCACTTCAATAATTTTACTTACATGTACATATTATTTCAATTACCTCGACACCCTGGTTCCCCCGCACATTGATTCTGTAACGGTACCCCCTGTATATAGCCCCGCTATTGTTATTTACTGCTGCTCTTTAATTATTTGTCATTCTTATCTCTTACTTTTTTGGGGGGGTATTTTCTTAAAACTGTATTGTTGGTTAAGGGCTGTAAATAAGCATTTCACTGTAAGGTCTAAACCTGTTGTATTCGGCGCATATGACAAATCAAATTTGATTTGAATAAAGGGAAAAAGCCCATTCTTGAACACGGCGTGAGCCATTCTTACTAATCTGCTAGAGAAGCAGTTCGGATTTAAGTATAGTTTTTGTATGACCGAAGCCTTTAGTGAGAGGTCCAATTCTTTAATATTTAATCATTTCTTCCCTCCGAATTCATATTCATTATATAAATAGGCCCTTTTAATTTTGTCTGGCTTGCCATTCTAAATAAAGTGGACTATATGTTGCTCATATAATTACAAAAAACAAGTAGTTATGTGTAGGTAGTGCCCTAAGTAAATAGGTCAACTGGGATATGACTAAAGAGTTAATCAAGGGGATTTTTCCACAAATAGACAGGTATCGTCCTTTCCATGACAGCAAGATCTTATMTATTTGGTTTAACTTTCATCATTTCTTTCGGTCTTTCTTTCTTTCAGAATATGATTACAGAGTATGTCCACTTCACCGTCAGACCGTTTTATTGGTAAACTAGATGGTAATGGAAAAGTGTAAAAAAAAATTGCGATCCAATACGTAATATAGTACACTTATTATAAGTCGGTTGTAATCCAGAGATGTTAGAAAATGTATCTAGATCCTCTATGAGGCTGTGGAGGGATCCAAATTGCAGATTTAAAACAAAACACGAATCTTTAGCGTGCAATGACAACTTTGTTTTTAGCCCTGGATTTTTAACCCCCTCGATATTATTGTTGGATCTGAGTTTAATAGCTAACATTTCGATGGCCATATTAAATAATACATTCACCATGTCTTACCATAAGAAGGTTTCAGCATCCTCTGCCAGGTCACTTGCCCTCTTCTCCCCCTATGACACTTCGTCACTCATACCCCTGTATTTAATAAAACAGGAGGAGGGGAAAAAAATATTATTATTATTTACGAGTGAAGTGATAGATAGATAAATGGATGGGTCGATAGATAGATGCTCAACGACAAGAGGTTTAAACCCTAACGTTTATCAAAATTCTGTCTGTCCTAACCTGTTAGCAATGTCAGCAGTCAGTGAAGCAGTCTGGGGGTGAAGGCAGAGGAGGACATTTCAAGCACTTGGGTTTGTGGGGACAACTTGGGGGCTCAGTGCTTTCCTAGGCTACCTGGAGAGCTTAATAACAGAGATAAGAAAGAGTCAAGGCAACAGAAGTATCAGTGCAGTGACAACCAATGCAAACAAGTTATTCATGCATTTCAATGCAATAACATCCAATGGAATGCAATTCATACATTTMAAAATGTATAGACCTAGCTAGCTAGTATAGCTATCTAAGTTAGCTGCCTGGTTTCTGAGCCAGACTCACCTTCAATAAAGTGCCTTGCAAAAAGTGTTCAGAAGTCTTTTTTCATATTTTATTGTCTTACAAAGTGGAATTAAAATTCACTTCATTGTCGTTTTTTTTGTTATTAACAATCTACACAAAATACTCATGTCGACGTGGAAGACATTTTTGGAAAATGTATACAAATTAAATAACAAAAAATATCGTCATTGCATATGTATTCAGCTCCCTGAGTCAATACATGACAGAAACATATTTGGAAACAATTACAGCTTTGAGTCTTTTTGGATAAGTCTATAAGAGCTTTGCACACCTGGGTTGTGCAATATTTGCCCATTATTCTTTCTTACAACTATTTTGCTGTCTTCTATGTAAGCAACTACAGTGTAGATTTGGCCTTTTTGTCTGCTGCCACCACCATGCTTGAAAATAAGGAGGCAGTTACTCAGTGACGTGTTGTGTTGGATTTGCCCCAAACAGAACGCTTTGCATTTAGGCCAAAAAGTGTATTCTTTTGCTGTGTTTTTTGCAGTATTACTTTCGTGTCTTGTTGCATACAAGATGCATGTTTTGGAATATTTGTATTCTCTATATTTGTATTCTTCTTTTCACTCTGTCATTTAGGTCATTATTGTGGACTCACTACGTTGTTGATCCAGCCTCAGTTTTCTCCCATCACAGCCATTGAACACTAGCGGTAAAAAAATAAAAAAATATATATATAACCTTTATTTAACTAGGCAAGTCAGTTAAGAACAAATTCTTATTTTCAATGACGGCCTAGGAACAGCGGCTTAACTGCCTTGTTCAGCGGCAGAACGACGGATTTTTACCATGTCGGCTCGGGGATTCGATCTTGCAACCTTTCGGTTACTAGTCCAATGCTCTAACCACTAATCAACAATGGCCTCATGATAATATCCATGAGGAGTGTCATTCATGTCCTGCAGCTCAGTTCAGAAGGACCACTGTATCTTTGATGTGTCTGGGTGATTTAATGCATAATCCACAGCATAATTATTAACTTGACCATGCTTAAAGAGATATTTAATGTCTGATTTGTTATTGTTTCCCATCTACCAATCCCTGCCCTTAATTATGAGGCTATATATAAGCTCCCTGGTCTTTGTAGTTGAATCTGTGCTTCAAATTCAATACTTGACTGAGGGACCTTACAGATATTGTATGTACAGGGGACAGAGGAAGGGTTAGTCATTCAAAAATGATGTTAACCCCTATTATTTCACACAGAGTGAGTCCTTGTAACTTCTAATGTGATTTGTTAAGCAACATTTTACTCCTGAACTAATTTAGGCTTGCCTAAACAAAGGGGCTGAATACTTAAGCAACAATTTACACTATATATATAAAAGTGTTTGTACATCCCTTAAAATGATTGGATTTGGCTATTTCAGCCACATCCGTTGCTGACAAGTGTAAAACATCGAGCACACAGCAATGCAATCTCCATAGACAAACATTGGCAGTAGAATGGCCTTACTGAAGAGCTCAGTAACTTTTAAACATGGCACCGTCATAGGATGCCATCTTTTCAACAAGTCAGTTCGTCAAATTTTTGCACTGCTAGAGCTGCCCCAATCAACTGTAAGTGCTGTTATTGTGAAGTGGAAACATCTAGGAGCAACAAAGGCTCAGCCGCGAAGTTGTAGGCCACACAAGCTCACACAATGGGACCGCTAAGTTGCTGAAGCGCTTAACGTGTAAAAATTGTCTGTCCTCGGTTGCAACACTCATTACCAAGTTCCAAACAGCACAAACATGGCCGAGCAGCCGCATTCAAGCCTAAGATTACAATGTGCAATGCCAAGCGTYGGCTGGAGTGGTGTAAAGATAGCTGCCATTGGACTCTGGAGCAGTGGAAACGCGTTCTCTGGAGGGATGAATCACGCTTCACCATCTGGCAGTCCGACGGACTAATCTGGGTTTGGCGGATGCCAGGAGAACGCTTCCTGCCCCAATGCAAAGTGCCAACTGTAAAGTTTGGTGGAGGAGGAATAATGGTCTGTGGCTATTTTCCATGGTTTGGGCTAGGCCCCTTAGTTCCAGTGAAGGGAATTCTTAACGCTACAGCATACAATGACATTCTAGATGATTCTGTGCTTCCAACTTTGTGGCAACAGTTTGGGGAAGGCCCTTTCCTGTTTCAGCATGACATTTCCCCCGTGCATAAAGTGAGGTCCATACAGAAATGTTTTGTCGAGATCGGTGTGGAAGAACGTGACTGGCCTGCACAGAGCCTTGACCTCAAACCCAATTGAACACCTTTGGGATGAATTGGAACACTGACTGCGAGCCAGGCTTAATCGCCCAACATCAGTGCCCGACCTCACTAATGCTCTTGTGGGTGAATGAAAGCAAGTCCCTGCAGCGATGTCTCAACATCTARTGGAAAGCCTTCCCAGAAGAGTGGAGGCTGTTACAGCAGCAAAGGGGGGACAATGATTTTGCCCATGGTTTTGGAATGAGATGTTCTATGAGCAGGTGTCTACATACTTTTGGTCATGTAGTGTATTTAAAAAAAAAAAGAGGTGTAATTTTTCTTCCACTTTGACATTACAAAGTATTTTGTGTATGATTATTGACAAAAAAAATGACAAATTTAATTTTAATCTCAATTTGTAACAAAATAAAATGTGAAGAAATCCAAGTGGTCTGAAATACTTTTGCAAGGCACTGTATCTTATATGAAATAACACTGAGGTAGATATGTAATGTAGCTAATCAATTATCTCATTTAAATTACAATAAATAAAGTTTAACTTGCTCGTCTATCATGGTTTGTGCTGGTATCATCATATTGTAGGAGAGAAACACTCAATTTCCTCCAGCCGTCCATCATTATATTTCTCCATGTTTGAAATGTATGTTGACTATCTAGTCGAGACCAGAGCCATCTGAATACATGGCTCTGATCTAGTGCTTCCTGTTTAACATTCTCCTCCTCCCCCATCCTTGTTTCTCCAATGTCACATTGTTGTTCAGAGCATCACTATGCTCCACGCATTTTGACACGCACGCACGCGCAGTTTATCTGCTAAAACAGACTTTAGTATGTGAATATGTTGGACATCGACAAGTTGGTATTTTGTGTTTGGTACGGTGGGGCGTGGTCGACTTGTGGCATAAGCTAGTTGTAGGTGGTGGGTGTGCTGAGCTGTCCGTCTGTCTACAAGCTTGTGTGTGTGTGTGTCTGCATGCGTGTGCACGTACAGTACTGGAAATGCATACAGAGTCTACAAATCATTAGGAACACATTTTCTTATATTGACTTGCACTTGCACTTATATTGACTTGCAAGTGCACTTGCACTTGTTCTGAGGGCTTAAGCCCTCAGAACAGCCTCAATTCGTCAGGGCATGAACTCTACAAGGTGTCAAAAGTGTTTCACAGGGATGCTGGCCCATGTTGACTCCAATGCTTCCCACGGTTGTGTCAAGTTGGCTGGATGTCCTTTGGCTGGCGGACCATTCATGACGGGAAACCGTTGAGTGTGAAAAAACCCAAAGCATTACAGTTCTTGACACACTCAAACCAGTGCGCCTGGCACCTACTACCATACCCCGTTCAAAGGCACTTAAATCTTTTGTCTTGCCCATTCACCCTCTGAATGACACACATACACAATCCATGTCTCAAATATTTCATGGCTTAAAAATCTTTAACCTGTCTCCTACCCTTCATCTACACTGATTTGAAGTGGATTTAACAAGTGACAGCAATAAGGGATCATAGCTTTCATCTGGATTCACCTGGTCAGTCAATGTCTTCATGTCATGGAAAAAGCAGGTGTTCTTAATGTTTTTAACACTCAGAGTGTGGGGTGCGTGTGTGCGCGCTTGCACACTTGCAGGTGTTTGTTTGGAGGTACGGTGTCATCTCAGTGACAGATTGTGCCACAGGCTACTCACTTACCCACCCCTTAATCAACTTGTTGCTCTCTCTCTCTTTTTCATTAATATCTGGTTTCTACACTGTCATCCTCATCCGTCTCCGGCTTTATATCTTATCAGACGTGGTCATCAGCTTATTGGCACTCTCCTGACTTAATTTACATATTTTGGGATTTTCCCAGAAATGAATTGGCATGGGATGAATTATGGTCAAGAGCTGGACAAATAAAGAAGTATCAAAGATGTTTCTTACTGGACTATTTTGAGTGAAAGGAGAGTGACCTCATCATCATTGATAGGCTACAAATGGGTTATTCTGTGTGAAATTGATTGATGATAATATTCACATATGTTTGGCGATATTGGCTAGTTAAATGATTAAAGTAGGGATATCCAGGCCTCCTTTAAGACGCTATAACTTTTAATCTGTAAATGACACTGAGGAAGTCATTGTGTGACTCAAAACCTGACGTTGTGCCCTGAAATACGAGCAGCCTTATCCACTTCAATCCAATCCGATGGTCATACAGAGGATTGGATGTTGTCCAACTTCTATTATTAATGGAGGGGCAAGAATGACATTTTCAAAGGCATGGTAGTCATAAGAGTAGAGAGAGAGCACTCCTGTGACCATCTTGTCCCACTTTTTAAAATGAACGCTTTTAATGTTCAGACTTAATGCAAATACCGCCATAAAAGATGTCAAATTACCCCAGCAGTCAAGTCCAACTACTTACTATCTACACTCTCTCTGTATTTATTTAAACAGTGAAGCTAAAATATTAGTAGTATTTGGTCCCATATTCCGAGCACGCAATGACTACATCAACCCTGTGACTCTACAAACTTGTTGGATGCGTTTGCAGTTTGTTTTCTTTTGGATTATGTTTTGCCCAATAGGAACTCTACCATAAAGGCCTGATTGGTAGAGTGCTGCAGAGTTGGTTGTCCTTCTGGAAGGTTCTCCCATCTCCACAGAGATGGGAGAACTCTGAGCTCTGAGAGCTCTGTCAGAGTGATCATTGGCTTCTTGGACACCTCCCTGACCAAGGCCCTTCTCCCCCGATTGCTCAGTTTAGCCGGGCGGCCAGCTCTAAGAAGAGTCTTTGTGGTTCCAAACGTCTTCCATTTAAGAATGATGGAGGCCACTGTGTTCTTGGGGACCTTCAATGCTGCAGACATTTTTTGGTACCCTTCCCCAGATCTGTGTCTCGACACAATCCTGTCTTGGAGCTCTACGGACAATTCCTTCGACCTCATGGCTTAGACAGACCGGTGTGTGCCTTTCCAAATCATGTTCAATCAATTGAATTTACCACAGGTCGACTCCAATCAAGTTGTAGAAACATCTCAAGGATGATCAACGGAAACAGGATGCACCTGAGCTCAATTTCGAGTCTCATAGCAAAGGGTCTGAAATCTTATGTAAATAAGGGATTTCTGTTTTGTATTTTTWATAAATTAGCAAAAATGCCTAAACCTGTTTTTGCTTTGTCATTATGGGGTATTGTGCGTAGATTACTGAGGATTTTTATTTATTTAATCAATTTTAGAATAAGCCTAATGTAAAAAAAAATGAAAAAGCGAAGGGGTCTAAATACTTTCCAAAGGCACTGTATATCTTGGCTTCTCTGGTAGTGGAGAAAGGGGCTGAGATATTTATCCTCAAATAGATATATCATATTATATGTAGCTTTGGACTGAGGCAGAAGTCTCAATCTATTCAGTAGTCTGTGTTGATCAAGAACTTTGAAACTATTGATACAGTGCCTTCAGAGTATTCATACCCCTTGACTTTTTCCACATTTTGTTGTTAAATGATTTTATATGGACAATAAAACACTTATCGAATCAAGATAAGTATTCAACTCCCTGAATCAATACATGATTGAATCACCGTTGGCAGCGATTACAGCTGTGAGTCTCTAAGAGCTTTACACACTTTGATTGTACAATATTTGCCCGTTATACTTAAACAAATTAATCAAGCTCTGTGAAGTCGGTTGTTTATCATTGATAGACAGCCATTTTCAAGTCTTTCTATAGATTTTCAAGACGATCTTAAGTCTATAACTAGGCCACTCAGGAACATACAATGTCGTCTTGGTAAGCAACTCCAGTGTATATCTGTCCTTGTCATTTAGGTCATTTTTTTGCTGAAATGTGAAATTGTCTATCAGTGTCTGTTTCAGAGCAGACTGTTTTCTTAGATCTATTGCATTWATTTTTATTCAAAAAAAAACTACCTAGTCCTTGCCGATGACAAGCATACTCATAACGTGATACAGGCACAACCATGCAGGCACCTTGAAAATATGAAGAGTGGTACTCAGTGGTGTGGTGTTGGATTTGCCCTAAACATAACACTTTGTATTCAGGACAAAAAKGTMATTTCTTTGCCACATGTTTTGTAGTATTACTTTACTGCCTTATTGCAAATGATATGCATGTTTTGTAATATTTTTTAACTCTGTACAGGCTTTTTTCTTTTCACTCTGTTTTATTCTTTTCACAAATGTTTATTTTATTTAACTAGGCAAGTCAGTTAAGAACAAATTCTTATTTACAATGACGGCCTACCAAAAGGCAAAAGGCCTCCTGCGGAGATGGGCTGGGATAAAAAAATACAAAACACACATCACGACAAGAGAGACAACACAAAATAGAGATCTAAGACAACAACATAGCAAGGCAGCAACATATGACAACACAGCATGATTGCAACACAACATGGCAGCTGCAAAACATGGTACAAACATTATTGGGCACAGACAACAGCACAAAGGGCAAGAAGGTAGAGACAAAACATTACGCAAAGCAGTTACAAGTGTTAGTAAGAGTGTCCATGATTGAGATAAAACTACCAAGTTTGAGTGTTTGTTGTAGCTCGTTCCAGTCGCTAGCTGCAGCAAACTGAAAAGACAAGCGACACAGGGATGTGTGTGCTTTGGGGAACTTTAACAGAATGTGACTGTACATATCTCAGATAGGGGGGAGTGAGGCCTAAGAGGGTTTTATAAATAAGTCTCATTTATTTGAGTTTAGTGGAGTAACTACAATGTTGTTGATCCTCCCTAAATTTTCTCCTATCACAGCCATTAAACTCGGTAACTGTTTTAAAATCACCATTGGCCTCATGGTGAAATCCCTGAGCGGTTTCTTTCCACTCCGGCAACAGAGGTAGGAAGGGCACCTGTATTTTTTAGGGCCTGGGTGTATTGATACACCATCCAAAGTGTAATTAATAACCGCACCATGCTCAACGGGATATTCAATGTCGTATTTTTACCAATAGGTGCCCTTCTTTGCAATCCATTGTTTAATTAACTTCTCTAGTCTGTGGTTGAATCGGTTACTCCTGAACTTATTTAGACTTGCCATAACAAAAGGTTTGAATATTTATTGACTCAAGACAKTTCAGCTTTCCATTTGTAAACATATTTAGATTTTTAACTTTTACCCCTTTTTCTCCTCAATTTTGTGGTATCCAATTGGTAGTTAGTCTTGTCTCATTGCTGCATCTTCCCTACGGAGGGTCGAGAGCCATGCGTCCTCCGAAACACTACCCTGCCAAGCGTCACTGCTTCTTCACACACTGCTGCATTATGGGTTATGGTGTGTAGATCAGTGACACAAAATCGTCCACTTTCATCCATTTTTAAGTTCAGGCTGTAACACAGCAAAGGGTGTGAATACTTTCTAGAGGCACTGTACATGCGTCACCCCAAGATAGAGGCACGTTTCCTCAGACAGGGGACATTATTTCATTATCTTCTCTCACTTTGAGAGGTTTCTGAAAAGACTGTCACTCTTATTCATTATGAATCCCATTWAGCTAAGACAAGCACACACATTGCACAGAGGAAGGATTAAATGGAGGATGTGTCCGGCTATACAAATGACCTTTACTAAGATTGTCCCAAACAAGCCTCTCTTTTGCCTGTATTTTGCAGTCACTTTTTATTGCTTACCACCACCACTCACATTTTAACTATGTCGTTCCAAGCTGTCTTGAACTTTTAATACAGGCGGTAGTGTCCCGATATAGTATTTCTGATTATATCATGAATTATATTATTTAACGGGACATTAAAAACTGTAATATCTTATGTTTCACCGAGTCATGGCTGAACGACAACATGAATAACATACAGCTGGCGGATTTTACGCTGTATCGGCARGATAGAACAGCTGCCTCTGGTAAGACAAGGGGTGGCGGTCTATGTATATTTTGTAAACAACAGCTGGTGAACAAAATCTAATCGTAAGGAAGGAAGGTTTTGCTCGCCTGAAGTAGAGTATCTCATGATAAGCTGTAGACCACACTATTTACCAAGAGAGTTTTCATCCATCTTCTTCGTAGCTGTCTATTTACTACCACAAACTGATGCTGGTACTAAGACCACACTCAATGAGCTGTATACSCCCATAAGCAAGCAGGAAAACGTTCATCCAGAGGCGGCGCTCCTAGTGGCCGGGGACTTTAATGCAGGAAAACTTAAATCTGTTTTACCTAATTTCTACCAGCATGTGCAACCAGAGGGGAAAACAATTATAGACCACTCCACAGACTCCATTTGGCAAATCTGACCATAATTCTATCCTCCTGATTCCTGCTTACAAGCTAAAGCTTGAAGCACCAGTGACTCGGTCAATAAAAGTGGTCAGATGAAGCAGTTGCGAAGCTACAGGACTGTTTTGCTAGCACAGACTGGAATATGTTCCGGGATTCTTCTGATGGCATTGAGGAGTACACCACATCAGTCACTGGCTTCATCAATAAGTGCATTGATGACGTCGTCCACACAGTGACTGTACGTACATACCCCAAGTATTCAACCCCTTTGTTATGGCAAGCCTAAATAAGTTCAGGCTTAAACATTTGCTTAACAAGTCACATAATAAGTTACATGGACTCTGTGTGCAATAATAGTGTTTAACATGATTTTTGAATGACTACCTCATCTCTTTGCTCCACACATACACACATCTGTAAGGTCCCTCAGTTGAGCATTGAGGCCATTGGTGACTTTAAAACAGTTACAGAGTTTAATGGCTGTGATAGCAGAGAACTGAGGAAGGTTCTACAACAATTTAGATACTCCAAAATACTAACCTAATTGACAAAGGGAAACAAAGGATGCCTGTACAGAATAAAAATATGGATCCTGTTTGCAACAAGGCACTAAAGTAATACTGCAAAGCAATTACATTTTTGTCCTGAATACAAAGTGTTATGTTTGGGTCAAATCCAATACAACACATTACTGAGTACCACTCTTCATATTTTCAAGCATAGTAGTAGCTACATCATGTTATGGKTATGCTTGTTATCGTTAAGGTCTGGGGAGTTTTTCAGGATAAAAAAGAAACGGAATGGGTGTTCCAAGTGGTGCAGCGGTCAAAGGCACTATATCACAGTGCTAGAGGTGTCACTACAGACCCGGGTTCGATCCCAGGCTGCATCACAACCAGCCGTGATTGSGAGTCCCATTCGGCAGGCTGACACCGGTCGTCAGTTCCGGGTTAAGCGGGCGGGTGTTAAGAAGCTTTGTTTGGYGGGTCATGTTTCAGAGGACGCATGACTCGACCTTCGCTTCCCGAGCCCATTGGGGAGTTACAGCGATGAGACAAGATTGAAATTGGGGAGAAATAAATGGGGTAAAATACAAAATATATATATAAAACACTGAATGAAGCGAAGCACAGGCAAAATTGTAGAGGAAAACCTGGTTCAGTCTGCTTTCCACCAGACACTGGGAGATGAATTCACCTTTCAGCAGGACAATAACCTAAAACAATAGCTGAATCTACACTGGAGTTGCTTACTGGAGTTGCTTACCAAGAAGRCTGTGAATGTTAGTTAGTTAGTTTTTACATTTAAAATACTTAAATCTTTGACAATACCTGAAAATGTATMGTTTTTTTGCAATGATCAACAACCAATTTGACAGAGCTTGAAGAATTTTTAAAGGAATAATGTGCAAATGTTGCACACTCCACACCCCAGTAGTCTCTTAGATACTACCCAGAAAGACCMACAGCTGTAATCGCTGCTAAAGGTGCTTTACAAAGTATTGACTCAGGGGCGTGAATACTTATGTACATGACATGTCTCTATTCTATTTTCAATAAATTTGCTACAATTTCTAAAAACWTGTTGTCACTTTGTCATTATGGGATATTGTGTGTAGATGGCTGAGAWYTTTTATTTATTTAATCCATTTTGAATTCAGGCTGTAACACAACAAAATGTGGAATAAGTCAAGAGGTATGAATCACAGGAGCTTGATGGCATCTTAATTGGGGAGGACGGGATAGTGGTAATGGCTGGAGCGGAGTAAGTGGAATGGTATCAAATACATCAAACAAATGGTTTCCATGCGTTTGATGCCATTTCATTCGTGTGTGTGTGTGTGTGTTGGGGTGTAAGTACACTACCAGCCAAAAGTTTGGACACACCTACTCATTCAAGGGTTTTTCTTTATTTTTACTATTTTCTACATTGTAGAATAATAGTGAAGACATCAAAACTATGAAATAACACATATGAAATCATGTAGTAAGTAATCATATAGCCACCCTTTGCCTTGATGACAGCTTTGCACACTCTTGGCATGCTCTCAACCAGCTTCATGAGGTAGTCACCTGGAATTATTTTTGTGTGGTTCCCACCGTGAAGCATGGAGGAGAAGGTGTGATAGTGTGGGGGTGCTTTGCTGGTGACACTGTCTGTGATTTATTTAGAATTCACGGCACACTTAACCAGCATGGTTACCACAGAATTATGCGGTGATACGCCATCCCATCTGGTTTGCGCTTAGTGGGACTCTCATTTGTTTTTCAACAGGGCTATAAGGGCTATTTGACCAAGAAGGAGAGTGATGGTATGCTCAGCATATGTGGGAACTCCTTCAAGACTATTGGAATAGTATTCCAGGAGAAGCTGGTTGAAAGAATGTGCCAAGAGTGTGCAAAGCTGTCATCAAGGCAAGGGGTGGCTATTTTGAAGAATCTAAAATATATTTTGATTTGTTTAACATTTTTTAGCTTACTATATGATTCAATATGTGTTATCTCGTAGTTTTGATGTCTTCACTATTATTCTACAATGAGGAAAATAGTAAAAATAAAGAAAAACCCTTGAATGAGTAGGTGTGTCCAAACTTTTGACTGGTACATAAAACACAGAAAAATCTAATTTTTGACTGCACTGCGCCTTTAAATTAAGACCAAAAAGCATATTATTGTAGCCAATTTTGACGTTGTACCTGTGGATTATGACATTGTGGCTATAGAAGCTAATGAAAACCCATAATGGGTGGACTGGCAGCCTTTGCGAGTGTACCAATAGGAGCAATGCAGGAAGTAGAAGCAGGAAGTGTACCCATCAATATGTGCTGTGATTTGTTGATTCAACTCAACTGACTTGACAAAAAAATACATTCCATTGCATGAGCCACATCAGTTAACATCATTTGAATGAACATTTTTACATTTGAGCAAGGAGCAATAAAGCTTCACCACATTTACCGCAGAAACGGACTCGACATCAAGAATGCACCGCCATCCCGTTTCAGTCAGCTGTTTGTTCCACACAAACATAGCACAAAGAAAAYAAATATATGGTTATTTTATTTTCATTCGAGTGGAGGAAAATCAATTACTGTCAGGCAATATGCAATTGAGACAATCAAATTYGTCCACTAGCAGGTAGACATTTTTCTCCTATCACCGGGGGAGCAAGGGGGCACAAGGTCAAATGGAGATCACAGATAGCTCACACTTCTTCATCCACACAACTGCAGGGGGGGCAGGCTAAGAGATAGTAGACATAAGAACAAAATAAATTAGGATTGCATTGAGGGAACACTTTAATTAATAATGAACATTTATTCCATTTAAGATTGACATAAGCTCACTAGAGACTGTAAAATTGAAAATAATTGTTATTATAACATTCATCAAAAAGCAATTTTACCAGAAATGTGTTGAACATGGAAACAAGAGCTTTCAAGAGGCCACACTGCCCTTTCCCACCTGGACAAAAGGAACACCTATGTGAGAATTCTGATCATAGACTACAGCTCATTGATAAACACCATAGTCTCATTGTTAAACACCATAGTGCCCACAATGCTCATCACGAAGCTAAGAACCCTGGGACTAAACACCTCCCTATGCAACTGGATCCTGGACTTCCTGACACATCTGCCATGCTGATCCTCAACACAGGGGACCCTCAGGGGTGCGTGCTTAATCCCCTCCTCTACTCCCTGTTCACCCAGGACTGCGTGGCCAAGCATGACTCCAACACCATCATTAAGTTTGCTGATGACACAACATTGGTAGGCCTGATCACCGATAATGATGAGACAGCATATAGGGAGCAGGTCAGAGACCTGGCAGTGTGGTGCCAGGACAACAACCTCTCCCTCAACGTGAGCAAGACAAAGGAGATGATCGTGGACTACAGGAAAAGGACGGCTGAACACACCCCTATTCACATCAACGGGGCTGTAGTGGAGCGGGTCAATCATTTCAAGTTCTTTGGTGTCCACATCACCAACAAACTATCATGGTCCAAACACCAAGACAGTCGGGAAAGAGCACGACAACACCTTTTCCCCCTCAGGAGACTGAAAAGATCCTCAAAAAGTTCTACAGCTGCACCATCGAGAGCATCCTGACCGGTTGCATCACCACCTGGTAGTGGGTACGGCCCAGTACATCACAAGGGCCAAGGTTCCTGCCATCCTGGACCTACAATTGAAGTCGGAAGTTTACATACACCGTAGCCAAATACATTTAAACTCAGTTTTTCACAATTCCTGACATTTAATCCTAATAAAAATTCCCTGTCTTAGGTCAGTCAGGATCACCACTTTATTTTAAGAATGTGAAATGTCAGAATAATAGTAKAGGGAATGATTTATTTCAGCTTTTATTTCTTTCATCACATTCCCAGTGGGTCATAAGTTTGCATACACTCAATTAGGATTTGGTAGCGTTGCCTTTCAATTGTTTAATTAACTTGGGTCAAACGTTTTGGGKAGCCTTCCACAAGCTTCCCACAATAAGTTGGGTGAATTTTGGCCCRTTCYTCCTGACAGAGCTGGTGTAACTGWGTCAGGTTTGTAGGCCTCTTTGCTCGCACACACTTTTTCAGTTTTGCCCACAAATGTTCTATAGGATTGAGGTCAGAGCTTTGTGATGGCCACTCCAATACCTGGACTTTGTTGTCCTTAAGCCATTTTGCCACAACTTTGGAASTATGCTTGGGGTCATTGTTCATTTGCAAGACCCATTTGTGACCAAGCTTTAACTTCCGGACTGATGTCTTGAGATGTTGCTTCAATATATCCACATAATTTTCCTACCTCATGATGCCATCTATTTTGTGAAGTGCACCAGTCCCTCCTGCAGCAAAGCACCCMAACAACATGATGCTGCCACCCCCGTGCTTCACGGTTGGGATGGTGTTCTTTGGCTTGCAAGCCTCCCCCTTCTTCCTCCAAACATAACGATGGTCATTATGGCCAAACAGTTCTATTTTTGTTTCATCAAACCAGAGGACATTTCTCCAAAAAGTACGATCTTTGTCCMCATTGTGCAGTTGCAAACCGTAGTCTGGCTTTTTTGAATGTATTTGGCTAAGGTGTATGTAAACTTCCGACTTCAACAGTACTAGGTGGTGTCAGAGGATTCCCCCAAAATTGTCAAAGACTCCAGTGACCTGAGCGCCAATTCTAGATCCAAAAGGCTCCTTAACAGCTTCTACTGTACCCCCAAGCCAGTACCCCCAACACTGCTGAACACATTGCAACCCCCCCCCCCCCGTCACTGCTGCTACTCGCTGTGTATTATCTATTCATAGTCACTAACCTGTATCCCTGCACATTGACTCTGTACCGGTACCCCTTGTGTATATAGCCTCGTTATTGTTATTTTAATGTGTTACTTTTTATGCATTTTTTCCCCTTTAGTTTATTTGGTAAACATTTTCTTAACTCTATTCCTTGAACTGCATTGTTGGTTAAGGGCTTGTAAGTAAGCATTTCACGGTAAGGTCTACACCTGTTGTATTCAGCGCATGTGACATATAAAATTTGATTTGATAAGATTTCAATTTCACCCACATTGATTTTTCCGTAACGACAGACAGAGTGGAAATGTTTTATTTGGAGCACAAGGCTGCTGCCGTGCTTGTGCACTTGCCAATGTACATTGTGTGTGTGTGAGAGACTATTGATTTAGTATACAACCGTGGTCCTTGCAATCTAATGTGAGGCCCTTCAACATTGCCTTCAACCTGTAAAATCGGAAATGACCGATACCTCATTCTGTACTGTTCCGCTCTTGAATCTTCATAGTGCATTGTAATGAGTCCGTCGACATCATCGGCAATATTTTTATGAATGAATAAATGACTGAAAATTCAGGCGGTGGCACTGGCCAGGGGCCAACCGAGGCCTCGATGTCAGATTCAGCGTCTGGTTCAATTGCTGTCACCTTTTAGCCAGGTTACATTTGATTAGCCAGGAGGCGAACAGCAGGTTTGGGAACTGAATGTAAGAACCTGAAATCGAGCTCTGGGAAGAATGGAAAAAAACTGAGACATGGTGAAATCAATAGACACATTGATGCTTTATGAAGCCCTTGGTGCATTTAGCTCGTAATGATCAGGAACCATATAAATTAGTTTATGGCACGCAGAGAGCTTCTAATGAGAGAGTGGTTCTGACACTGGAGCTGAAGTAGGGGGAGATGAAATATCTTCCCTCATAACAATAAAAATTGTTAATTGAAGCACTATTTATTGTCTGGGCCTACTTGATATCAACATAGCTCTTTGGAGTTTGGTGACCCCTAGCTTGTGATATTTATCATAGGACTGTAATTGTGGGTGTCCTCTGCAGTTGTTAATGATGTCTCTTCTTGCCACTCCAGGGATTGGTTCCCATGCTGGAGAACATTAGTCTGCTAAGCTACAATTTAGGAATCTGGCTTCTAACCTCCACACAGTATAAACCACTACCTCACAGCATTTGGAATTATATTGACGTTAGAGTGGTTTTGACAAGCTATCCATCAAAAAGTCCTGTAGTTATGCATTTCAAACTGTCAGCCTTCTACAAGGTCTCTGCCTTTCTGTAGCAGTGAACCTCAAGAGACATTCCACTGAGTTATCTTGTTTCATTGTCCCTATTGTTGTTATGCATTTTATTTTATGGAAATACCCCATGTATTCGACTGCCATATGGAAATAAATGTCAASTAAACTSTTCTTTGACATTTATCTACAAACATAATATTGGAAGAGAACTGCATCAGAGGTTCATGTCCTGACAGACAGTAACTTGTTACCCCAGGGATTGTTCCAAAAGGTTTGGTTGCTAAAGGTACAGACTGGAAAGATCTTCTGGCAAAGGTTGAACTGAACGGAGTTCAGTGAGATTATCGCTCTCTTCTCTATCTAACCTTTTGCAGTCTCCCTGAGGATACTTCAGAAACTAACTCCAAAGGCCTGTTCAGTGACCATCTTTTTCTGGAGGTGACATTTTTTAAACACTAGATCTGCCAACTAAACCATTTGAACTTTATGTGTATTGGATAAGATGGCGCTGAAGAGTTTGGCTGACATTTTACATGCTCCTAACCAACTGTGCTGTTTTTTTTTTTTTGCGTTGTGTGTAACTTATTTTGTACATAATGTTGCTGCTACCGTCTCTTATGACCGAAAATAACTTCTGGACATCAGAACAGTGATTACTCACCTCGAAATGGTAGAATCTTTTCTCTTTAACATCTCCGACGAGAAGGATATACTGCTTTCCCGGGAACAGGTCCAAATCCCCGTCATTTGTGTGAAGAAAAGACAGAGGAAAAGGGGGCGCAGGTCGGGCTACCTTCTGAGAATCCGTAGGCGAGCGAGTAAACTCCCACTGCCATCCGTTCTATTGGCTAATGTGCAATCATTGGAAAATAAAATTGTTGACCTACGATTAAGATTATCCTACCAACGGGACATTAAAAACTGTAATATCTTATGGTTCACCGAGTCGTGGCTGAACGACGACATGGATAATATAGAGCTGGCRGGATTTCCCATGCACCGGCAGAACAGAGAAGCTACGTCTGGTAAGACGAGGGGTGGGGGTGTGTGTCTATTTGTCAATAACAGCTGGTGAGCGATGTCTAATATTAAAGAAGTCTCGAGGTGTTGCTCGCCTGAGGTAGAGTACCTTATGATAAGCTATAAACTACACAATCTACCAAGAGAGTTCTCATCTATATTATTTGTAGCCGTCTATTTACRACCACACACTAAGACCCCATTCAATGAGCTGTATACGGCCATAAGCAAACAAGAAAATGCTCATCCAGAAGGCTCCTCGTGGCTGGGGACTTTAATGCAGGCAAACTTAAATCAGTTTTACCAAATTYTTACCAGCATGTCACATGTGTAACCAGAGGGAAAACAACTCTAGACCACCTTTCCTCCACACACAGAGATGCATACAAAGCTCTCCCCCGCCCTCCATTTGGCAAATCTGACAATTCYATCTTCCTGATTCCTGCTTACAAGCATAAACTAAAGCAGGAAGTACCTGTGACTCGCTCAATAAGGACGTGGTCAGATGACGCGTATACTAGCCTACAGGACTGTTTGCAAGTACAAACTGGAATATGTTCCGGGATTCATCCAATGGCATTGAGGAGTATACCACTTCAGTCATCGGCTTCATCAATAAGTGCATCGACGACGACGTCGTCCCCACAGTGACCGTACGTACATATCCCAACCAGAAGCCATGGATTACAGGCAACATCCGCATTGAGCTAAAGGCTAGAGCTGCCGCTTTCAAGGAGCGGGACACTAATCCGGACGCCTATAAGAAATCCCGTTATGCCCTCAGATGAACCATCAAACAAGAAAAGCGTCAACAGAGGATTAAGATTGAATCATACTACACCGGCTCTGAAGCTCGTCGGATGTGGCAGGGCTTGAAAACTATTACGGACTACAAAGGGAAACCCAGACGCAAGCTGCCCAGTGACATGAGCCTACCAGACGAGCTACATGCCTTTTACGCTCGCTTCGAGGCAAGCAACACTGAAGCATGCACGAGAGCACAAGCTGTTCTGGAGGACTGTGTGACAACGCTCTCGGTAGCCGATGTGAGCAAGACCTTTAAACAGGTCAGCATTCACAAAGCCATGGGGCCAGACGGATTACCAGGACATGTACTCAAAGCAAGCACGGACCAACTGGCAAGTGTCTTCACTGACATTTTCAACCTCTCCCTGACTGAGTCTGTAATACCTACATGTTTCAAGCAGACCACCATAGTCCCTGTGCCCAAGGAATCGAAGGTAACCTGCCTAAATGATACCGCCATGTAGCACTCACGTCAGTAGCCACGAAGTGCTTTGAAAGGCTGGCCATGGCTCACATCAACAGCATCCTCCTGGATACCTTAGACCCACTCCAATTCGCATACCGCCCCAACAGATCCACAGATGACGCAATCTCAATTGCACTCCACACTACCCTTTCCCACCTGGACAAAAGGAACACCTATGTGAGAATGCTGTTCATTGACTACAGCTCAGCATTCAACACTATAGTGCCCACGATGTTCATCACTAAGCTAAGGACCCTGGGACTAAACACCTCCCTCTGCAACTGGATCCTGGACTTCCTGACGGGCCGCCCCCAAGTGGTAAGGGTAGGCAACAACACATCTGCCACGCTGATCCTCAACACTGGGGCCCCTCAGAGGTGTGTACTTAGTCCCCTCCTGTACTCTCTGTTCACCCACGACTGTGTGGCCAAACACGACTCCAACACCATCATTAAGTTTGCTGATGAGACAAGTGACCTGATCACCGACAACGACGAGACAGCCTATAGGGAGGACATCTGAGAACTGGCAGTGTGGTGACAGGACAACAACCTCTCCCTCAATGTGAGCTAGAGAAAGGAGCTGATTGTGGACTACAGGAAAAGGCGGGCCGAACAGGCCCCCATTCATATTGACGGGGCTGTAGTGGAGCGGGTCGAGAGTTTCAAGTTCCTTGGTGTCCACATCACCAATGAAGTATCATGGTCCAAACACACCAAGACAGTCGTGAAGAGGGCACGACAAAACCTTTTCCCCCTAAGGGGACTGAAAAGATTTGACATGGGTCCCCAGATCTTCAAAAAGTTATACAGCTGCACCATTGAGAGCATCCTGACCAGTTGCATCACCGCCTGGTATGGCAACTGTTCGGCATCCGACCGCAAGGGGCTATAGAGGGTAGTGCGTACGGTCCAGTACATCACTGGGCCCTAGCTTCCTGCCATCCAGGACCTATACTGTATAATAGGCGGTGTCAGAGGGAAAGCCCATAAATTTGTCAGAGACTCCAGTCACCCAAGTCATAGACTATTTTCTCTGCTACCGCACGGCAAACGGTTCCAGGGCGCCAAGTCTAGGACCAAAAGGCTCCTTAACATCTTCTACCCCCAAGCCATAAGACTGCTGAACAATTATTCAAATGGCCAGCAGACTATTTACATTGAACCCCCCCCTCTCCATTTGTTTTTTACACTTCTGCTACTTGCTGTTTATTATCTATGCATAGTCACTTCACCCCTACCTACATGTACAGATTACCTCAACTAACCTGTACCCCCGCGCACTGACTCTGTACCGGTACCCCCTGTATATAGCCTCATTATTGTTATTTATTGTGTTACTTTTTATTATTTTTTACTTTAGTTAATTTGTTAAATATTTTCTTAACTCTTCTAGAACTGCACTGTTGACTAAGGGCTTGTAATGAAGCATTTCATGGTAAGGTCTACACTTGCTGTATTCGCGAGATGTGACAGCTTGATTTGATTTTGATTTGAAATTGTAATATCTCTGCCATTTTATAAAGTAATGTACATCAAATGGCTGCCGTTTCATGATATTCAGTATTTTATATCTTAGTATGGTGTAAAAACATTTGATGAAAGAGGAGGAATATACCGTGTGGTGGTTCATTTCTTTACCATCAAATTAGGAGAGACAAACTTATCACACAAGTAAGAGTTATACTTAAACTAAATCTTTATACACTTATTAATAAGGGAGCAGGTGAATACAACACATACATATAAAGTGAATCGATTGAGTGCTCTACGTTAATGATGGCTGGTCGACGAATCACACTCAGATGATTCGTTGAGAGCCCCGAGACAAAAGTACAAATGTCTTTTATAGCCAAGATATACCCCCTTCAGGCTACATGACAAACAACAGCTGTATGGAATGGGTCGCTCGGTTAAGATTTGTATGAGAGATACTTATAATTCACAGCAGACAGTATCTCATTGTGTAGAGACCAGGGCCTGGCCCTGGGGTCATCTCTCCCTGGTACCTTGTAGAACAGGAACATTAACTCATGCTCTGGAATGCGGTATCACCAAAAGACATCGTAAATCTTCCAGAGGCCCATCCCCAGTAGAACACACACAGATGAGTGTTCTAGCAACCCCTTATTCTGTTGCATAAAACAACCATTTGATGCAATAACAGCATTATAACATAATCTTGCAATTTCTCCACCATCACCGTAATAGTTACGATTTATACATTAATCTCTGGCTGTCCACACTTAGCTGGTAAATGTGTGAGATGTAGTGCTAATGGCTGTCATTCCTTACCCAGGGCGTTTTGTTTACTTTCTGCCTCCATTTCCACCATTGAACGACTATGACCTAAATGGGGAACTGAATTAAATTTGCTCACCATTTAATTACAGTATATCTACTCTCTTTGAATACTGAAATAATCTTTGGTGTGGGAGTTGGAGAGAGATAGTACAGTGACTGTGTCTGTCTGCATTTTTTAGATGCACTTGTGGAAATGCGCTTACTGTATGGAGTTTATTGGTTCTTTGATAAAAGCCCATCATCAGCATTCCATTCCTCTCTTCACGGGATGAAGAGATTTTTGCTTTGGGTACTCATCCGATGTTGAAATATGTTGCTTGATATGGTTGTTTGGATATGGCCACTGGACAGTGGGTTATCAAACTGCAACCGGTGGAAATGTTGCTACAGAAGTATACTTTGGAAGCAATTCTTAAAAGTTGGTATTTTACCCATGGTAAATGTATTCCGCTATTGAGAACCAACCACCAGCGATGGTGTGGTCCACCAAACCCACTGCCATTGTTTGAGTTACAATTCACATCATGGCTCAAACAGTTTGAATGCATTCATGTCCCCTGGGACCAAGATTACTCACCAAATGTACATGAACAAGTACACTGCATGAACACCTGGTGGTGGTCTATAACTGGCCTAGGAGGATTCAAAGTCATGGTCATGTTGCTTACCTAATGTACATTAGTAGGATACCTTTGGGATTCGCACAAGGACACACTTAGTGTAGATCCTTTAGCCAGGGTCAAGGGTCAGTGTATCTGGCTGGGGTCTGTCTTTGGGGGCTGGGGCTGATTGTGGTGCTAGTGCCTCTCCCCTAGAATGAGAGAGACAGAGGGAGAGAGAGCATCACCAGCCACACCCCAACCAGCTAAGACCACCCCAAGCAAACCCTGGCCACACCCTATAAAGGCCCCCCCATATCAGACCTATGCCCCTTCTTCCCACCACATGGCCCCCGCGGCAAGGACCTCAACATGACAGCAGGACATATGCCCAGGCCGTGAGCAGAGCAGCAGGCCCAACCCCCACTATTACACCCGCCCAAGCCCCATCCTGCGACCTTACAGGTATGTATCAGATGCTCAACATGCTCTGCTCACACTTACCGTGATGGTCCAGGCCTAAACCACACAAAAAAAACACTAGACACTATGGAACACAAAGCTTTTACTCTCTCATCCTGGAATATACAAGGTCTGAGGTCGTCTGCCTTTGGCCTAAAGAGCAGGAACCCAGACTTCATCAAAGAAATTGGAAATACAGACATTGTCATCCTACAAGAAACATGGTATGAAGAAGACGGACCCACTGGTTGCCCTCTAGATTACAGAGAGCTGGTAGTCCCATCCACCAAACTAACAGGTGTGAAACAGGGAAGAGACTCAGGGGGTATGCTAATTTGGTATAGAGCAGACCTAACACACTCTATTAAATTAGTCAAAACAGGAACATTTTACATCTGGCTAGAAATTAATAAGGAAATTATCTCAACAGAGAAAAACTTCCTTGTGTGCTACCTATATCCCCCCAATAGAATCCCCATACTTTAACAATGACAGCTTCTCCATCCTAGAGGGGGAGATCAACAATTTCCAGGMTCAGGGACATGTACTAGTCTGTGGCGACCTAAATGCCAGAACTGGAACGAACCTGACACCCTCAGCACAAAGGGGAACAAACACCTACCTGGAGCTGACAGCATTCCCTCCCCCAATTTCCCCCTAGACACAACTACGACAACATAATCAACAAAAACAGGTCACAACTCCTGCAGCTCTGTCGGATGCTGGGTATGTACATAGTCAATAGTAAGCTTAGAGGGGACTTCTATGGAAGGTACACCTATAGCTCATCTCTTGGCAGTAGTACTGTAGACTACTTTATCACTGACCTCAACGCAGAGTCTCTTAGAGTTCACAGTCAGTCCACTGACACTCTATCAGATCACAGCAAAATAACGCTCTACTTGAACAGAGCTATGCTCAATCATGAGGCATCAAAGCCAAAGGAACTGAMTAATATTAAGAAATACTATAGATGGAATGGAAATTTTGTGGAAATCTACCAAAAAACAATTAGGCAACAACAAATTAAATTCCTTCTAGACAATTTCCTGGACAAAAGGTTTCAATGTAATAGTAAATGTGTAAACTTGGCAGTAGAAAACCTGAACAGTGTATTTGACCTTTCAGCTTCCCTCTCAAATCTAAACATATCAAGCAGACAAYCTAAGAAAATTAACAGCAATGACAAATGGTTTGATGAAGAATGCAAAAACCTAAGAAAGAAATTGAGAAACCTTTCCAACCAAAAACATAGAGACCCAGAAAACTTCAGAAATACACTACAAAAAAGAAGGAACAGCACGTCAGAATTCAGCTCAATGTAATTGAAGAATCCATAGAATCTAACCACTTCTGTGAAAATTGGAACCACTAAACAAAGAACAACATGAAGAGTTATCTATCCAAAACGTAGATGTATGGATAAACCACTTCTCCAATCGTTTGGGCTCTATAACAAAGAACAAACAGCAAAAACATATACATGATCAAATACAMATTTTAGAATCAACTATTAAAGACTACCAGAACCCACTGGATTCTCCAATTACATTGAATGAACTACAGGACAAAATACAAACCCTGCAACCTAAAAAGGCACGTGGATATCCTAAATGAAATGATAAARTATACAGACCACAAATTCCAATTGGCTATACTTAAACTCTTTAACATCATCCTCAGCTCTGGCATCTTCCCCAATATTTGGAACCAAGGACTGATCACCCCAAAGTGGAGACAAATTTGACCCCCAAAAACTATGTGCGTCAACAGCAACCTTAGTTAAATCCTCTGCATTATCATTAATAGGAGATTCGTACATTTCCTCAGTGAAAACAATGGCTTTTTACTAAATTACTGTTCGACAGACCACGTATTCACCCTGCACCCCCTAATTGACAAAGAAACAAACCAAAACAAAGGCAAAGTCTTCTCATGCTTTGTTGATTTCAAAAAAGCGTTCGAGTCAATTTGGCATAAGGGTCTGCTACATAAATTGATGGAAAGTGGTGTTGGGGGTAAAACATATGATATTATAAAATCCATGTACACAAACAACAAGTGTGCGGTTAAAATTGGCAAAAAACACAMATTTCTTTCCACAGGGCCAGGGGATGAGACAGGGATGCAGCTTAAGCCCCACCCTCTTCAACATATATATCAACAAATTGGCGAGGGCACTATAACAGTCTGCAGCACCCGGCCTCACCCTATTAGAATCTGAAGTCAAATGTCTACTGTTTGCTGATGATCTGATGCTTCTGTCCCCAACCAAGGAGGGTCTACAGCATCACCTAGATCTTCTGCACTGATTCTGTCAGACCTGGGCCCTGACAGTAAATCTCAGTAAGACAAAAATAATGGTGTTCCAAAAAAGGTCCAGTTGCCAGGACCACAAATACAAATTCAATCTAGACACTGTTGCCGTAGCACACAAAAAACTATACATAACTCGGCCTAAACATCAGCCCCACAGGTAACTTCCACAAAGTTGTGAACGATCTGACAAGGCAAGAAGGGCCTTCTATGTCATCAAAAATAACATAAAATTTGACATACCAATTAGGATCTGGCAAAAAAAATACTTAAATCAGTTATAGAACCCATTGCCCTTTATGGTTGTAAGGTCTGAGGTCTGCTCATTAACCAAGAATTCACAAAATGGAACAAACACCAAATTGCATGCAGAATTTTACAAAAATATCCTCCATGTACAATGTGAAACACCAAAAAATGAATGCAGAGCAGAATTAGTCCAATACCCGCTAATTATCAAAATCCAGGAAAGAGCGGTTAAATTCTACAACCACCTGAAAGGAAGCGACTCCTAAATCTTCCATAACAAAGCCATCACCTACAGAGAAATAAACCTGGAGAAGAGCCCCCTAACCAAGCTGGTCCTGGGGCTCTGTTCACAAACATAAACAGACCCCACAGAGCCCCAGGACAGCGACACAATTAGACCCAACCAAATCATGAGAAAACAAAAAGATAATTACTTGACACATTGGAAATAATTTACAAAAACACTAGAGCAAACTAGAATGCCATTTGGCCCTAAACAGAGAGTACACAGTGGCAGAATACCTGACCACTGTGACTGACCAAAAATTAAGGAAATCTATGTACAGACTCAGTGAGCATAGCCTTGCTTTTGAGAAAGGCCGCCGAAGGCAGACCTAGCTCTCAAGAGAAGACAGGCTATGTCCACACTGCCCACAAAATGAGGTGGAAACTGAGCTGCACTTCCTAACCTCCTGCCAAATGTATGAYCATATCAGAGACACATATTTCCTTCAGATTACACAGACCCACAAAGAATTTGAAAAGAAATCMAATTTTGATAAACTCCCATATCTATTGGTTGAAATACCAGTGTGCAATCACAGAAGCAAGATTTGTGACCTGTTGCCACAAGAAAAGGGCAACCAGTGAAGAACAAACACCATTGTAAATACAACCTATGTTTATCTTTCTTTATTTTCCCTTTGTACTTTAACTATTTGCACATCATTACAACACTGTATATAGACATAATATGACATTTGAAATGTCTTTATTCTTTTGGAACTGTTTACTGTTATTTTTGGGGGGGTTTATTTCACTTTTGTTTACTATCTATTTCACTTCCTTTGCCAATAAAGCCCCTTAAATTGAAATTGAATTGAGAGGACATTGGATAAAGAGGGAGACTGAGAGAGGAAAGAGAGAGAGAGAGGGCTGAAAGAGAGCAGAGAAAATTTGATAAATAGAGATAGAAATAGTGGACGAGAATGAGCCTAGAAAGAGAGAGAGAAATAGTGGACGAGAATGAGCCTAGAAAGAGAGAGAGAGAAATAGTACATGAAAATAAGCCTGGAAAGAGAGATAGAAATAGTTTACGAGAATGAGCATAGAGAGAGAGAGAAATAGTGGACAAGAATGAGCATAGAGAGAGAGGCAGAGAGTGAGGCAGCTGCTGGCAGGACCTGGCCAGGCTCTGCTGATTTAAGGACCCAGGCCACAGGAAGGGACTGCTCAATACGCCAGGCACGTCCCCTCAGTCACGGCTAGAGGAAGCACTACTGCCATTCAGCGCTGTAGACGCCTAAATGAGTCTGTTCTGTCCTGCAACGGGCCCTGGCAACGTTCCACTGCTTCTCTCTCTCTTTCTCTCCCTCCGTCTCTCCCTCTCACTCCCCAGATGACAAGATTTCCTTTTCTGTGGCACTTCATTCCAATTGCTTCCTGCCCCACCACTAAACTGTGATAAATTACTGTCCTTTTATTATAGAAAGCCCAGTAACCCAATGTTCCTTTTTTCTTCAAGACATTGTATGCTTCTTTACCTATGTTCCCTACCCCACTCTATTCTCTTGACATCTCTCTCTTTGAATGTTTTTTGTGCTTTATTGGTTTTTAACAGAATTGCTCTTACAAACCCTGAAAACCCAAACAATCGCTTTAGTTATAGCTTTCATTTACTATCCAAATGGTTCAGGTACACACACATATGCAATCACATACAATGCATTCGGAAAGAATTCAGACCCCTTCGCCTTTTTCACTTTTTGTTACGTTACAGCCTTGTTCTAAAATTTATTCGTTTTTTTTGCTCATCAATCTACACACAATACCCCATAATGACAAAGCAAAAACACACTTTTAGAAATGTTGGCAAACTTGTAAAAAAAAAMAACTTAAATATCATATTTGCATAAGTATTCAGACCCTTTACTCAGTACATTCTTGAAGCATTTTTGACAGTGATTAAAGCCTTGAGTCTTCTTGGGTATGATGCTACAAGCTTGGCATACCTGTATTTTGGGAGTTTCTCCCGTTCTTCTCTGCAGATCCTCTTAAGCTCTGTGCTTAGGGTCGTTGTCCTGTTGGAAGGTGAACCKTTGCCCCAGTCTGAGGTCCTGAGCGCTCTGGAGCAGGTTTTCATCAGTGATCTCTGTACTTTGTTCTGTTCATCTTTCCCCCAATTCTGACTAGTCTCCCAGTTCCTGTCGCTGAGAAATATCCCCACTACATGATACTGCCACCACCATGCTTCACCATAGGGATGGTGCCAGGTTTCCTCCAAACGTGCTACTTGGCATTCAGGCCAAAGAGTTTTAGGTGCCTTTTGGGAAACTCCAAATGGGCTGTCRTGTGCCTTTTACTGAGTGGCTTCCATCTGGCCACTCTACCATAAAGGCCTGATTGGTGGAGTGCTGCAGAGATGGTTGTCCTTCTAGACRGTTCTCCCATCTCCACAGAGGAACTGTGGAGCTCTGTCAGAGTAACAATCGGGTTCTTGGTCACCTCCCTGACCAAGGCCCTTCTCCCCCAATTGCTCAGTTTTGCCGGGCGGCCAGCTCTAGGAAGAGTGTTCRTGGTTCCTGTCACGTTCCTGACCTGTTTTCTTTTGTCTTGTATTTATTTAGTTGGTCAGGGCGTGAGTTGGGTGGGTTTGTCTATGTGTGATTTTCTATGTTGGGATTTTGTGTTCGGCCTGGTATGATTCTCAGTCAGAGGCAGCTGTCAATCGTTGTCCCTGATTGAGAATCATACTAAGGCAGCCGGGGTTTCACGTGTGTTTTGTGGGTGTTTGTTTCCGTGTTTGTATTCGTGCCACACGGGACTGTTGTCGGTTGTATTCATTTTGTTATTTTGTGTCATGTTAGTGTTCGGTTTCGATTTAATAAATTATCATGAGCACTACCCACTCTGCGTGTTGGTCCGATCCATGCTCCTCCCCGATCCATGCTCCTCCCCGATCCATGCTCCTCCCCGATCCATGCTCCTCCCCGATCCATGCTCCTCCTCGAGGAGGAGAACGACTATGACGACCGTTACAGTTCCAAACGTTTGTGTATTATGTTTCTATGTTTGGGTCTGGTTAGGCTTGGGGGGGTTTTCAGATTGTCATACCTCCATACCGACATTGTGCCATCCTGTGATATTTGGTAATACCGGCACTGAACACAAAGGGCCCTGTTTTCAAACCTCACTTCGCCTCTGTAATCTGAAGATTAGCAACGCTGACAAGTACATGTGAAATCCCATAGCAAAAATGTTATACAGTCTCTGACAAACTATTTGCAGGACAGACAAGTAACAAAAAAATGCTACTCACAGTTTGCTGCACACACAAAACAAACATTAGAGAGCAAGGCTCTTGATCCAGGAGGGGGTTCTCTGCTGTTACCAAGAGAAGCTCGATTTTGCAAGAAGCTAACAAGCTAGATAACTAGCTACTAACTTAGCACTGCAGAGCATTTAGCACATTTTAGACAGTTAACTTAATAGTTATAAGATACCTAGCTGGCAAACATTTAGTTGTGAATTCCATACAGTAACTAGATCACCTGGTATGTGCTGTACAACAGTGAGTGACGCACAAGGCCATGGTCTCTCACCTTTGTGTGCTTGTAAACAAACAATGTGACCGGTGACTACCGGTAAGCTTCGTAATGTGACTAGAAATAAACGAAGAATGCAGTTTGCTTTATCTCCTATTGCACAAGTTGACTGAAGGTATTTACTTTAAAAAGTAGTTACAAATATTCAAATTTATTTWAAAAAAAACGTCAAACAAGTAGTTTCAACGGCATTGACGGTATTAGCAAAGACATCCTGTGGCTATTTCCAAATACCCTGCTATACAGTATACCGCCCAAGCCTAGTCGGTGTCTCCGTGAGTCCATTTGTCTGTTTATTCTGGGTCTATGTGTGGGTCTGGGTCTGTCTGTCCATGCCTGTGGGTTTGGTTGTGGTGTACGTTATTTTATGAGATGGTAACTCATACAGTCACTAATTCCACTTAGGGAGTAAGTATCAGGGGTTGGGGGGGATGAGTTGAATGCTAATGACTTTATCGGTCCCCTGCAGCTTGGTTGGACTCAGAGTCTGTTTTCCTCCTGTGCACTGCATTGAATTGGCCTCTTTGGGGTTACGGTTCAGATTGATAGGAAACTGTAGTCCTTCATGACTGGAGGGGTAGAGCTATGGAGTCCAGCGGCAAGGCGGCTTGTGGCCACCAGACCAGATTGACAGGCGGTCTCAGCGGTCTCAAAGCGACTTGCAACCTTCCGCAGCTTGCCTTATTTTYCCCAATGTATGGATTAACAATGGAGATTGATGACAATGCCTAAACCGAACCAGACAAAAAAAACTTTCTAGTTCCCCTACCCTTTACATGTGTCATTGATTTTGTTTAGAAATATCAATTTGTGGACAGTGCCTTCAGAAAGTATTCACACCCCTTGACTTTTTCCRCATTGTTGTTAAAGCCTGAATTTGAAATGGAAATGTTGTGTTTCTGGCCTGCATACAATACCCCATAATGTCAAAGTGGTATTTTGTTTTTAGAAATGTTTACAAATTAGTAAAAAATGAAAAGCGGAAATGTTTTGAGTCAGTATTCAATCTTAAATAAGTTCAGGAGTAAAAATGTTGCTTAACAAGTCACATAATAAGTTGCATCGTCTCCCTCTGTGTGCAATAATAGTGTTTAACATGATTTTTGAATGAGTGCTTCATCTCTGTACCCCCACACATAYAATTATCTGCAAGGTCCCGCAGTCGAGCAGTGAATTTCAAACACAGATTCACCCACAAGGACCAGGGAGGTTTTCCAATGCCTCGTAAAGACGAAATGGTAGATGGGTAAAATAAAAAGCAGACATTGAATATCCCTTTGAGTATGGTAAAGTTATTAATTACACTTTGGATGGTGTACCAATACACCCAGGTACTACAAAGATACCGATGTCCTTCCTAACTCAGTTAATGGTGTGGAAGAAAACTGCTCAGGGATTTCAACATGAGKTCAATGGTGACTTTAAAACCGTTACAGAGTTGAATGGCTGTGATTGGAGAAAACTGAGGTTGGATCAACAACATTGTAGTTAATCCGCAATACTAACCTAAATGACAGAGTGAAAAGGAGAAAGTCTGTACAGAAATAAACATATTCCAAAAAATACATCCTGTTTGCAATAAGGCACTAAATTAAAACTGCAACAAATGCTAGACATTCGTCCAAAAAATGTACTTCATATCCTGAATACAAAGTGTTATGTTTGGGTCAAATCCAGCACAACACATCACTGAGTACCACTCTTCATATTTWAAAAAATGGTGGTGGTGGCTGCATGGGTATGCTTGTCATCGGCAAGGACTAGGGAGTTTTTTTGACATAAAATTAAATGGAATAGAGCAAAGCACAGGCAAAATCTTAGGAAAACCTGGTCAATAGCCATGAACAATATGCCACTCGGGAGCCATAAACAATATGACCAATATATATTGTCCTGCTAATAACAGGGTTAATAATATATCTGTGAGAATATCCAATGGGCTTTAATATAATTCTGAATTACTACTAACAATTATAATAATCGCTTTGTTTAAAAAATAACAATATTTTTGAGATTATTTCATTTTCAAATAACGTAAAATGAGCGAGAATAAGGCCATTCTTGAACATGGGATGAGACATTGTTACTAATTCGTAAATAATGGCAGTTTGTTATTTTTAATGATTTATTTCTGTTTTTAGAGGGAGAGAAAACAAAAACCTACAATCATCTTATGGGTCGCCCAGTCAAGGGCGGCACGGGTATTGAGCCAGCACCTGTAGCAACACAACTTTCACTGCTATGCAGTGTCTTAGACCGTTGCGCCACTCAGGCGCTGTATAACAAGACTGGTCGAGAGTGGCCTACACTACTGCAGTAAAACCAAAAYAATCCTAACAAAATAAAATAMTAAAAACCTTAGTGTAACAACAGTTTAAGTAAGTAATACTGAAGTCGTGCACAATTATCAGTTTCTATTTAGGTTTATGTCGCCCATTCATTGTCAGTTAGAGACCCAGTAGCACCTTGGGACCCAAAAGCATAATCAGTGCTCTAACTCCCCCTTGCGCTGGTCTGGAGCAATGAAGTGGTGACACAGGGTACCGTACTAAACCACAAATGACCTCTAAGTCCCGCGGTGTAAGCTCGCAATTTTTAAAAGAGAAACCACTGTATAACACAAGGCCAAATATACACTGGAGTATAAATACGCTGCTTTCCAAGACGTCATTGAATATTCCTGAGTGACCTACTTAGTTTTGACTTAAATCATCTTCAATATCTATGGCAAGACTTGAAAATGGCTGTCTAGGAATGATCAACAACCATCTTGACAGCGCTTGAAGAATTTTGAAAGGAATAATATTGTACAATCTTGGTGTGCAAAGCTCTTAGAGATTTACCCAGAAAGAGACTCAGCTGTAATCACTGCCAAAGGTGATTCTAACATGTGTGAATACGTACAGTACCAGTCAACAGTTTGGAGAAACCTACTCATGTTTTTTCTTTATTATTACTATTTTATACATTGTAGAATAATAGTGAAGACATCCCAACTATGAAATAACACATATGGAATCATGTAGTAACCAATAAAGTGTTAAACAAATCAAAATATATTTTATATTTGAGATTCTTCAAAGCCACCCTTTGCCTTGATGACATTGCCTTGACATTCTCTCAACCAGCTTCACCTGGAATGCTTTTCCAACAGTCTTGAAGGAGTATGCTGAGCACTTGTTGGCTGCTTTTCCTTCACTCTGCGGTCCAACTCATCCCAAACTATCTCAATTGGTAAAAATAAAGAAAAAGCCTTGAATGAGTAGTTGTGTGCTAACTTTTGACTGGTACTGTATGTAAATTAAATATTTCTGTATTTAATTTTCAATACATTTGCAAAAAAAATCTAAACTTTTTTATTTCAGGCTTTAACAACAAAATGTGGAATAAGTCAAGGTGTATGTGTCACGTTCCTGACCTGTTTTCTCTTGTTTTGTATGTCTTTATTGGTCAGGGCGTGAGTGTTGGGTGGGCAGTCTATGTTTTCTATTTCTATGTTGGGTTTTGTGTTCGGCCTGGTATGATTCTCAATTAGAGACAGGTGTGTATCGTTTGTCTCTGATTGAGAGTCATACTAAGGCAGCCAGGGTTTCACTGGTGTTTTGTGGGTGTTTGATTCCTGTGTTAGCGTTTGGGCCACACAGGACTGTTGCAGGTTAGTCACGTTTGTTGTTTTGTTTATTTGTAGTGTTTGTTGGTTTGCCATTAAAATCATGAATACCTCCTACTCCGCATCTTGGTCCGATCCATGCTCCTCCTCGTCTGAGGAGGAGAACGACATTGACAGCCGTTACAGTATGAGTACTTTCTGAATTCACTGCATATTTGTACATAGAGAAAGAAAGAAAGAGAAAGACAGAATAATGCAAAGGTATTTTTATAGGAGCATTTTACTCTTCTGCTTGAAAAGACTTCTGGATTTATGCGAAGCCATTAAGGACCGAAGGCCTGATGAAAATCCATCATCCCTCACTGGCATGCAGTAAAAACACATTTAATGAGCCTCCTTTAATTCCCCCTGTAAACACACACGTTTAGGAATATTGAGGACAGGGTAGACCTGTAATGGTCCTGAGAAGGGGCTGGAGGCCAACTTTACTGTTGGCAACTATGGCAAAACAAAATATCTCCAACATCTCTAAAATTACATCAACCTCTGTAGGCATTCCTTGTTAGCTTTGAATGTGTTAAGTCCTGCAAGTCAAAAATGTTTTAGCTGTCACAGCCTGTAATTTACGAGTCACTGATATCGCTGTGTTGCTATTAATATGGATACATTTTTTTCTGATCTGCTGTCGTCAAGTCATCCTGGAAATTCAAAAGTTCACTTGATAAAGGGCAAATAATGTCTAGTAAGTTGGCAGTTTGTTTCGCAGAATTCTTCATCATTCCCCTGCGTGTCAACTGTGAGGAAACTGGGAGTCTAGTCCTCTTTGTCATTGTGTTTTCTATGATGATGGAGAGAGAGAGAGAGAGAGAGAGAGAGGACATTTTTATCTCGCTGACTAGTGGTAAAATATACTCTGGGGAGTCCGTGCTTCACCTGGTCCCAAGGGTCAATGTTATTTTGGTGGGAAAGACCTTGACTGTGCATAAGTCCGGTATGTTTCTTAAATGAATTGGATAGACGAGATTCACATGCACTATAATAGATAGTTACACTGTCATGTTAAGCCTAACTTTCAGTCGGAGAAAGATTTTTTTTTTTAAATCAGTTTTACAGCGAGTCAATGAGCCTCAAGGCTGTGGTTTCTCTGTGCAGATGGTCCAAAATGCATGAACACAATCTCTTTTAATATAGCATTTGCAATGCACCAGTTGTGTATGTTTTAAAACATGCCCCGCAGCTACCCAGGCAATGGTGCCTTCACRAAAATTCATGAATAAACCAACTGCAGATATTTGTCAACGAACACGGCAGTCAATTTTATCAGTAATTGCTGATTTTCCCCCAAAACATATTTGCATGCATGTGTCTTGGCGTATTGGCAGAAGTGTGGAAACAAGTTTGATTTCATCTCTTC
Source organism: Salvelinus sp. IW2-2015 (assembly GCF_002910315.2). NCBI lineage: Eukaryota > Metazoa > Chordata > Actinopteri > Salmoniformes > Salmonidae > Salvelinus > Salvelinus sp. IW2-2015. Next base: position 409,352 of record NW_019942584.1, on the reverse strand, counting down.
AAACAACCCCAAATGTGAACGCCTAATCAAATTATTATTATTATTGAAGTTCGCTTGCATCTGATCAAAAAGGAAAGTTTGCTGAACCATTTGATCACTCTGAAGAGGTTTATGGCTTGGCTGGTTAATGTCTTCTTTAAACTGAGGTGAGAAGTTAAAGGGACAATACCAGTCCAAAATCAGATGTTTTCAGACCTCAAAAGTATTCTAATGTCATGATGTGTTCACAACCTGTCTGTTTTTATATCCAGCTTTATGCCCTATAATGTAAAATGTATGTAAAACGTAAACCCCATGTTATGTTACGGTGCTTATATTTTCCATTCATTTGGGGTTAACGCATGTAGACTTGGATCTACCAATGACGTGGGATGTGAACTCATATTGACATTACACTGCTTTGGAGGTCTGGAAACATCAAACAAACGTAGATTTCAGAGGGCCATGTCCCTTTAAACCCCCAATGCCAACCCCAGTCAGATTACTGCTTTGCYTATAATTTGTGCTGTACTCACACACCCTTTTGTCACATAGAGTTGCAATTTGGAGAAGTTTAACCTCTTCAATGTACTGCACTCAGCCAGTCCTGATGCTTTTAGCCTGTACATCTACAGCCCTTTGTGTCCTTATTTCACCCAACATTTAATCTCATACTTCCCTTTCTTTATGTTTTGTCACACTATGCTTTGAGCCACTGGCAGGCTAAGTATAATCCCCTTTTTTTGCTGTGGTAGATTTAGTAATACTGTACTTGGCTTACTAAGCAGGGATAGAGCTCAAAGCATGCTGTACAGTAAACTTTTCAACAGTATGGGTGAGTGAGCTATAGATAAAAGACTGAAGGTGTCCTTTGGGATGAGTGATACAAGGCTGGACGGTGTCAGTAGCTGTTGGGTCAAAAAACACAAAGTTAAACTGTCTCTGTAGCTCCCTTATCAAAAAAATGACTTCTGGCAAACAGTTGTGGCAAATCTTTGGCCCATTTGCCATACATTTACGGCAAGCTCATATTTTCACATGCAAATGAGTTTTGCGGCAAACTGTTGCGGCCAATTTGCAACTTGTRAATATCTGGCAAACAATTAGGGGAAATTTGTGGCGAACATTCTACTGTTTGCGGCAAATTGTCTTCAAACTCAGTATGAATATGCAAATTAGATCAGGTTTTTGGTTACTGTGTGTTAACACCATTGAGATGTATCTGCGTAAACCAAATCACATAACTTTCAATTAACTTGCATCTCACAGAGAAAACTAAATGTACTAAATATACTAAACATGTATTCAATGCCTTAACAGATAAAAGTCTAAATCAAACCCTATTGCCTTTTTGAGTGAACTTTGAAGATAGTGGCCCTGTGGAAGTCCTTTGTCCAAAGCTTGTTGAATGCATGCACTGAAACAAACAAACAAACAAACAAAAAAATTAGGATACTGAAAACAATCACTGAAAACACGTTATATTTTATCATCTTAAAAGGTAGACTTAGCGGCTGATGGGAGGGTTTGTCTTTGGAAAAACGGGGTCAGCTGTTACAAAGCTGCCTTGAGGTTGCTATGCTTCTCACTGATACTGGCATTCTATATATTTTTCAGCAAGGAAACAATATTTCTGCCTTGTATAAATGTTATATAAACAAACCATGTAGCTAGCATAAACTGGGACTTACTAAATCCACCCTTAAAATTGTTCCTAGATTTTAATTAATTTAGCGAAAATATGAAAGCTAATGTTAGCTAGCTAAGCGTTAGCCAGTCAGTGGTGCTGACAGATTGAAACTGGTATCAACAAAATGTGTTTCACTCTATCCCATAAAACATGACATTGCTAACTARGCATCAATTAGCTAACACAATTTTAATGTTTATTAGGAAGTTGAATTCATATGTTTAATTAATTAATTAGTTCCAAGACCAGGTTACTGGTCTTGGAACTAATGTGTTCACCAGAAATGGCTTCTGGTAACCTGTTTGCCACTAGTGGATAATAAATATTGTTGCTACAGGTTTGCTGCAGATTCACCACTAGTGACAAACATTTGCAAACTTCTGGCAACATTTTGTGGCAAACTATTTAGTTTGCAGCAAATCTGCCACAAACTTGAGGGAAGTTTGCACCAACAATTCCCTTTTGTAAGGGCTATCTCAATGTTTCACAGTCTATGAAGACTGGAGGGAAGTTTTATCACCAATATATAATTTCCACCGAGACTTTGGATCTGTCAGGACAAGTACATTTTGCACTTGCAAAAGTTCTCCCTATTATTACTTACATCCCCTCGAACCGTATTAAAGCGGTTCAAATATGAATTTGATCTATCTCCTCCATGCTTGCTGTACATAGTCTCTTGATAGATAGATACCTTAAATCTCTTAACAAGACATATTGGACAACTTTTAGCCCGAACAAAAACATTTTGAAAACTGCAAACTTTCTTGGTTTTTACTCCACTATCCAACCCCAGTAGAATTGATAACCTCAGGTTAGGATGCTCTGTCTTAAACGATACCAGTCAAATGGCACGCCTTCTTTGATTTGTGTTTAGGATCTGGATACATGCCAAGGCTATTGAAGTAGCAGTGTTTGATGTATTCTTTGGCCTTTGATTATGTTTAATTGGATTGGACCAACCCTGTTCCTGGAGAGCTACCGTCCTGTAGGTTTTCCCTCCAACCTTAATCACCTGATTCTAATAATTAGCTGGTTGATAAGCTTAATCAGGTTAGTTACAATGGGGTTGAAGCGAAATCTACAGGAGGGTAGCTCTCCAGRAACAGGGTTTGAGATTCCTGGCTCAAACTATATAATATCCATCTGTTTGACATGTTTCCTATAGTCCTATTGAAGGCCTAATGTGTACGCTTTCCTTCTGATCATGCTTCGATGTTTGTAATGGTATAGGGTAATCAGTAAACCAGGGAGTGTAATTTATCAGTAGAGTCCAGAAGGAATCAAGGATGTATGAAGGAATAAGTCACAGGTGTTGATGTGTCGAGCATTTTTTTTGTCACAGTTCTAAGTGATTAGGTTGCCCTCTAAGGAATTTGAATAATTCTCCTCCGAAAGAGGCGCTATTAAAATGCAATGACATTTGATTAATGTTTGTCTTGTAAATTACATTTACCTTCTCATTTACCATGAGATGATTTGCAATATTGTGGCGTAGTCTTCTTTAGAATGCTGATCAGTTTCRAAGTTATCCAGGAAATGCACAAAGGSTAATGCTGAGCAATTAACCRAAATGTTGTTTCTGACGTCGGTTCAATTACTTGAATTCCATTTAGKTTTTTTTTATGAGCTCAATGAGCCATTTCTCTAGAGAGAAATCCTATCAAGCACGAGAGACATCAAATCAAGAATGAACTGTGGGACGCTGTAGGGAGTTGTAGTTTTCAATAGGCAAATATTCRACCTAGTTCAGCGCTAGAAATGTGGTAATTAACTATGATGACCAGAATCCATTGCGCCTGTTCTTCCCGGCACCACACCCAGACGACATGAGAGAGGAATGTAGAAAACACAGCAATGAGAGGGATATAGACAGTTCTGGAGGTAGACATTGCATTCGGAAAGTATTCAGACCCCTTCCCTTTTTCCACATTTTGTTACGGACTTTGCTACGGACCCTACGGACTCGGGAGAGGCGAATGTGAGAGACTTGTGTCCTCCGAAACACGACCCTGCCAAGCCGCAGTGCTTCTTGACACACTGCTCGCTTATCCCGGAAGCCAATGTGTCGGAGGAAACACCGTCCAACTGGCGACCGGAAGTCAGCTTGCAGGCGCACGGCCCACCACAGGGAGTGGCTAGAGTGCGATCGGACAAGGAAATCCCAGCCGGCCAAACCCTCCCCTAACTCAGACGATGCTGGGCCAATTGTGCGGATAGGTCTCCTGGTCACGGCCGGCTGTGACACAGCCTGGGATCGAACCCGGGGCTGTAGTGATGCCTCAAGCACTGCAATAAAGTGCCTTAGACCTCTGCGCCACTCGGGAGCTGTTTTTTTTCTTCATATTTGCAAATGTATTTAAAAAAAACAAAAAAACAGGAATACCTTATTTAGATAAGTATTCAGACCATTTGCTATGAGAATCAAAATTGAGCTCAGGTGCATCCTGTTACAATTGGTCATCCTTGAGATGCGTCTACAACTTGATTAGAGTCCACCTGATTTGGAAAGGCACACACCYGTCTATGTTTTATTTATATTTAACTAGGCAAGTCAGTTAAGGACAAATTCTTATTTTCAATGACGGCCTAGGAACAGTGGGTTATCTGCCTTGTTCAGAGGCAAAACAACAGATTTGACCTTGGGGATTCGATCTCGCAACCTTTCGGTTATTAGTCCAACACTCTAACCACTAGGCTATCTGCCACCCCTAGGCTAAGGTCCCACAGATGACAGTGCGTGTAAGAGCAAAAACCAAGCCATGAGGTCAAAGCTCCGAGACAGGATTGTGTCCAGGCACAGATCTGGAGAAGGGTACCAAAAGATGTCTGCAGCATTGAAGGTCCCAAATAGCACAGTGGCCTCCATCATTCTTAAATGGAAGATTGGAACCACCAAGACTCTTCCTAGAGCTGGCCACCCGGCCAAACTGAGCAATCGGGGGAGAAGGGCCTTGGTCAGGGAGGTGACCAAAAATCTGATTGTCACTCTGACAGAGCTCCAGAGTTCCTCTGTAGGGATGGAAGAACCTGCCAGAAGGACAACCATCTCTGCAGCACTCCACCAATTAGTATTCTACGGTAGAGTGGCCAGACGGAAGCCACTCCTCAGTAAAAGGCACATGACAGCCCACCTGGAGTTTGCCAAAAAAGCACCTAAAGGACTCTCAGACCATGGGAAACAAAATTCTCTGGTCTGATGAAACCAAGATTGAACTCTTTGGTCTGAATGCCAAGGGTCCCACCAATCTGGCACCACCATTCAGCAGCAGGGACTGGGAGACTAGTCAGGATCGAGGGAAAGATGAACGCAGCAAAGTACAGAGAGCTCCTTGATGAAAACCTGCTCCAGAGAGCTCAGGACCTCAGACTCGGGTAAAGGTTCACCTTCACCGACCGTAAGCTTCGGGACAAGTCTCTGATTGTCCATGAGTAGTGCAGCCAGAGCCTGTAGATTCAACATCTCTGTAGATGTTCCCCATSCAACCTGACAGAGCTTGAGAGGATCTGCAGAGAAGAATGGGAGAAACTCCCCAAATACAGGTGTGCCAAGCTTGTAGCGTCATACCCCATAAGACTCGAGTCTGTAATTACTGTCAAAGGTTCTTCAACAAAGTACTGAGTAAAGGGTCTGAATAYTAATGTAAATGTTTTTGCYTTGTCAGTATGGGGTATTGTGTGTAAAAAAAAAMCGATCTGAATAGTTCCCGAATGCACTGTAGCTCTACTACTCAATTGTTGGTTGTAGAAGTCTTGAAAGTATGCCTTATATACTTTGAAGAACTACTAAAATAGGGATTTTGTCAGAAAGCTCTGCAGCATTTGCAGCTGTGGCAACCCAATAATCAGGGGCTACTCTTTTCGCTAGCCAAAGGGAGCACATAGATAATGTTTAGATGGTTGTCTGGATGTCTGGCTGCTACTACCTGAGCAGAGATGAGACGATGGCTAAGAAATGAAATAAAAGTCATAAATAAAATAAAAAGTTATACACAACTGAAAGTAAAGTAATGTGAATAAATGATGGTTAATAAGTGATATGCAGTAATGAGCAGTCACTACCATCATGAGTCTCTCATTAAAGATGCAGCATGTAACTTTTTGGGCGACCCGACCAAATTCAAATAAATATAGATCCGTCATTCTCATTGAAGGCAAGTCCAAGAAGCAGTAGACATGTTCTATGTGCTCTATTTCTATGCTTCCCGTTATTTTTTACCTTGCACCTGTAATTGCTTTATTCTGTGTTGTTAGAGACAATGGATTTTTTTTTCAATGTTTTGGCAATTTACTGAATTTCAATTAAAAAGCTCTAAAATAATTAAGGTCATATTTCATAATGCATTTCATGTTTTTTTTTAAATCCTTTATCCTTTTTTATCCTCTTTATCCTGCATGGTTTATTTGGTCTGGMATAGGTGTAATCTTAGTTTGAATGGTAGCTCCTTTTTGAAATAGCCTATTCTAGACCCGTATGAAACAGTGGAAAATCCTAAATACACAGTACTTAATACTTTCTTAATAGTGTCTAATACTGTATTATTAGGACATATCATAACAATACTGTACTAATACTGTATTATGAGGACATTACATTATGAGGACATTACATGCCGTTGACATTACATGCTACCGATTCTAAAGTGATGTTTAGTTAGCGCCAGACTGTTTATCCCTGGGTTGTCCCCTGTGTCTTGCAGCGTGTCAGCAGCAGTGTGACCCAGCATCCTGCAGAGTGGTGAGGGTGGTGTTTGGGATGCGGAGAGCCGTATAGGAGCTGAGTGGGCACCTCACCTCAACGCCGTCTGCTTCCTGTGCCGCTTCAAGATGGATTAGAGACAAACGCCTCCGGAGCTCAAAGGTACGTGATGTCTCGTAATCAGCCGCTGCTCTACTGCTCTCCTCAATAAGGCTTTGGCCCGGGAGTGGAGGAGTATAGAGGAGCAACAGAGGGAGTGTCAACTCCCACTGTTGTTTGTCTAGTGTAGTACAGTGAACTACATTGTGGTCGGCCATTACTCCCCATGTATGAATGTGCCAGAGGGGGCTGAGAGAAAAAGCCAGGCTGCTTTAATGCAGTAAATTGTGCTGCAGACATCACACTTTTCAAGGATGGGGAATTAAGAAAGACAGGACTGCAGACAGGACCTTACCTGGTCACAGGAAACCCTTTGAAGATGTTTTAGGAAGAAGGAGCTCTCTTGTTCACATGAGACTTGCAAGCAAGCTGCATGGGAGGGATGGGAGGACTAATATACTGTAGCACCACCTCTGAAGTGCCGGAGGGAAGGAAATTATTTGTTTTCCGCGAAGCACAGTTTTTACAGTTTAAACATGGGTGAGATGTACTGTACTATCAGTATTCGCTGGAGATACTCTCCCTCTTGACTTTTCCACTTTGTTTTCTTCTGTCGGAATCTTCCTGCATGTGTTTGTTGCTTTAGTATAGCACCAAAACAAGCCATTACCCTTTTCACACTGTTGTGCAGAGCTAAACCAAACTGTGCTGCCTCGCATATCCTATTTGCACATTCTTCTTTTCAGCATGATTCCAGCCAATGTGGGCAGCAGGTAGCCTAAGGGTTAAGAGGGTTGGGCCAGTAACTGAAAGGTCGCTGGTTCCATTCCCCGAGCTGAYAAGGTGAAAAATATGTCAATGTGCCCTTGAGCAAGTCACTTAACCTGAATTGCTACTGTATGTTGCTCTGGATAAGAGTGTCTGGTTAAATGTAACCAGCTCTGTACAGCTTGGCTTGGTTTGGCTCAATAGTGTGAAAAGCCCTTATGAGTCTGAAGAAACGGATCCAAAATTGCCTCGGTGAAGTATTTTTTTGAGAAAGGGACTTTGTCCAAAATCACATATGGTGCTGAGTGTAGCAGGAGATCAGGATTTTATGCGAAGCCATTTTTATTCACGGGAAAATAATATGATGCAGCCGGCGGATCATACAGAGGCTGTCTCCATTATCCACCTGCTGTTCTGGGCCAGGGAAAAACAGCCACATTCAAAGGAAGCTTAGATTGACACAAAGAGGATCTGAATTTCCCCAAACCTGCAGATACTGTATCTTCCAGATGGCAAACAATGGTTATGTGGAGTCAATGACAGTGAAAGGGGTTAAGTATTTTAGAGCTGCCTTCCTCACCTGTGAACTTTTCACCCAGCATGCATTGTCTGGTATATCTTGTGCTATGTACTTTTTCTAATACACACAGATGCACATGCAGATGTACACACAGACGTAYACACACGCTCACTTGCCTTGAAGAAAATATGGCAAGTGAGCGTGGAACAAACTGTTTTACTGTATTTGTGGATGAAATTTCAATACAAATGAATGCACTGCATGACAGGCTTATCATATTTTTTAAGTAGCCCCAGTCCTCCCACAGASTGCATTGGTATGGTCTGAATACAAATGTAAGAATACACAGTCTGCTCAGAAAGCATGGCATCGCTCTGAAGTACTGTCCCTGTGAAATCCACTGGGAACTGAATTTGACTTGGCTGACTTTGGCCCAGATATATTTCAATTTCATAGCATACTGTATGCATTCTTGCATGAGGTGCACGCATATCACTCTGCTGCAGATACTGCAAAAATATCCCTCCACTGTACATAAACCTCTGCTTTTATGCCGGATCCTAAATCACCAGAGTGGATTTATTTTTTCCTCAAGCTAGTTTATCATCTTCATTAAAATGGCCATACTTCGTACTGTTTACCATTTAACTTTGTTTACCATGACTTGCCTAGTTAAATATAGGTTCGATAAACTCAAATACAAGATCCTTTTAACCGCTCTCAGTGATGCTCCAATAACAGCATTGTGATGCTCCATCCTCAAGCTATTCCTGTGTGAGCCGTGCAGCAAACAGAGCCTGGTGGAGTTGAATCTCTCCAGCCCGTCTGCAGTGTGTGTTCATTGACCTCATCAGGTCCAGTCTGCCGCTGGGGTCTCCTGCCTTTATCCATGCACCTGAGAGTTGGAGATAAGCCACACTGATTTTTGTCTGCTGCTATGTAACAGATTATTCTGTGAGACGGGCATCAATGACACAGGAATCACTGGAGGGGATGTCTGGGCTGGCCAGAGAGAGCACTGTGAGTGTTGTTAGAGAGAAACTTATTATCTCAGAATACCATTTGAATGAGAAACAGCGGACGTGTATGTGTGTGTGTGCGTACATGAGTGTGTGTGTGTGTGTGGTGTCCTCCCAGAATAGCTGCATGGTCATCATTCCAGTTGTGCCCCTGTAGAGGCTTGGATTAATGCATAAGGTCATTGACTTGTGGGTACGGCTGTGTAATCAGCAGCTTTTACTGCTGCTATAAACCGTTTTCACTGTTTTTTTGGGTCACAGAGTGCAAGTTCTCTCACTTCATCAAGAGAGCGAGTGGGAAAGGGCACGGGAGAGAGAGTCAAGCGGACTGAGTGCGTGTGTCACTGATTCGCTTCCACCCATCATGCCATTTCCCTAAATTTCACTGTCAATTTTCTTATCAGGCAAAGATCATATTTTCAGACAGATGCTCAGCTTGTGCCACATAACATGGCTTCTGATCCATATTGTGTACCTGTGTGCTTATTCGTGGTTGTGCTGAGTTTTCTGTTGTCCTTCCCGGCGACTGTCCTATTGCCCATTGAAATTCACTTTGATTCACTTACGTTTGATCAGTGCTGTTTAAATAGCTGTCGCAATATTTGTGGGCCCAATTGTGAAGATGCCTGACTGTTTGGCTTTCATCAGTGGAATTTAAAGTGTTCCTGTTTCCCCATGTAGTAGACGGGTCCTCTCACCCTCTGACAAGTCTAGCGGGAAATTAAATAAGAGAGTAGTAGCAGTTTGAKACATGACTCCCAGCTRGCCAAGTTCTGCCTGTGTTGTACATAAAATATACAGTACAGGCAAGTACTGTATATGGGAATTCAGAATCAAGGCGATTGCTATGCGATGACCGTACATGTACACACTGAAACGTACGACTCATCAACTTTCACAAATTCAAGAGACGTTGACCTCGAGTAACTCGTCAGAACACCACTTCAATTATATGACCTGTGTTACTGCTGTGCTGTTGCTGTCTCTCATATGTACACCATGTAATTCACAAGAGTACACCCTCTGCAATGTGTACTCATATATACACCATGTAATTCACAAGAGTACGCCCTCTGCAATGTGAAGTGAACAAAACTGTCCAGAACTGCAGATGCACTGTTGAGGTCCTTTGCTTCAGTACCTTTGTGAATTACATGGTGTATATATGAGTACAATTTGTAATGCTAACAACAGGTCCCACTACTCTAGGCTTTACAGAGCATAACGCTCTCACTTCCAGCCATAAAATAACGTATCATGGCCAGCTCCGTAGGCTGTCTTGTGTAATGAGACCTGTAAAGCTCATATGGGGAGAGAGCTTCTTCAAGGCTCCGATGTGCTCTTTTCACTACCTTTTCCAGTCTCAAACAGCCGGCAGCATTCCTAATCTGTTCGACTGCTTTCAACAACTTCAACCTATGTCATTCACATGGTTTGATTTACTTTTCACCTTTAGCTTCTAAAAAGGTGCTGATGAATTCAAAGCGTTTTAGACGTCATTGCAATATGCCCATATACTTGAGCACAGCTGTGGGGCTTTCACAAGTCAGAATTTCTTATTGCCTAACTTTCTAGACATCAACGGACAGCAACATTTTTTAGATGTCATTGCAGAACACCCACCATATGCATATACACACATACTTAGCTGTGGGGCTATAATCAATATAGCAGTCGAACAAATATCACAATATCAGAATATGACTTCAAATAAAATCAATCATTGTAGACTACAGCAGAACACACATTTGAGAATATATAGGCCTCCTGCCTATTTGATTATATGAACCACATTCAGATTAACTTTACAGTACAGAACAAGTTTGTAAAGAGAAAAAAATCCTACCTTAGTTTTCAAAATCTCCCACAATGACTCTTCCCATGTCGAGTCCATTTAACTCCTGACAGTCAATTTCTTGCTCAAAGCTATAAGCGCGCCTGTGGCTGTGAGGTTAAGCCTCCTTCTAAGGCTGTTCGGAAGACTCTGGCTGTAGTGTCTATTTTTTWTTTTATTTGGAGTGTTAGCTATAATCTGGGTGTCCTCTTTATCCTTGTGTACAATGCTTGCTGCCACCAAATGTGCCTTGGTTCGGGCCTGTTAAAAAATATGTCTTTCTGAGGGCTCTTGGTTGGCGTTTTTGACGTCGGAGGCAGAAGATGTTCGTGTACATTCCACCCACTCTTTTGTTAGTTTAATCCCTCCGGTCGTTTCTAGACCCAAACTCCTTACCTTTTGGCATGTTGTACAGCCAAGCATTGAATTCTGCATGACAAGCCAGGGGTTATTCGCTGAGTCTGACTCGCTAGTAGCCCTACTAGCTAGTGTAGGTGCCGCTGGAAAGAGTCTGACTCACTAGTAGGGCGGTGGTGATTTTTGGACTTGGAAAAGGTAATCAATCTCGATTGCCTTTTCTTATCCATTTTCTATTTGGCTTTCCCACGTTTAATATTCAGCAAGGGGGCGACTAGGCTACGTGACGTGTTTACGTTGGGACCTCTTCACTAGCTGACCACCACTACCAAGACCTGTGTCAAGATCAGTTACTAACCCCACCGGCCCTCCCCATAACCTCTATGTACAAATAAGAGAGCAGGTCGCAAATCAGTGTGGCAGGTTAGGATGATTACTCAGAAGGATCACCGTGCTTTTACGTGATGGTCTTTCTGGCGGGCGGGAGAAATAACGAGGAGGCAACTTGATTTAACACTGATCGTGTTTATTAGAATGTTTATAGTGCGAACGGTGAAACAATTAATAAATCATGCTGTGAGAGGTACCGGATCCGGGCAAATAGGTGCCTGAACGAACTAGTCAAATCTGAGAGGTGCCAGATCCGCTTCAATTTAAGCGGACGGGCCACTCTGTATCAGACTTAAACCTGTTCTAGCTGAACGGACACAGGTAGAGGGCAAGACTGCACAGCCTCCCCTTGAGAAACCAAATCCAATCTCTCTAACAGGAGGTCAAACAGGTACATATCAGCACTTGACCCCTCCCAGGACCATCGAATTACCCAATTGGCAATTACAACCTATAAAATGGTTCTACAATATAAAAAGCAATTTCTACATCCATTTTTACATTGATACATTTGTCTTAACCAGACTTAATGATTATTAGCCTAATGATGTTTTATCACCATTCATACATGGAACAATCATTATCTCTTATTCAACTCCAAAGCGTGGTGAGTAAGCCGCGTAGCCTATTTCAATGCTCACTGAGGCGTGCACACTCGTTTTACTGCACATCCAGAATGACAGAAGCATTGGACACATGGCGCGTTTAAGAAAATAACCTTTGAATAACGACATCAGTGTTCTTCAGGTCGGAGCTCTAGAAAGATGCCCGAGTTTCCAACTCGGATGACCGAGGAGGAGGACTGAGTTTTGGAAACCCTGCGCCAGCTCGCCAACCTGTGTTAAGTGACAGTTTGCTGGTCCAATCGAGTGTGCGTTTCACTAGCCAATCTGTTGCAAGAGGGATTCCGCGGCTACTGTCTCCAGCTGTGTGGAGAGTAACCCACGGAGACKCTGTGCCACAAAATGAGTGACAAAACGTTACGAATCCTGGCCAGATCACTTCAAGTCATAAGTCGTGTCCAGAGGCTCCAAGCCCAAGTCAAGTCACAAGTTATTTTATATCAAGTCGAGTCTCAAGTCATAACATTTGTGACTCGAATCCAAGTCATGTGACTAGAGTCCACAACTTTGCTCTTCTATACTGTTGCCATTTTAATATTTATGAACCTGCACGGCAGTTCCTTCTATTTCAATAAGGCTGTAAGTACAAAATATGTACTATTGTGTATTCATATTTTACAATTGTCTCGGCCGCATGTTGACCCGGTGCCATGTGCTGCATCTCTGTAGATGTGCTAGTTGCTGTAAATGAGTCTTCCAGCAAGTTGTGTTGGAGGGGCAGAAGGAGACCATGCCATTCTTACTGATCTAGTCAGAGTGGAGTAGAGGGAAGAGGCCTGTCTGACCCAGGCTACAGTAGCATCTGGTTCCAGTGGAGTGTGGTGAAGGGTGACTTTGCTAGAGCTTGGTAAACACCATTTAGGACGGAGGAGGGGGGAACATCAGTAAAAAGCCAATGTCCTCTTGCCTGATTGATAGAACCACTTTGTTCTGTATTTCTATTATTGCTGTCTGATGAGATGTGGGCTGTGGAGGGTGTGAAGGAGAGGAGGGCAAGGGGGGGTTTGTGCCCATATCTATGCTTTGTCTTTTTCTGCGTAACATTTAAGTGAGCAAGCAGTTCCCAGATAGCAAAATTATTATGGCCCAAATCCAGCCCACATATACCAGGTAATGTGACCAGATCTGGCCCACAGTCGTCTGCTATCTGGGCTGTAGCCTAGCTACCAGTCAGAGCCTCAAGATTAACAGAGCAAGGTTTTGTATAGGTCTACACTGTGACATTTTACACAGCTTTCCTTTCTCCATTGTACCTTTAAGCCTGCACCAAGGCATGAACATTTCTCCCACTGTCAGACAGTGTATTGTGGAGCTGTGGAATGGGTGAAGACAATTTGCTCTGAATAACCCTGTGTATGGGCCCCGACAGAGTGACAGCTCCTTATCACTGCTACTGCCGACTGATCAAAGTTGAAACAGGGTCGGGCTGAATTTAAGAGCAGCTAATTAAAATGTCCGGGTTACACGCGAAGCGGCGCTTGGTTTATCTTCTCATGCAGAGTCGGATGGAGATACGGGGCACGGAATAAAAGGGGGTCTGAGTATTACTTCCAAGTTCAACAGCATCAGATAGCAGGAACATTCCACTGTCTTCATGGGGAGGGGGGCTAAATCTCTAATAGGAGCTATATCTAGACTATTCCCATGTTTCTGTACATCTGCCATTCCGGTGTGCTGTGCCAAGGCCTTTTCCAAATGGCCGTTTTCACAGGAGGCTTGAGAGGAGCTGGTGGTGATGGGAAGGCAGCAGTGGGGTGTGAAAAAGGTCACCCTTACTAGATCTGCCTGGCTGTCCCCTTGGCTATAGTACTCTCCTCTCGGGGAAAGCTATTTTACACCCAGTGACACTTCCCAAAACAAGCACATGCTATTGACGAATGATGGATGCCGAGTCATGAAAAAAAAGAATCAAGTGCCTTGAGATCTTATCTCCATTGTCATCTGCTGTGCTTGCAGAACAAGACAACCCCAATTGTTGAAAACACAACGAGCCCAGTACTCTAGATGTGCATGAGCGCCTTCCGTAAATCCATCAATGGGTAGTTCACAATTTCTGGGAGCGTTTTTTTCAACCCCAGTGGAATATTTTTGATATGTAAAACCTGCTAAACCCTTTTAATCTTTGATTGTGGCATGTAATATAGAATTGTAAATCAGAGTATATGGAGAGCTTTGTCTAGATTGACACTGCAGGTAAACTTGCTTATTGAAATGCAGCCATGTTTCAGCCATGGTAGATTTATCTCGGAGAGAAAAGGCTTAGATTGACGAAGGCAATCTCTATGGCCCAGATAAGAAGCATCAGCATCCGGCCTCTCAACATCAGCATCCGAGACAAGTCATTCCCTCTCAACCCAAATGACCCATGGCGTTCTCACGAAAATCATTCGATGCTTCCCCCACTTTTAGTGAGCAAAATATTCGCTTCAGAGGCTCTTGAACTTAAAATCTCAACCTATTGACCCAAAGTGTTGATTACCCTGGTAACCTGTCTCTTATCTCTCGAAGACCCTGTTTAAAACAGATTAAGGGAGCCTATTATCTGGAAATCTTTAGATTGTGCATAAGATGCTCAGCATGTTTTAGTATTCCTTCTTATCTTAATAACAAGCATAGCGAGGGGAGTTTGGAAGCAGCAAACCTGATCACGGAATGGCTCATTTTCTTTGTGAGGCCCACCTTAAAATGTAATTTCTCACCAGCGGCCGGTGAGAAGCATTAATCTGGGCTGGGTTGTTCGCCTCCTGGCTTGGCCATGATCCTGAGAGGGGTGGATCTGGGGAGGTGAGCAACAGCAGGTGTAATATCTCAAACCGGACAGGCCATGAAGTCTGGAGATAGTAGTATTCCTCCTCCACACAGCSACAGAATAACGGCACCATGAATTAGTTTACTGTGGGCCCTGAATTTATTGCCCTCCCTGCCAGTTGGTTGGCCCACTTAGCATGCGTCTCCAGCCCCACACAGTTTTCAGAAAAAGGCCTCCGAAAAGGCTGCTCTTGAGGGCAGTCTCTGCTCAGGGTTTGATGTATAGCCTTCCATAAAGCACTTTCTGGCGCTCATCGTTTTTGTTTCACGTTTTAAGCACACTATTAGACCTTTCATCTCTCAACGCTCAGCCTACMACAACCACCTTATATTTTAGTAGCTAATGAGTAGCGATGAGCCCCCAGCTCCAATCTTTTATCTGCATCGGCATAAATCAACATTGTTGTAATAAACCTTGAAATGTGTCTTATCTGCATGGGACTCGACATTGGATAGTTGATAAGAGATTAAGATACATTGATACAGCGGTCTTTCTATGACCTCAACTGTATCATCCTTTGTGATGATTTAGAATAACAAAGTTAACAGCACAGTAGCTACCGAAACGAAATTGTACATTCACCATTTACGTTTCAGCAATAAGGTATTACAAAGAGGTTGGGTTCCGGGTGAACTAATAAACGTACGTGCTCTTTGAGGACATCCAATTTGCCATCTGCCGCTGGTGATATGTGTCCCCCGTCGTACTCCGTACCAAGAGTGATCACTTCCCTATGACTTCTGTAGAGGTTTTGTTTGCATCTTCAAATTGAATTAATCAATCTAATAGGGTGTGTGGTGACACCACAATCAGATCAGAGCACTGGCAACAGGCTCTGCAAATAGGGAATCTAATTGTCTTGTGCGGAATAGTTCTGAGGGCCCAGGTAATGCTTCTCTAAAGGGATCTATCCATCGTCTTAAATGTGGGCCCTCCCAGACAACCTGGCCGCTGTGTCCTTGAGCGTGAAGTATATCGCTCGAGAAGAAAAGTGAAACGCGTCTGATCTTCTTTGTTATTCAGTTAGCGTTATAATCCTATTTTTCGGGGTTATTTTTTTGATCACTCGCTATCGGAGCTCTGAAAGATGTTTCTCAATTGTATTAGGCAGTACCGCAGAGGCTGTGGTGTTATCTTGTAAATTAATCATTTCTACCCCGCTGTGGATGTGTGACTACCTCTACAATGATTCATTCGAGAATACTCAAACTTGGCCTGCACTTTTTATAATTACTTGTCTTCGACATAAGCATTTGTTTGAGAGAGTTACAGTTTATTTCACCTTCCGTCAAACAACTTTTGGCTATTTATAGTCAGAAATGAATCCGCTATTTAAGATCTATTTCAGTTTGAGACCTTTATTGGCGGCTTGGATCACAATTGTGATGCATATCTTTAAATTGGAGAAAATACCATTATTGCCAGATAGCCGTTATCACTCATCCCCTGTTGATGGAAATAACCATCTCGGTTTCTGACTCGCTTTTGACCTTCAGACAGTGACAGAGAGCGTACAGTAGCCTAGCCATTAGCTCATTGAAGATATGGCCCTATGTGATGAGGTCAGTATGACACAAGAGAGGAAGGAAACTGATCCCCATTCACTGAGCAATGGCTGTCGAAGCCGATTACCCCCCCCCCCGTTATTGCACCCCTGCCTCACAAACATGCCTGCAAGATTTATCCCGGCCGTAAGTCTCGCGGAACTGGC